>NC_091120.1:190110626-190480626 GCF_040183065.1 Periplaneta americana | reverse complement strand
TCTTGTACCTATTATGACCTCCTTTCTTGTACCTATTATGACCTTCTTTCTTGTACCTATTATGACTTCCTTTCTTGTACCTATTATGACTTCCTTTCTTGTACCTATTATGACCTCCTTTCTTGTACCTATTATGACTTCCTTTCTTGTACCTATTATGACCTCATTTCTTGTACCTATTATGACCTCCTTTCTTGTACCTATTATGACCTTTCTTGTACCTATTATGACCTCCTTTCTTGTACCTATTATGACTTCCTTTCTTGTACCTATTATGACCTCCTTTCTTGTACCTATTATGACCTCCTTTCTTGTACCTATTATGACCTCCTTTCTTGTACCTATTATGACCTCCTTTCTTGTACCTATTATGACTTCCTTTCTTGTACCTATTATGACCTCCTTTTTGTACCTATTATGACTTCCTTTCTTGTACCTATTATGACCACCTTTCTTGTACCTATTACGACTCCCTTACTTGTACCCTTATACCTATTATGACCTCCTTTCTTGTACCTATTATGACCTCCTTTCTTCCACCTATTATGACCTCCTTTCTTGTGTCTATGATGACTTCCTTCTTCTACCTTGTATGGCCTCCTGTATTCTACCTATTATGACTTTCTAGTACATACTATTACACCCTTTCTTCCACATATTATGACTTCCTTTCTTGTAACTCTTATGACCTCCTTTCTTCTACCTTGTATGACCTACTGTATTGTACCTATTATGACTTTCTTGTACATATTATTACGTCCTTTCTTCTATCTATTATGATCACCTTTCTTCTTAACACTATGAATTCCTTTCTTGGATCTATTACAACATTTCTTCCATCTATTATGAGTTACTTTCCTGTAACTATTATAATATCCTTTCTTCTATCTATTATGACCTCCCTTTTTACTGCCTATTTCTCTTCTCCTTTTTCTGTTATCTTATCTTCTTCCCATGCTATTTCATCTACCTATTCTTTCATATTTTTTTCTTCTTCTTTCTACAACCTCTTTTATTTTTACTTCTCTAATTCTTCTACTTCTCTGTTATACTTTTCCTCTTACAAGAAAGGAAGTCATAATAGGTATAAGAAAGGAGGTCATAATAGGTACAAGAAATGAGGTCATACTAGGTACAAGAAATGAGGTCATAATAGGTACAAGTAAGGAAGTCGTAATAGGTACAAGAAAGGAAGTCATAATAGGTACAAGAAATGAGGTCATAATAGGTACAAGAAATGAGGTCATAATAGGTACAAGAAAGGTCATAATAGGTACAAGAAAGGAGGTAGATCTTTACTCCTGTTTAACCAGAGATCACCACACTACTTCTTTCTGGCGATCTACCAAGTTTTTTTTTCTTCCAAGTGAAAAATTATCCTTGCATATTCAGATATATCGATCAGTTGTCGTTGAAGCATGATACTAGCTGCATAAATCTGTTTAATAAGTTTATTCCTCCAACTTAATTGCATCATAAATAAGACAGCCATAATCGTACATTTAACGTGTGAGTTTGACGGCCGTAAATTCCTTAAATCCACATGTTCTTACACGACAGAGCTTTCGCCAGGTGAACGTCCAAATAAAATCACCCCAAGACAAGCCAACCCATAATCCGAGATAAAGTTGATCTTGTTTTGAATGTATTTTGATGCAATAACGCCTTGTTTCCTGTCATCTTTTATTAATGTGACAGATTACGGGAGACAAGCTATCACTTAAGACCCTAGTAAATAAATTATACTTTAATATCTGCCAGAAGTGTTTATTGCTTTACAGTATATCAACTACCTCATCCTTGTCGTGATTGAGTTTTTTATTATAGGCTTCTTCTCACCCACAGAGTTTTCTGGTGCAGAGGGCAAGCTGGCGCTCATTTCTTGAGCACTTCGTAATGAAGTGGAAATAATGTGACCATAATTGCACGAATTTAAAAACCATGTTGAATCCAATAAGCAGTTATATTAAATTGGGTTAAACAAGGTCCGTCTATGCTTATCTTTGAAACAAAATAACTGAAAGTTATTTGTACATATTATTTTATGCTCGACCATGCCGAAATGTACTAATTATACACCTGGTAGCAGTCCTTTAATGCATGTCATTAAAGTACACCTACTCATTAAAGTAAAGGTCTTCAGCCAATGATAACTCAGCTTACATGTGTTCAGCCAATGGGAAGTCAGCTTTGTACCGTTATAAAACCGCAACTATCGATTATTCTCGGATATGCAATCGAAAGAGAATTAGCGAAAAGTCACGGAGGCTGGAAATCCAATACTGTCGCAGAAGGTTATGTTCTGTTACTATAATAATTAGCGTTAATTGTAAATAATATTCAAATAAATTCAATTTGTCATCTCGTTTTTCAATGTCGAATTCAATAATCAAAGTTATACCACGTTTAACGGGATTACACAAGGTCAATAACATTATTGTTCCTCGGAAAAAAAAAATCAATACTTTCGCGTCTGCGCACATCTCACAATTCACGACCTAGAACAAGGTCACTTCCGATCTTGTCAGATACAAATAAAATGTATACATCTGAATACCGGTAATTTCAAGTTAGAAATATAGTCGAGCATAAAAAGTCGTATGAAACTCGCCTATAATGGTAATTAAGAAGCTCGTATGAAAATTATGAAACTCGCTTGCGCTCGTTTCATAAACATCCATACTCGCTTTCTTAATTACTATCATTATAGGCTCATTGCATAATGTACTATAATAAGTTTGATCATCGAACAAGTCAAAAATTTTAGTTATCTCGGTTACTAAATTTCATATAAAGAAGAAAAGGATTTGAATGAGAAAATTATTAAATTCAACAGAGCAATGGGGATAATTAATCAGATATTCAAACCAACCTTAGTACAAAAACACACGCGCACCAGAATTTATAAAACATTGGCCAGACCTATACTCTGTTTTGGCAGTGAAACTTGGACGATTCGTAATATTCATTCACAAAGATTAACGGCGGCAGAAATGAGATTTACAGCGGGATACACGAGAACGGATCACATTAAAAATTTTGACATTATGAAAGAACTGCAGATTGGACCGATTACGGAATACCTACAGAAATACAGACAAAACTGGAAATCACATGTCATCAGAATGCCTCGTTCTAGAATTCCACGCCAAATTTTAAATTACCATCCTGTGGGCAAGAGATCCTTGGGCAGACCGTTCAAGCGTTGGCAAGAGACCGTAACGGGCCACTAGGCCCAATACATGCAAGGATGATTATGATTTAATAAGTTTAAACGTTTTCGATTCTACAGAGTCATCATCCCAAGGTCGTGTCGCAACTCGAATGGGTCCGGGTCCATTTTTTCTGCGACATCATACCGTAGAATACATAGGAATTTGAATGTGCATTAATGTTATCTACCGTAGTATATAACACTAGTAAGACTAAACAAGTTACAAACAATACTTACTTACTGGCTTTTAAGGAACCCGGAGGTTCATTGCCGCCCTCACATAAGCTCGCCATTGGTCCCTATCCTGAGCAAGATTAATCCAGTCTCTACCATCATATCCCACCTCCCTCAAATCCATTTTAATATTATCTTCCCACCTACGTCTCGGCCTCTCCAAAGGTCTTTTTCCCTCCGGCCTCCCAACTAATACTCTATATGCATTTCTGGAATCGTCCATACGTGCTACATGTCCTGCCCATCTCAAACGTCTCGATTTTATGTTCTTTTGCTACTAATGTTACCCCTCCTGTTCTATAAACACTAGTTACGTTCCATGTACCAAATCTTATAACCTTTTTCCTTTGCTGTGGTCGTGCCGGAGAATCAGTCCCATTCCGAGGCGGGTACGGCCACACGAGCTACATTTGTAGCAAGTTTTCTGCGACAAATGTAGCTGGAATTATAGACCGCGTTGAGTTAAATGGAAGCGGCCACACGGAGCAGTAAGTGTAGCAAGTTTGGCGCCGTGTATCCATACGCATTTGTAAATTTACATTGCGCTAAATTATTGTAATTCTCTACTGTAAAATGAATAACTTTGATTTGTTATTTCACTCTTTTTAAAGTCTTAATATGCGTGTCCTTTACATGACATTTGATTTTCGCTTTCTATCTCATTCCTAAAAACTTAAAGCATAAACATTCATTTTACACGGTTGTTTGTACTTTTATTACAATTTTTTTGTTTTCTTTTGCATGATATTTATTCTTTATTTATTGTCAGTTAGTAGATAAAAGTCTTTTGACATGTATATTCTTTGACTCGCCGAGTCTCCTCTGGGAATTAGTGAAGCGGAAATAAATATTAATATAAATTTAAAGTTTAAAAATATGGATTTTATAATAAGAAATTCCCAGTAACTAACAACAATGTTAATTCGTTTAAGGTGGGAAATTATTGGTCACGAATAGATCTAACATGTCAGACGGCGCCAAACTTGCTACACTTACTGCTCCGTGTGGCCGCTTCCATTTAACTCAATGCGGTCTATAATTCCAGCTACATTTGTCGCAGAAAGTTGCTACAAATGTCGCTACGTGTGGCATGTCATGTGGCCACACGTAGCGACATTTAATGCAGAAACTAGCAGTAATTGTAGCTCCCGTGTGGCCACCCATTTTGCGACAATTATGGCAGCTTCATTTGTAGCAGAAAACCTGCGACAAATGTAGCTCGTGTGGCCGTACCCACTGTTAGGTTTCGTAACAAGCTGTATTTTACGGCGATGGGTTGTTGGCCCTTCGCCCAACCCCAAAGCTGGAGGACCACCCCTTATCGGCTGTCCACGACTGCTTATTCAATATATTCGCAGCTACCCTCCATATCTGGAGGCCGTTACAAACAATACCATTATAAAATCTTATGTGATAAAAATTTAAAATATAAAATCAATAAAATGCTTGTGTGAGCTGTTGCATCAGTATAATGTTAAAACGAAGATGGAACTACAGCTTGTTGAACAGTCTGTGAGAGGGCATCACATAATTCCAGTGCAGAGTCTTGTGTATAGAAATTAAAAAAATTGAGGATTACGGTGAAAGTTCCGATGTCTTTGGCAGCTAAACGGCAACAGTGTCGTTGAATCAAGACACACAAGATTCATTGGGTTATTTTACGACGCTGTATCAACATCTAGGTTATTTAGCGTCTGAATGATATGAAGGTGATAATGCCGGTGAAATGAGTCCGGGGCCCAGCACCGAAAGTTACCCAGCATTTGCTCGTATTGGGTTGAGGGAAAACCCCGGAAAAAACCTCAACCAGGTAACTTGCCCCGACCGGGATTCGAACCCGGGCCACCTGGTTTCGCAGCCAGACGCGCTGACCGTTACTCCACAGGTGTGGACCACAAGATTCACCGATGGACAAGCGCAGTGAGTACTTAGTCTGTAGACATCAAGAGAAACAAAAGACACTCACGGTCACAAGAAACCACTTACCCTTAAGGGTCAATGCTTAACGATATCAATGCATGGTATATGGGAAAGTAAGCGATTGGCAGACAGTGGAGCACGTGACAGAGAAGTGATCTCCAGCACTGCTGAAGGACAATGCCACGGGAACTGGTCCCATTTCACTGCTAGCAACAGAAGTGTAATTTGTGTGCTTTTCATTGTCAATTCCGGCTCTGCTTCCGGGAGGTCACGGGGTCCCTTCTTCCCAAACTGCATCATCTCACGTACTAGTGAACTTCTGGCTTAGCTTTGTTTCGTCTCGTCCACAGTCATTCTCTGATCAGGTCGGCTATATTTTGTCTTTCTCTTGAACTGTACTGCTAGCAAATCTATAAAAAAAAAATACGAGTTTCGAGTTACCACTTTATGAAAAACAAACTTATTTCTTGTTTCTTGTTTCTTTCGTCCCTATTCTCTTTTTCAAGTTTCTCCTTCATGTCTCCTTCCTTTCATCTTCTTTTACCCTCACAAATTCATTTATCTTCCACTTTGTCCTCTTTTCTCATCAAGCATCTTCCAGTTTCTCTTTTTCCCATCTATTGTCTTTATCATCTTTCTTTTTCTTACCCTTTTCTCACGTTTCTTCCTTCCTCGTTTACTAACCCCGAGTCATTGTCTAGTCCACTTTTTTTCTCCTGTTTCATATTTCTTCCTTTTCCTCATTTTCTTCGTCTTCTCTATTTGTTCTTCTCCTACCTTGAACCGTTATTCATTCTCTTTACTTCTATTTCCCTTTCTTCCTCGTTCTTCTTTCTTTCACTTCTTTCTTCTACAATCTCTTCCCTTCCCCGCTCCCTCTTTCATCCTCCTTTCTTCTCTTCTACCGTCATCTATTGTTTTCTTTTCCACCTTCGTAATTATTTGTCTATTCTTTTTTCATATCACTTCTTCTCTGTCGTTTTCGTAATCCTTCTTCCTTCTATTTCGTCAGCTTTCCTTATTCTCTTCCTTATTTTCGTTTCTTTTCATATTTTAATATCGTCTTTCATTATTCTTCTGTTCCTCCTTTTCCCTTTTCGGCACTATATTTTCTTCTTTCTTTTTCGCTTTCTTTCTCCTCTTATTTCTTCTCTATCTTCTTAGTCATCCTTCTTTCTTTTCTATCGTCATTTTGTTGTCTTCTCATACTTTACCGTGATCCTTCTTTCTTCTCTTCCTTCTCCGTCATCCTTCTTCCTTCTCTTCCTTCTCCTTCATCCTTCTTTCTTCTCTTCCTTCTCCGTCATCCTTCTTTCATCTCTTACTTCTCCGTCATCCTTCTTTCATCTCTTACTTCTCCGTCATCCTTCTTTCTTGTCTTCCTTCTCCGTAATCCTTCTTCCTTCTCTTCTTTCTCCGTCATCCTTCTTCCTTCTCTTCCTTCTCCGTCATCCTTCTTCCTTCTCCGTCATCCTTCTCTTCCTTCTCCGTCATCCTTCTTCCTTCTCTTCCTTCTCCGTAATCCTTCTTCCTTCTCTTCCTTCTCCGTCATCCTTCTTCCTTCTCTTCCTTCTCCGTAATCCTTCCTTCTCTTCCTTCTCCGTAATCCTTCTTCCTTCTCTTCCTTCTCCGTCATCCTTCTTCCTTCTCTTCCTTCTCCGTAATCCTTCTTCCTTCTCTTCCTTCTCCGTAATCCTTCTTCCTTCTCTTCCTTCTCCGTAATCCTTCTTCCTTCTCTTCCTTCTCCGTCATCCTTCTTCCTTCTCTTCCTTCTCCGTAATCCTTCTTCCTTCTCTTCCTTCTTCCTTCTCTTCCTTCTCCGTCATCCTTCTTCCTTCTCCGTCACCCTTCTTCCTTCTCCGTAATCCTTCTTCCTTCTCCGTCAACCTTCTTCCTTCTCTTCCTTCTCCGTCATCCTTCTCCATCATCCTTCTTCCTTCTCTTCCTTCTCCGTCATCATTCTTTCTTCTCTTCCTTCTCCGTCATCCTTCTTTATTCTCTTCCTTCTCCGTCATCCTTCTTTATACTTTTCCTTCTCCATCATTTTTATTCCTTTATCTCTTCTTTCGCCTTTTTCTGGTTCGTTATCCTTATTGTTATTCTCTTTCTGCTTCTTTCTGATCCCACTTTCCCCTCCTTTCATCGTTCCTTCTATCTTTCTTATTCTATCCCTTCATCCTCCTCGTTCCCTCCTTCAAGCTTTCCCCCTTTCGTCTTCTTCTGGAAGGTTTAGAATATCTTGAGTTTTAAGAATTTCTGTTCTTTGCAATCTAACGGAAATATAAATCGTCCAGTATTTTGGTGATAGACTACTAGCTGGTGTATCTTCTTTTACAGTAAATGCAGTTATGTCCCTTCGACAGTGAAGCAGTTAAACTGAAGTGCTTGCAGTATCTTTATGCAATTCCTATCGTCCCAGGATAGGTCTACACCGGAGTTCCAACTCCAGTCCCGTTGGTAAGGCTTCATGAGATGACTGATTTACAACAGACGCAATTGTTTGAAAACCAAGACTTCCTTCCTAACCTGAAGTGCGCAAATGTTGTTTACCACTGAGCCGCATCCTTGAGGGCCGTGGCGGTTCCCTGGCAACGGACCGGTAGCGGTAGTTGCGGTCGGTTCAGACCGGATCGCTGGGGATTCAGCTCGAGAAGTTGCGCAGCGGGCGTCACCCGTGAAATTCTGGAGACGAGAAAATGTTTTGTACGTCGGGTGACGCGATCGACAGGGATCACGGGACGGCAGCCGACACTTCGACGCCTCGAACCAGCTTCTGGGCCTTGAGCGCGAGGCTCTCTGTCAGCACATCTCAAAGACGTTTTACAAATACACTACAAACGAAATGTATTGCAAGTCGAATCGGTATACAGTAGACTAGATTCACCAAGAACGAAAAGAAGTTGAACAGGGACGTCATTTTATTTTTTGCTGGGGGGGGGGGGATATTTATAGGGCAGATATCATAGGGTATATCGCGAGGCATACTCCCTCCTTATTTCCTCTGAAATGAAGTAATTTCCATACCGTAAACTGGGGTAAACTTGACCATAAAAAAGAAAGAAAAAGGATTTAAGCCAAGATATCAGATGCACTGAACATCGACCCTATTTTTTAAGTTTTTCTCTACAGGTTGTCCCAAAAGTCAGAATACATACGGAATGTCAGTTTCTAATAGAAATATCACATAATGTGCTGAATGTGGCCAACCTACTCCCCAGTTCTTACACCTCTTGATTTTTACCTCTGGGGTTACTTTAAGTCGCAGGTCTACTGGGAGAAAATTCGAGACTTGCACCATTTGCAGGTCTGTATCATCGACCGTCTGTCATCATGTGCTGCTGGACATGTTGCGGAATGTGTGTCAGATCACATTGACCTATGTCTGACTTTCAAAGGCTGCCACATTATGTGACATTTCTATTTTCAACTAACATTTTCTATGTACGAAGACTTTTGGAACACACTGTATTTCATAAGTTTTTTTTAAGTCATAAATAGATCTGATATATTTTTTATGGTCAAGTTTATCCCACTTTACAATACATTTTCAGATCCAATACACAGGCCTAATTTCAACCTAACCTAAATACCGTACATACATTACACACGATTTTACATACATTTGCTGTTAATCACCTCTGATTGAGGTTCTGGCTGATATGTAGGGCCTATATCTATTATCAGGCAGTACATCTCACTTGACGATGTGTGTCAGAGGAAGAACAATTGTTTGTATGTGTCTGAGGTCTGATTGGTGTACTATGTTACTAGTCAGCAATGTATGCAATGGAGGGGGAAAGGAACTCGCCACCCTACACCATTATCACCTGACTTAGTTGTCTCATGAGTGATGTCTTATTGGTCTCACGAGGTTGAAACCTGTCTTCGAGCAGCTGACTAAACAATAACATTGTTGTTAATATGAAGTAGGCCTACGTCCGAACAAATAAACATATGCAATATTTTATTATTTTTATTTTATTGGGTTATTTTACGACGCTGTCTCAACATCTAGGTTATTTAGCGTCTGAATGAGATGAAGGTGATAATGCCGGTGAAATGAGTCCGGGGTTCAGCACCGAAAGTTACCCAGCATTTGCTCGTATTGAGTTGAGGGAAAACCCCGGAAAAAACCTCAACCAGGTAACTTGCCCCGACCGGGATTCGAACCCGGGCCACCTGGTTTCGCAGCCAGACGCGCTGACCGTTACTCCACAGGTGTGGATAATATTTTATTAATGAAGATTTAATTATACAGGGTGTTTCCGAGGTGGTGTTACAAACTTTCAGGGATGATGGCGAAGAACACAAGTATCAATTTGAGATAAGGAACCCTGGTCCGGAAATGACCGAAAGTTACAAACAAAAATAGTTGTGTGGAAATGAAATAATTTTATTCCTCTACACCCTATTTATGTGTATTTATCTGTACATCTTACACATACAGTAATCATCTGACGTTGTTTACGTTGTCTACCTACAGTATTCCATTCAGTGTGCTGTCTGAGGGATGGGGACAGGAAACTACACTAAAGCAATGCAGATAGCGTAATGTGTAACGGACATGGTCGGTCCTGATATGCACGTCTGTAGACAGCAGTGTATGTGTACAAGTTGCAGTGTCCAGTCGATCAGTCCTAGTGAAATGGAGAAGTACACGAGAGCGGAATAAGCAGACCTGATTTTCGAATACAGATGAGCCAATGGAAACAGTAAACAAGCTCATAGATTGTATCGGGCAAGTACCTACGTAGGAGACATCCGGCCTATACCATTTTTCCACGACTGTTCCAAAGGTTAAGGGTAGGAGGGCACGTGTTGCCAAATTACAATTCCATTTCCACACAACTATTTTTACTTATAACTTTCGACTCAGTCATTTCCGGACCATGGTTCCTTATCTCATATTGATACATGTGCCCTTCGCCACCATCCCTGAAAGTTTGTAACTTCACCTCGGAAACAACCTGTATATAATCTATACATACATAAAGTACTTTTATTTATAATAGGTAACAACTAATGTAGCACAGAGTTTATAATTTGATCAAAGTTATTAACTGGCTCGTCTTTTATAGATGCTGTATCAACTGGATGTCCTTCCAAATTGACCAACTGATGCTTCAACAATTTGAAGTGAATAGTGAACCGGTTAAGGGGCCCAAATTCGATCTTCAAATTTGACTGTCCATTTGTTCAGTGTCGTAGTCTAAGAACATTAATGTTTGACAATAGGTAAACATTTGAAGTTCTTATCGGTGTTTAAGATAAAAAACAATAATAATTGGAAAATGTTACTAGAGAAGCATAAAGGTGAGAACATAATGTACTTTTATCATTACAATATGCCACTTTTATAAACGTTTAGATATAACTCTGGCTTGTAACCGAAACGATATTTTCTCCAAAAATTGGGTATAAGTAAAGATGTTTCTTTTGTTTGTACTTCGATACTTCCCGTAATAAATTCTCCAACTAAACTGTAACTTTGAAAGGAATTACATTCAACTTTTAACATCCGGGAAACCCTGAAACTTTCTCTCGTCGGTAAGTATGAAATATTTCACAAGATTTCATGGAGTCTGTATCAGCTGTTGATCACAGCATCGCAAAAACACTTCGAGGCCATAGCTTAGCTAATTAGTGACACTATCTGGTCCAAGATGCTTCAGTCTCCGGCTCTGAACGGATCAATGGGAACGTATGGAAAATTTTTACTCTGAGACGTCAACATATCTCAGCAAAGCGCAGCATCATCCAGACTTTCGAGGTCAACATCTTGCTTCATCATTAGCCTTATCGCAATCTCTCTCATTACAATGTCCCCAGAAAATCTTCTCCGTTACATCTGAACCCGCCAAATGAATGGTGCCAAGCACAATCAAAGGAATGCCGAGGTTACTCCAAATCATGAATGAATCGTAGTATTCTCACGAGATTGACCCAGGACTGGAGGGTAACGACAGCTGGCCTAGAAACCACAAGAACTGTGCAGTCAAGAAAAATGGATAAAATAAACCCAGTCTTAGGGGCGATAAGACCGAGGTAATATTACAGTCATTCCAGTTGTCAAGGATGCTACATTTTTGCTATTTTCAAAGTGTATATATTGAACATCAAACCACTCTTGTCAACTTTTATTATTAGAATCAATTTACAAGATCAGTGTGGTTTTGAATTGAACGGGTTACATCAGCTGCTTGTCTATGCGGATGACGTGAATATATTAGGAGAAAATCCACAAACGATTAGGGAAATCACGGGAATTTTACTTGAAGCAAGTAAAGAGATAGGTTTGGAAGTAAATCCCGAAAAGACAAAATATATGATTATGTCTCGTGACGAGAATATTGTACGCAGTGGAATTATAAAAATAGGAAATTTATCTTTTGAAGAGGTGGAAAAATTCAAATCAGAATCAATTAGAATCAATTTACAAGATCAGTGTGGTTTGGAATTGAACGGGTTACATCAGCTGCTTGTCTATGCGGATGACGTGAATATATTAGGAGAAAATCCACAAACGATTAGGGAAAACACGGGAATTTTACTCGAAAGAAGTAAAGAGATAGGTTTGGAAGTAAATCCCGAAAAGACGAAGCATATGATTATGTCTCGTGACGAGAATATTGTACGAAATGGAATTATAAAAGTAGGAAATTTATCTTCTGAAGAGGTGAAAAAATTCAAATATCTGGGAGGAACAATATAAATGATACTCGGGAGGAAATTAAACGCAGAATAAATATGGGAAATGCCTGTTATTATTCGGTTGAGAAGCTTTTATCATCCAGTCTGGTCTCAAAAAATCTGATAGTTAGAATTTATAAAACAATTATATTACCGGTTGTTCTTTATGGTTGTGAAACTTGGACTCTCACTTTGAGAGAGGAACATGGGTGTTTGAGAATAAGGTGCTTATGAAAATATTTGGGGCTAAGAGGGATGAAGTTACAGGAGAATGGAGAAAGTTACACAACACAGAACTGCACGCATTGTATTCTTCACCTGACATAATTAGGAACATTAAATCCAGACGTTTGAGATGGGCAGGGCATGTAGCACGTATGGGCTAATCGAGAAATGCATATGTTGTGTTAGTTGGGAGGCCGGAGGGAAAAAGACCTTTAGGGAGGCCGAGACGTAGATGAGAAGATAATATTAAAATGGATTTGAGGGAGGTGGGATAAGATTGTAGAGGCTGGATTAATCTTGCTCAGGATAGGGACCGATGGCGGGCTTATGTGAGGGCGGCAATGAACCTCCGGGTTCCTTAAAAGTAAGTAAGTAAGCTAGTAAGTAAGTAATATGTTGGAAAATAGCTCAACAATTGCTCTATGTGTTTCAATGAATATTTCCATGAAATTGTGTTTTCTTTCTGTAAACGACCCCAGAGAAACTTACTTTGCGGTTGCGGCTAGCATTCTACGTCAAGAATTTCACTGGATTTGTTTTTGTTGAGTCAATTGTAGAATCTACTGTACACAGCCTATCATTTAAATTCTGTAGATTACAGCTGCTATTAAAACTGTACGAAAACGGTGACTGTACATTTTCTGCAAATCAACTGATCCCTGTGAACTTGAAGAAAAACAGGGTGGAGGGGAAGAATATGAGGACGAAGAGGATGTTCTGTGCAAACAGCAGCATTTCATCATCCCCCTTTTATGCAAGAAGTACTTAACCGGATAAATAAAGCTCGTCACCCCTAACTTTCACCCTGAAGAGCCTCAGCTAGAGCGTGATAAGCCGCTCGCATGTACGAAGTGTTGCATAACCTCGGGGTCAGGGCTCAAGTGCGTTGTCAAGGCGAAACAAATAAAGTCGAGGGGATTTCGGCTTATCGTGAGCCAGGTGGTTCTCACGTCTGCTCCATCTGGTTGTTGAACTGCGATCTTCTGTTTGTTATTGTTCTTAACAAGGTCGTCTACGGAGGGTGGGGTAGCTATACGCTTCTTACTTGAAGCGACAGAGTCAGTATATGGACAAAGAGGCTATGTCAGGTTTGGTTTGCTTATCACGCCATTGCCAGATTGCCATTTCTCCTCTGAGTCGTGTACAGATTTCAAAACAAGGTTATATAACTCCAACTTTCAATGATGACTGAAGAAATGTAAGTTTATTTCGAAATTTTAAGTGAATAATTATTTCACTTACAATATTATGAATGTCAAATAATACCCTTTATAATCCTGAAAGTTAAATAACGAAATGTGACAATAACTGTAAATGTTACATAAAATGTGTTAGGAATAATGAAAAACATCACAAAAATAATTATTTAAATTATAATCCTGAATATTAAAACAAATAATTACAAATTGTAAGTCTGAAGGTTAAATAAAGACTTGGAATTGTAATTTTGAACATTATATAAAAATGACTCACGTCTGAACATTAAATGAATATTTTCAATTATTAATTATGAATGTCGTCTGAGGTGGCATCCCCACCATAGGCCAACCCTGCTAAGCATTGGTACTGCTTACAGGGTATACTTTATTACTCAACAGACTAATGGATATAGCTGGATGGATAATTTATATCAAAACCGGCCCTTCGCTATGGAAGTGAAACATGGGTGCTAAGACAACAAGATCGAGAAAGAGTAGAAGCGTCAGAAATGAGGTTCCTAAGACATACCTTGGGAATCACATTAAGGGATAGAACGGGATTTACCCATCCTTGATAGGAAGAAGAAGAAGAAGAAGAAGAATGTCATAAAGTCTGATTTGTAATTCTGACTGTTAAATAAAGGCGAATCCTCGGCATCACCTCATCTCACATCTCGCCACAAAATTGTAAAAAATTGAAATTGAAACTGTAAAAAATTGAAAAAATTGTAATTGTAATCTTGTAAAATTTTGACTTGTTCCATATCTTAAAGCTTCATTGCTAATGTAAGATCTGTGGAATACAATAAATGAAATGAAAAAAAATGAAGAAAGGAACAATTGTACTTCTGAACATTAAATAAAATACTAGTACCGAACGTTAAGTAAAAATTACAATTGTAACCTGAACGTTAAATAAAGGCTTATAAGTGCAGTTATTAACGTTATTTAAAATTACAACTGTTATATAAAAATTACAATTATAATTCTGAAAGATGAATAGAAACTTACAATAATTATTGTGGCTTTGAATATTGAATAAAGACTTATTTACTTACAAATGGTTTTTAAGGAACCCGCAGGTTCATTTCCAGCCTCACAGAAGTCCGCCATCGGTCCCTATCCTGAGCAAGATTAATCCAGTCTCTATCATCATATCCCACCTCCCTCAAATCCATTTTAATATTATCCTCCCACCTACGTCTCGGCCTCCCCAAAGATCTTTTTCCTTCCGGCCTCACAACTAACACTCTATATTCATTTCTGGATTCGTCCATACGTGCTACATGCCCTGCCCATCTCAAACGTCTGGATTTAATGTTCCTAATTATGTCAGGTGAAGAATACAATGCGTGCAGTTCTGTGTTGTGTAATTTTCTCCATTCTCCTGTAACTTCATCCCTCTTAGCCCCACATATTTTCCTAAGAACCTTGTTCTCAAACACACTTAATCTCTGTTCCTCTCTCAACGTGAGAGTCCAAGTTTCACAACCATACAGAGAAACCGGTAATATAACTGTTTTATAAAATTGTTAATTCTGAATGTAAAATAAAAAGCGACAAGTATCGTTGCGGACTGTAAAAAAACATAATTTTATTGCAACTCTAAATGTTATATAAAGACATTGGTTAGAATAACAGTGATTTTGGAAGTTAGATAAAATTAAAATTGTAACTCGGATAAAAAAAAATAGAATTGTAATTCTCAATGTCAAAGACTTGCAACTCTAATTCTGGACATTAAAGCAACTTAAAATTGTAAACATGAAACTTCAATAAAATTTGGACCTAGAATTTTAATTCTGTACATTACATTAAGAATTACAATTGTAATTCTGAACGTTACAATTTTATTACAAGTGTAGATTAATAAATTCTGAACGTTGAAATATAAACTAAAAATTTATCACAGTTGTAAGTCTGAACGTTATATAACAATTATGACCTACATTTGTAATTTTGGATGTTAATACAAATGTACCTTACCACATTTATAATATTCTGAATATTAAATCAAGATTTATAATTTATAAATCTGAATGTTAAATAAAGAATTAATTATGATTCGGAAGGATAAATAAAGAATTAAAACTACAGTAATTCCCAACTTTATGTTACCAACATAATTTGTGCTGTAAACTGATGAAATTCAATGAGAAAATATTACGATCCTATTAAGGCGTTAGGTACAGCTTACAGCAGTATAATTTTTGGAAATAGTCAACATTTTTTTCCTCCATTACTGTATCTTGTACAATAATGAAAATTGGTACGTGCAGAAAAAATATTTTTACGATTTAAAAACATTATTTATATATTTATTTTTTAAAAATTCAAAACGGTGGTAGTTCACTGTGCAGTGATGAAGCGTTTCCCTCATAACTCATAAACTTGTTAACTTTTTCATGTTCTCTCTCTTTTATTTTATTGCTGAAACTCGTGTTTACAATATCATGACTCCGTTCGTATCCCGATTGCTCTTTTCTTCCAGTTAGTATTTTGAAACGCAGTTATTTCCCGGAATTCGAGAAAGGGGACCTTAAACTTTGGTAGTTCAGTTTTCAAAGATAAAAATCACTGACAATACCACAGCAATTTTCACGATGTTTCCTAAGTGTAACTGTGTAAATTATATTGGAGTATTCTTTTATTTAAATTTCTATACTATACAGTACTTAACAAATAATATTTTTTTTTAATTTTGTATTAGAAGAAAAATACTGATATTTGACCATCCTTTAAAATGAATTTATTTTTTATCAGACAATCTATGAAAGGTAGAGAAGTGATCTTGCATCATATTGTAGATATGACATGCATAAATACACACAAAAAAACTTCATTACAGAATGTTGGATACTTTTTGAGTTTCGATGGAAACGCTTCATCACTGCATAGTGAATTTTGAATTTTGAAAAAAGAAAATGTGATTTACACATACTAATTTTTCATTATTGTAGAAGATACAGTAATGGAGGAAAAGAATGTTGAATATTTCAAAAATTTTATTGCTTTCAGCTGTACCTAACCCCTTAAAAGTACTGTATAGTATAGAAATTTAAATAAAAGAATACTCCAATATAATTTACACAGTTACACTTAGGAAACATCGTGAAAATTGCTGTGGTATTGTCAGTGATTTTTATCTTTGAAAACTGAACTACCAAAGTTTAAGGTCCCCTTTCTCGAATTCCGGGAAATAACTGCGTTTCAAAATACTAACTGGAAGAAAAGAGCAATCGGGATACGAACGGAGTCAAGAGCCGCGTTATCTCGTTTGTAGTAAGATGCTGGAGGTCAACACATTTCTTGTAGTAATAACTTATATTTCCTCGTGCGAAAGGTTAATGGGTCATGCAGACAACACGTTCAGAGTCCGCCCCGAACGCTTCGCCCCCACCCGGTGGCGCCGCGAAGCCTCCTTACGTCAAAAACCTGCAGGCAACAGGCCAGAGATGAAAGGCCTGCCTGACCTTTTCTTCTCCTTATCTTGTTTGTTGTTATGTCATTACATTAAGTCATTACATTCATGTAATTGTAATTACAGAGTTGAAAGGAAATCAATAGCAGGGACGAAAGGTCACAAAGATAAGAGTCTGCAAAACAAGCCAGCTTCGATTGTCACATACCTCCGGGGGATTCCATACGGGACCTTCTTTTATCTTTAAGGCCCGCCCCTGGTTCTCGGAAGACAGATACCAGACAGGACGGCGGTCGACTTTGACCCGACTTCCTGAGGAAGAGCTCGCAAAACAAACGATCTTCGCTCTGGTGCCAAGGAATCCGAAGGCTATTACCGTCAAAACAAAAGCCTACGACCAGCTGTCCTCAGTTCAACAGGGACAGTCGTTTTTGGTCGGTGACCTCCACAGTTCGCGCAAGGAAGAAAGTTTCTACAATAACAAACATTACTATATAAAAACTATTGAATAATTGGATTATTTAAAAATATTGCAACGGTGCGTAATTTGGAAACAACCTTTTTTTTTCCGTTTACAGATAAGGTACAACAATGACAGGAGAATCAAAGAATTTCTACCTATGAAGACTGTTATATTTGAATGTATGATGGGGTTTGCTCATTTTAGAGGTTAGTTCACTTTATTATTGCATAAAAGAATTATTCTGTTTACTCCCATACTTCCCTTGCCTAAGTGGACTCTTCCAAATTGTTGCAGATAGTCTGGGCGAATCCAGAAATGCATATAGAGTGTTAGTTGGGAGACCGGAGGGAAAAAGACCTTTAGGGAGGCCGAGACGTAGATGGGAGGATAATATTAAAATGGATTTGAGGGAGGTGGGGTATGATGATAGAGACTGGATTAATCTTGCACAGGATAGGGACCGCTGGCGGGCTTATGTGAGGGCGGCAATGAACCTTCGGGTTCCTTAAAAGCCATTTGTAAGTAAGTAATTAAGTGTGACCATAGTCAAAATTTCTCTAATGCCAAGTAATTATGTTTCACGTTAACGTAAAAATGGAATAAAAAGCATCTTGCAGTCTTCTAAACAACTACAAATAATTTTTAAATAGACTCTTTCGTTTTAGTAGTTCAAAATTTGTATTAGAAATGATTACAGTACACGAATAGCTCACTTATGCTAATTAACCACACTTAGAGATGGGAACGATATATCGGTTTTTAGGAAATACCGATATTTTCTTTTCGATATAGCGATATATCGATATCGAAATTTTGATTCAATATATCAGTTTTCTCATAAATTTTTCGATTTTTTTTGTGAAATTATCATCATTATCAACAACAACAAAATCCACACTAGAACAACTCCGATAATTCCCGAGAGATGGCACTACTGAAGGTGAACAGTTACATAATTGTGCAACCTCACTCAATACCTTGTTCTAATTGGCTGGACTGGAATTCGAATTCAAACTGTTTAATATGCAGCACCAAATTCAAAATGCAACGTGTGTGAACGCGAGACAGACGGGAGGTTTATCTACTACTGTTTTAATGTTGTTATTAATGTTCTTCAAGGCAGGAGAGCAACTCCCAGCTTGAAAAGAAAACCCTCTGATCTCAAAACGGGTATCAAAACTTTTATTTCTATATTGTGCAATGGAAAGAGAAACAAGGATTTAATACCGATGTGACATTTGTTTACGTCATTGATTTCTATGCATAATCTACTGCTGACATTGTTTTCTTATTATATCTTTTAGTGCATAAATATTCTATCCCCTATAATCATCACCATTATTGTTTGGAATGTTGGAGTGTAACAATAACTTGAAATGGGAACTTACTATAGAAGGATTGTATCAAATCAACGTGTAAAGTTTGTTAAAACTTGTAACATTCTAAGTACGGTTTACTTACATTTAAAAATGATTACGTTTTTAGATAGAAAAGAGCATTAGGCCTGTATCTGTGTCCTGGATTGAATCCTATATAACATTAGAAGAATTGAATCGTTCCAATATCAAATACTGAACCATGTAGACTTCTCTTAACTCCTTCCCACTATATCTTTTAAGCTCCCTTGCCTCCACCATAATATTTATTTAGGTTAGGACCTACATCATATGGTATTGAAAATGAATTGTTTATTGTTACAATTTTATATTTATGCTTTTGACTGTTATGATATTAATTTCAATGGTAAAAAGGAATATTAAAATTTAAGTAATTTTATTGTAATACAGTAAATGTACCCCTAAAAATGCAATTTGCTTACGGAATAGCGATATATCGATAATCGTTCGATATATCGTTTATCGAAATTAGGTTTGCGATATATTGCAATATCAATATATTGGTATTTAATTTATTTCCTCCATCACTAATTATGTTTCACGTTAACATAAAAATGGAATAAAAAGTATCTTGCAGTCTTCTAAAAAACTACAAATAATTTTTTAAATAGACTCCATGGATAAATATATAATAGGATGCGAAACTGCGGACAGCACGATCTAGAAGCGGTATTCTGAAATAAGGTGATCAGCGCCCGACGTCGTAGGTGGTAAATCATAGAACTACGTGAGGACCAGCGTTCTCCACTCCGATACGAAGTCATGGATAAAATTATATATTTATCCATGACGAAGTAGTCAGAACGTTGGCCGATGACCAGCCAACAGCGTTATGAAGGCAAGATGGATTCCAGAAAAATGCAAAAGATTCGAGGAAGATGCTCAGCGCCTGGATGCAAGACTGTTAATACTGTGGGAGGGAAGCATTTTTTCTATTTTCCTCAGGAACCTATGAGGTAAGCTTTAGTATTATTATTGTGTTCTGTGTAGCCTAAACCTTACACTTGAAAACAATGTACTTTTTAGTGAAGTAGGTTAGACGAGCTGTGCATTGCTTTCTGCTAGTTTATTTAGGATTATAGTAGGAGTATAAATTTAGATGGTTCCGAAATTCAGTCAAACTGTAACGAAATGTGAAATATTGACGAAAAAGAGCAAGAAGGCTGAAAATGAAACCTCGTAAACCTGAATTGTAGCATTAGGCCACATGGCTGCAAACTAAAACCACGTGGTTTTTAGTATAAACATCTCACAGTTATGGAAAATAAAATTATGCCTTCTTTGATGTAGTTAGCCATTCTGGAGAAATTCTCAATCATGTGTAGTAATAATAATAATAATAATAATAATAATAATAATAATAATAATAATAATAATAATAAGCTTAGGCCTAATATTTAATTTAGTTTTACCCAATATCTGTTGCTGCTACCAGTTTTCCTATGGTCACTCACCACCTAGTGATACGCATTAGACATCTCTTAAAATAACACAAATGCAGCAGATAACTTAGTATTTTTTTCCCCAATTTTTGCATGATTTCTATTCAATATTTCTTCTACTTTATCTCATTAGTAATTGTAATCCATTGCTTTAGGTGTTGCAAGTGGCTCCGATTTTGTGGGCTAGAGGACCGGTATCGAGTTGCCGCACATGCCACACACACAGGTTGAGAATCTGCATGGACCACTTCATTGAGTCTGACTATTATAGCTCTTCACAAAAAGTGATACTTAAGCAAACTGCAGTGCCCACTGTTCATGCTAATGGATTAGTGGTGCCATCAAACCCTAAAATCCGGAGCCCACCATCTAGCCCAGTTATGCCTCGAGCGACCTTATCACCGGGGTCTACCCCAACTTTCAGGCATCACAAGACTTTGCGGACGTATGGTAGGAGGGCGAAGATTGATTCTGCAGTTGCTGAAGATAGTTAGTACACTAGCAATGTTTTTATGTCATTCATGTTTAAAATTTCCGATTTCATTACTCTTTTCTTTATTTTCAGGTACGCGTAGTCTCATAGGTTTACAAGCTGCAACTGAGTAGGCTGCAGGCTTGGCAGCTATGCCTCAAACAATTCCTGCTCCTATGAGTACTCCAGCTTCAAAGATTACTGCTTCGACGGCATATGCCGGGATGAATAAAGATGCATACCAACAAGGTAATTATTCCACTTAGTCAAGTTTATGGATTTCAAGGAATGCCTTAGTTTCTCATCAGCTGTTCTTACATTACATGTTTCAAAATACATAATTAATTATGTTTCGTTTTTTTTGTGATTATTATAGGGAACAGTATGATTGGTGAACAGCTGAGGGGCTATCAGCAACCATCGCTCCTATTCAATGTGGTTCCCACAGCTGAAGGTAAGCGATACTGTCTTGTGAGCCTGGTAACATGCTAGTAATCATTTAAGTTAATTGCCCCCTGCCATATGTCTGCAGTTTTCATACTTCATTCTTTTACAGTAGCGAATAATAACAAATCCTCTTAACTACAGGGCAGGGTGTTTATCTTGTTATATATCGATCGTCCAGTTCAAAAGTGCGACAACTCAAAAATTGCCATTTTTTAGTTATTTATACTACTGAGCTCTTTCCGATTCAATATTGAGATAAGTCATATTTACAACCAAAAAGAATAAAAACGAAATAAACTGCTTTAGAAGTAATTATAACTATGGACTTTATTAATTCATTATTACTACATTTCGAAATCTATTAATAATGAACTGGAAGATCGTGATATACTCGTCCTGAATACTGACTCAGTTCTAATTGTCGTGGTTATGAACCACAAATCTGTCCCTTTTTAGGGGATTTATTTGAAACTTTCAACTGAAGATATCTCAAAACTTGTTTTTTTGAGTTGTCGCACTTTTGAACCAGACGATCGATATTGCAACTGATATCCTGACAAGTCTCCCTGGCACACGAAGTACACTATCATTCCCTCTTACTGACTTCTCTTTAATATCCCAACACCTCTGCTGATTATCCCTTTCTGTTAGTGTCAGTTGTCCTCTATAGCCCAGCCTATTAGCAAAAAAATATTTTATATTACATTACAACGAACAATTCAGATTAACACAATCAAATTTGTTGCAGCATTAAACTTTTGGATTGTTACTATTACTTAACATTTATATGAGTTATAATTTGTACAGTTAAGAGCAGTTTGAAATGAATGGAGCACTAAGTCTGTTCAATTCTTGCTTCAATTTAATTTATCATTTATTTCCTTAGATACTGACATGAATACATCCAAGATGGAACAGATTCCTTCAGCTTCAGCTACACCTCCTTCCAAACTTGGTAAATATTGATCACATTTTGATGTATTGTCAATTTTGTAGTATGTTATATAGCCTATCCATAGCTTGCATGCCTTTTGTTAGGCCTACATTAACTTAACAAGGCTAAAGGTGTTGTCACGTTTCATTTTTTATTTAAAATAGTTCCCAACAATTAGATTAATCTGAAGTTAATTTCGTAATCTTTAGGTCCTGGTGTTGCAAAACGAAAACTTTTCTCGAGTCCTCACTTCTCATCTTCACCCAGGAGCAACAAACTAAAAATGGCAGCTCTGAAAGCAAAGGTGAAGAGACTGGAGAAAAAATTGCAGTGTCTTTAAAGTAGTGTAAATAGCTCATATTGTGTGTAACAAAAAGGTATAATATCATATTGGTGGAAAGTTCATAGCTTTTTTTATTATTTTTATTATTTTTTTTATTTTTATTTATTTATTTTTTTTGCCCCAGAAAAAATGTTTTTAGCAAATGTTAAATATATTGTGTAATTGTAGGGAGCAAAGTTACAGTATGTGGTACATGTGTGTGTATGTAAGAGAGATATTTGACTTTGGAAGTTGGGGGTTAACATACCTTCAGTTCACCTAGTAAACTTTTTTGCCCAACATAATGCAAGTAAGTGATGCAGCTCATGTATTTCACTCTGACCCTCAATACATACAACATTTTGGTATACGTTACCGTTATGTGTATGCCAAACAACAATGTCTAAGAACCTTAGATGTGATCCTAGAAAAGTGTTCTAAAATGTGTTGCAAAATAGTAGATAGTAATATGACAGTTTCAATTATCAAACATTTTTTTGTAGTATCTGAAATCCGATTAATGTAATATGTATCTAGTCAGCGATGTATGCAACGGAGGGGAGAAAGGAATTGGCCACTCTTACTCATTACCTCCTGCTCTGATTGTCCCATGAGTGTTACTTGTAGGGTCCAAACCTGTTTTTGGACAGTTGACTAACCAATAGTTGATGGGTCCAGGCAGACAAGGGGACAAACCATAAATTTCGATATGTAGGATATCTCATTGGAATGTGAAGAAATATGTTCTGACTAAACTATATGACAACACATTATTCAAATGGTATCATTTACATCTGTAAACGAGCACAGATGGCAGAGCATTCCAAAATATAAATATATAGATGTGGCTTTTTCTCTTATCCGACTGGGCCCCACAATTTCAATTATTCAATTTGTTGTATAGACTTTACCAATGTACTGCACACTAAATATGTAAGTGTATCTGTATGTATAGGATTACCAGATGTTCTGGATTTCGCTTGACATGGACTGCATCCTGCCAGGGTTCGTAAAAATCAGAAATTGTCCTGCTTTTCTTTCTTGCCAATTCCCAATGGACAAAAGAGAGTAACTATTGAGTTGGGGTCCATTAGAGGAATTATGTGTGTAAAATCCTTGCTCAAACAAGTCGAGTCACCAGAGAAGTATTAACAATCCGAAAATTAAATAAGGTAAAAGCTAATTTAGAATCCGTATACTTCAATTCTATTCATGATAATAGTTTTGTATCAGTTTTATTGTACAAAGACAAACAAATTACCCAATTATATAACAGAATGTAAAAAGACGTCACGTCAAGTATCAAGTTAGTCTATCATGCCCTGCTTTTATATGGAAAATTCTTTTTTCATTTAAAATGACCTGCTTTTAAATTGTTACAATCTGGTAACCCTACTGCACATGTAGTGTATGTTAAACAGTGATATGATGGACCTTGTCAAAATTGTGTTGTTGAATGTATTGTAAAATAGTATACAATAATATAGTAATTTCAATTATGTAACTAGTTTTTGCAGACTTAAAGTGCACTATACACTATTACCTAAAGAATAAAATCCCAATTATCTAACCTTGTTTTCTTTTATTTTCTGTCTCTGTTTGGCTGTATTTTAATTAGTTACATTATAAGGTAGTGTAAAATAGACCGTCTCTTCCAACTATTGGCTCCAATAACAATTTTCAGTGAAAGATGATGTGAGGAATAAAAATTTTAAAGTTTTACTTTAAATGGAGGGTTTGGGGCGGGGGGGGGGAGGAGGAATATTTACTGCATATAGTTCAACTTTTCGCCGCCAGGCGCGCTGCTAGATACGCGGAGTAATTAGTTATTATTTTCGCTACTTGGGTGCGCTGCTGGATGCACGGAGTAGTTACTCTTTTCGCTACTTGGTGCGCTGCTAGATGTAATAACGCCTCTAACCGCATATAGATGGCAGCACGATCAATTCTACAACAGCGCCTCTAGTATGTGTTACGGGAAACTCAGTGAGTTTCGCATCCTATTATATATTTATCCATGTAGACTCTTTCGTTTTAGTAGTTCAAAAATTTTGTATTAGAAATGATTACAGTATACGATTAGCTAACTTATACTAATTAACCACATTGTAGTAAACTATTCTGAATGAAAAGCTAGAATGAAATGTTAACCACGGGTTCATTGACCATAACTTCTCATCCCAACCAATATATATTGACAACGATGGTATTTGGGTAAAGGGAGATAAGTCATAAAAATGAGTTTCTATATAAATTAAAATTAAATTTCACGCTCTTTTTACGAATAATTTTTTGCATAAATAAAACACATCAAATGCAAACATTATTCCATTTTTTTGCTCACCCACTTGTAGAATTTAGCTTATGTATTCACCTGGGAAACAAAGCTTCATTTGAAAAAAAAAAAAAAAAAGACAACTCCCTTTACCCGAACACCATCGAAAAAATTTCTTGGGTAATCTATCAGTCTTTTGCAATTGAGAATACCAATTATTTTTGGTTTTGAATATTTTTCTGGCAAGTTGAAAATAATCTCATTGCTGACGAATATATCAATATAATATAGTCTAACGGTCTTACTAATAAACCGTGTATAGTTTTTATACGAGACTTATGCAGCGTTGAGACAGAAAACGTTACTAATAAACCATGCATAAGCGATGGATGTATAAAGAATCTGTAACTATACAATGGGAATTGCTTTGCTGTAGTTATATATACGAAACCCCTTGTTTAAGCGCTGTATATAGAGAAAAAATGGCCGCCCCTCTAACAGCTGTTCGTATCGACTTTCATTTTATGATGATGGATGCCTTGTAACCACAGAAGAACACACCAAAGAGCACAGAATATGTAGAATATTATTGCTGTACCTTGTAATCTTTGACCAAAATATAGTGTGGTAACGATCAGAGCCAGTTGTACTATCGATTCTTAACACGGTACACTAGAGCGCTCTACCGAATGCAATAGAGAATCTCAGATATTCTATTACCTTTCGTAATGAAGCAATGACGAAACTATGACGTAGCTGTGTAACAGTTATACTGTTATACACGACGTATGTAGTGATTATTAGTAAGGAATTTACACACGACTTATAAACGAGCTACTCATTGTAAGGTGGGTGCTCCTGTTATGGCCATGTTCCTGATATGGCCACCCACCTATTGTGAGTTAGTTAACTAAAAAATCCGCTAAATTGCAGGAGCATCCAGTGAAAGGGCATCCTGGTATGTCACTTGATCGTTTTCCATCCAGTCAGGTTGAGCAATATGGCGTCAGTTGTCTGTTTTGCGGTTTTCATGTGACCTCTTCTTATTTTTCTCTGGTAAGTCTCCTTTGTTTTATGCATGGTTTTCAAAGACTTGTTTCATGAAAACCATCGTACTCCATTCAGTTTTTAATGTTCTGTTGATTGGTGTTGTAGTTGATGGCGTATCTTTTACGAGTTATTCATAATCAAACGATTTTCGTGAAAGCTTACCTGCTCCTGATATGGCCATATCAAATGCACCATGGCCATATCAAGTTCATTTCACTTTTATTTTTTTACCTGACAAATTTACATGCCTTATAGTTGGGATTACGCAAAAATTTTGTATTTTAAGAAAAACAACTTAATTTTTATGGAAAAACCTGTTTTGACTACACTTTTGAATTATAAAAAAGATTATTAAGTGTCATTTTTATTCATTTTACACCAAAATTATTTAATTTTAACACAATTGCGCTATCAAACTGAAAACAATCACGATTTATAGAACATAGAACAAGGGTGGCCATATCATGTGCACATGTTCCTGATATGGCCACTAGGTAGACTTTTGGAATTTGGGATTTTTTGGACAATTAAAGCTATTTTTATGCGGAAAGGAAATTGTTTTAAGAAAGTCCATTAGACTGAGAACGAGTAAGAAAAAAGTGGTTTACATTTTTTTTTCAAAATGGCGGCTAGAAAAATTCTCAAACCTTAACATGGCCATATCATGGACACCTACCTTATAAGAGAGTTAAACGTCTGTAAATAGAGTTTTTATTAGTAAGACCGTAAGAGAATGTAACTACATATACTAAGGGATAACATCTTCGTTTGAAAATCTGGCTTCCAGGTTCAGCTCCCTGTAAAGTTGATTTGAACAATTTTAAAGGGAAAAATTGTTCCGGGACCTTTGGCTAAGCGCAGTAAGTAAACAGTTATTAACGATAAAGTTGAGAGTGTGTTCAGGCGCCTATACCATGCCTTTAGTGTGGTAATGGTTCCAGGAAGATTCTCTACGAATCCCCTACTGTCTTTTCTGCCTTTTAATTCAGTAAGTTAGGAAATTCGACAAATTTGCAGATCATATTTCTGACTAGAAGGGAGCTGAAGCCAGGACCGGCACCAACAACGATCTGCTTTGTTTCGAGTCCCCCCTAACTCTAATCGTGTCGATGACACACACATAAACACATACACATACTTCATGTGTACGTGACATATTATTATCAGAACACAGTAAGCCTGCCAATATCTAGAGACAAAGGCTTAATCTGCCGGATATGCAAAGGTCTCTGTGAGGCGGCCATTTCTTTCAGGTTTAATACCTCTCATTACTGAACATTGACATATCTACCCCTACATACAGAGACAATCACCTCGTACCCACGTGAAACCTCGCAATATGCACGATTAAATCGCACTAGTATTTGCTGCCAACATAACTTTATTGTTTATTGTTCTAGACCGTATTCACACCATGATCCTCAAACTCATTCTTTTCGCGTCTAACGTGATAATGTGGCGTGCAAATTAGGCATAAATTTTTTATAATAATAATAATAATAATAATAATAATAATAACAATAACAATAATAATAATAATAATTTACTTATAAATGGATTTTAGAGAACCCAGAGGTTCACATAAGCCCGCCATCGGTCCCTATCCTGAGCAAATTAATCCAGTACCTAGCATCATATCCCTCAAATACGTTATAATATTATCCTCCCATCTACGTCTCGGTCCCCCCAGAGATGTTTTTCCCCTCTCGTCTTCCAGCACACTATATCCATTTCTGGATTCACCTATACGTGCTACATGCCCTGCCCATCTCAAACGCCTGGATTTAATGTTCCTAATTATGTCAGGTGAAGAATACAATGCGTGCAGCTCTGCGTTATGTAACTTTCTCCATTCTCCTGTAACTTCATCCCTCTTAGACCCCAATATTTTCCTTAGAACCTTATTTTCAAACACCCTTAACCTTTGTTTCTTTCTCAAAGTGAGTCCAAGTTTCACAACCATATAGAAGAGCCGGTAATATAATTAGTAATAATAATAATAATAATAATAATAATAATAATAATATCTTCGAGCAACAGTACCAAATATAAATTACATTTGGGAGGAAATTAAACACAGAATAAATATGGAAAATGCCTGTTATTATTCGGTTGAAAAGCTTTTATCATCCAGTCTGTTCTCAAAAAAATCTGAAAGTTAGAATTTATAAAACAATTATATATACCAGTTGTTCTTTATGGTTGTGAAACTTGAACTCTCACTTTGAGAGAGGAACATAGGTTAAGGGTGTTTCAGAATAAGGTGCTTAGGAAAATATTTGGGGCTAAGAGAGATGAAGTTACAGGAGAATGGAGAAAGTTACACAACGCAGAACTGCACGCATTGTATTCTTCACCTGACATAATTAGGAACATTAAATCCAGACGTTTGAGATGGGCTGGGCATGTAACACTTATGGGCGAATCCTGAAATGTATATAGAGTGTTAGTTGTTAGGTCGGAGGGAAAAAGGCCTTTTGGAAGGCAGAGAGGTATATGGGAGGATAATATTAAAATGGATTTCATGGAGGTGGGATATGATTGTAGAGGCTGGATTAATCTTGCTCAGGATAGGGACCGTTGGCGAGCTTATGTGAGGGCGGCAATGGACATCCGGGTTTGTTAAAACCCATAAGTAAATAATAATAATAATAATAATAATAATAATAATAATAATAATAATAATAATTTAATACTCTTAAACGAGTAATGTCGTGTATTTGTAAATTTTATCTTGAAAACGCGCAAAGGATTTTGATAAAATCTTATGAATCGACTATTCTCGGGTGCGAGAAATCGATTTAAGTAGGTGTCGACTTGGTAAAATTAATTCAGGGGCTTCAATAACTAGATTTCGAGAATTAAGTAAGCAGACTGATTTTTAGAAACAAATAAATAATCTGTTAATAAGGAAATAAATCAAAAGGATAGATACATTTTACAACTCGGACAAGAAAGTTATTTACGAAGCAGTAATAGATGAAAGAAGCGTCCCCTCCCGCGTACCCCGATTTTGGATTATCTAGAGATCTAAGTCATCACGAAAACAAGCACAAGGATTTAGTTGTCTCGACTTTGGAAAGACTAAAAGGGCCATATTCATAGACATTCTTAGCGCGGGCTTCCGGTGGATGATCAGCGAACTAACGTTTTTCGTATTCATAAACCAGTGTTAGCGATATATGATATGAATCCTGTACAGTACAAGTAATCAGTCGATAGCCGGGACTAGTTTAGCACGCTCGTAGCGCGGGCTAGCGAAGTGTCTATGAATAGCACCCTTAGGGTTTAAATAACCAGATTTAAGGTTAAACAACGAAGTTAAATTCACTTCTAAATCGTAATAAGTTTGTATTACAGACAGACAATTATGACACAAGACGAAATATTAATTTAACAATAGTAGAACCTAAATGTCTCACATCTGCTGGTCTAAAGCATAGCATTAATTTTGGCCCTCTGTTGTACTGTACAATGCTTTAGCTAAATTACACCCAGAACTTCTAACATGTAACCCACTAACATACAACAAGAAAATTAGAAACGTGTTAATATCTTCAATTTGATTAAATAAATTTATAGCCTATGTGTATGAATTAATCAACCTATATTATATTTGTATTCTATAATTATGAAATATATATACATATATATTTTTTTTCACGTGCGATATTATTCTTCTCTAGTGTTAATATTATATTATATAATTCCATTGCCACTGTAATTTAAATTTAAGTTCCTATTTTATTTTACTTATTTATTTTTATTATTATTATTTTTTATTTTCTATATTTCTCTTATATTAATATTGTATTATATAATTTCTGTAACTGTAATTTAAATTCTATTTCCTATTTTATTTTACATTCTCTTATAGGCCTATAGGCGTGTTATTATTCTGTTGAGAAGCTTTTATCATCCAGTCTGCTGTCAAAAAATCTGAAAGTTAGAATTTATAAAACAGTTATATTACCGGTTGTTCTGTATGGTTGTGAAACGTGGACTCTCACTCTGAGAGAGGAACATGGGTTAAGGTTGTTTGAGAATAAGGTGCTTAGGAAAATATTTGGGGCTAAGCGGGATGAAGTTACAGGAGAATGGAGAAAGTTACACAAGGCAGAACTGCACGCATTGTATTCTGACATAATTAGGAACATTAAATCCAGACGTTTGAGATGGGCAGGACATATAGCACGTATGGGCAATTCCAGAAATGCATATAGAGTGTTAGTTGGGAGACCGGAGGGAAAAAGACCTTTGGGGAGGCCGAGACGTAGATGGGAAGATAATATTAAAATGGATTTGAGGGAGGTGGGATATGATGATAGAGACTGGATTAATCTTGCACAGAATAGGGACCGATGGCGGGCTTATGTGAGGGCGGCAATGAACCTTCGGGTTCCTTAAAAGCCACTTGTAAGTAAGTATAGGCCTATTAATATTATATCTGAACTGCGACCGAACACGAGCGCTGCTCATTCGGTATCAAATTTTTATTAATACTACCGTCGACCGGGTATACTTTACACAAGGGGGGGTAACTTTACACATTTCTAGAAAAATGGTGTATAACAGTTTCAATAATGGCACACACTTCAGTCTACCACATATACGTGCTGTTGTCACATAGAATCAGTTCCACGAAGTTACTACACTTTGTCTATAATGTGCTGCCTTCTAAACATTTTTCTAGAAATGTGTAAAGTTACCCCCCTTGTGTAAAGTATACCCGGTTGACGGTACTGTATCTCTTGTTTTATATTGTTTTGTATTATTTTATTTCTATTTCTCTTGTTTGTGTGTAGTTATATTCTTTATATTTCTCTTGTTTGTTTGTAATTATATTCTTTATTCTGTACTTCTCGCTAACATAACTATGCAATTCTGTTAGAGCCTGTTTGGGGTCGCACCCTGATACTTTAATGAGAAACTGTCAGCTGACTGAGCTACAGCTGAGCTCCACTTGCAATATGAAGACTGACTAGATTTAATACCAAGTTTTCAAGGGATGTCTTATCAGGGACTTAACAGTAGTTTGTTACATCTGAATCGCAACGCCCATCCAGTCTAGTCACTGACGAGGAAGTACTGTTATTGTCTAGCAGAGGACAAAGCTGGAGCAAGGACACTGCCTCCCTGTTCTGCTATTGTTGTGACGACGAACAATAGACCAGCCGCCATCCTCACCTCGAGTCAAAGACGGCTGCACGTTTGCCTCTACCGACCGCACCCTGTTTATCCGGGGCAGCCCTCTCTCACACAGCTTTATTTTTCTTAACTTTCTTAACTAATAACTAAAATTAATGACGACCTGAACTCAATCTGCACATGGATACGGAAATTCCGACTTAAACTAAATCCAGAAAAATCACAGTCAATCATTGTGGGCCATTCACGTTTGTTAAGCACTATTACCATACCAAATTTGTCCCCGATTAAAATACACGGCACCGAAATTCCGTTCAGTGAATCAGTAAAGAATCTAGGTATTTATATGGATAAAAGTTTAAATTGGAACATTCAAGTTGCAGAAACCTGCAAAAAGGTATTTTCATTAATCCACTCGTTTAGACGATTGAAGAATTTTCTACCCCTTTCCATGAAAAAAATGTTAGTGCAAACACTCGTGATGCCCCACTTCGATTACTGTGATATTCTGCTTACTGACCTAAGCGTTACTTCGGCGCAGAGACTACAACGTGTTCATAATATGTGCGTCCGTTTCGTCTGCAATATTCGCCGGGCTGATCACGTAACACCATCCCTCGAAATGTTGTCCTGGCTCCGTCTAGAAGATCGTAGGAAAATCCACTGTCTTTCCCTTCTCTTTCACATATTACATTTCTCCACTCCTGTCTATCTTGCGTCTCGTTTTCAAAATTTATCCGCCCATCATAACCTAGACACACGATCACAACACTCCTCAATATTATCCATTCCCTCCCACCGAACATCCTCATATTCATCTTCTTTCACTGTGGCTGTTCCTCGACTTTGGAATTCCCTACCGTTTAATGTCAGGGACTGTCAGACATCAAATCAATTTAAGAATAGGTTAACGAGATATTTTTCTAACAATTATTGTCAACAATAATAGCTGTTTCAGGTTTCTCAGTGTTTAATGGTTATATATATCACAGATAAATATATAAATTATCTCATTATTATTATTATTATTACTATTATAATTACCATTATTATTATTATTATTATTATTATTATTGTTATTATTATTATCATTATTATTATAACTATTTCTTACCAGTGTTTATTATTGTCACACTAACATTAGTTATCCAATTTTCATCATTTACTTTCATGTTGTTTTATGATCTAGATATGAATGTAATAACTATGTAAGCAATTGTATTCAATTAGAATTAGAGTCTGGCTGGGCGGAAGAGAAGGCCTACTGGCCTTAGCTCTGCCAGATTAAATAAATAAATTATTATTATTATTATTATTTTGTGAAGTAAAATATATTCTTATCTTTATCCTGAAGATCAGCAGCGTTGACAGCTTTCATGTTATTCAAAAATATCTGCTAAATAGGCTACTTCAAACAATCACGGAAAATTTGTTTGCTGTAATAGTAGTAGTAGTAGTAGTAGTAGTAGTAGTAGTAGTAGTAGTTTTAGTAGTAGTAGTAATAGTAGTAGTAGTAGTAGTAGTAGTAGTTTTAGTAGTAGTAGTAATAGTAGTAGTAGTAGTAGCAGCGGTATTAATACTAGTAACAGTAGTAGTAGTAGCAGCATCAGTAGTAGTAATAGTAGCACTATTAGTAGCAGTAGTTGCATCAGCAGTAGTAGTAATAGTTCTAGGAGTGGCACTAGTAATAGTAGTAGTAGCACTAGCAGTAGTAGTAGTAGTAGTAGTTATTGTAGTAGTGTAGTGGCAGTAGTAGTAGCAACTAGTAGTAGTAGTAGTAGTAGCAACAACAGTAGTAGTAGTAGTAGTAATAGTAGTAGTAGCAGTAGTAATAGTAGTAACAGTAGTAGTAATAGGAGTAGCAGTAATACTAGTAGTAGGCTAACAGTAGTAGTAGCAGCAGTAATAGTAGTAACAGTAGCAGTAACAGTAGTAGTAGTAACAGTAGTAGTAATAGTAGTAACAGTAGTAGTAGCAGTAGTAATAGTAGTAACAGTAGTAGTAGCGGTAGTAATAGTAGCAACAGTAGTAGTAATAGTAGCAGTAGTAGTAATAGGAGTAGCAGTAATACTAGTAGTAACAGTAGTAGTAATAGTAGTAGTAGCAGTAGTAATAGTAGTAACAGTAGTAGTAATAGTAGCAGTAACAGTAATAGTAGTAACAGTAGTAGTAGCGGTAGTAATAGTAGCAACAGTAGTAGTAATAGGAGTAGCAGTAATACTAGTAGTAACAGTAGTAGTAGCAGTAGTAGTAATAGTAGTAACAGTAGTAGTAATAATATTAGTAGTAGCAGCAGTAATAGTAGTAACAGTAGTAGTAGTAGTAGCAGTAGTAACAGTAGTAGTAGTAGAAATAATAGTAGTAGCAGTACTAGCAGCAGTTGTATTAGTAGTAGCAGTGTAATAGAAGTAGTAGTAGTAGTAGTAGTAATAGTAGCAGTAACAGTAGTAGTAGCAGTAGTAATAGTAGTAACAGTAGTAGTAGCGGTAGTAATAGTAGCAACAGTAGTAGTAATAGGAGTAGCAGTAATACTAGTAGTAACAGTAGTAGTAGCAGTAGTAGTAATAGTAGTAACAGTAGTAGTAATAATATTAGTAGTAGCAGCAGTAATAGTAGTAACAGTAGTAGTAGTAGTAGCAGTAGTAACAGTAGTAGTAGTAGAAATAATAGTAGTAGCAGTACTAGCAGCAGTTGTATTAGTAGTAGCAGTGTAATAGAAGTAACAGTAGTAGTAGTAGTAGTAGTAGTAATAGTAGCAGTAGTAATAGTAGTAGTACTTTAGTAAGCTTAAGTTATTTAGCGTCTGAATGAGATGAAGGTGATAATGCCGGTGAAATGAGTCCGGGGTCCAGAACCGATAGTTACCCAGCATTTGCTCGTATTGGGTTGAGGGAAAACCCCGGAAAAAACTTCAACCACGTAACATGTCCCGACCGGGAATCGAACCCAGGCCACCTGGTTTCGCGGCCAGACGCGCTAGCCGTTACTCCACAGGTGTGGACAGTAGTAGTAGTAGTAGTAGTAGTAGTAGTAGTAGTAGTAGTAGTAGTAGTAGTAGCAGTAGTAGTTTGTTAAACGACGCTTTCAACAGTACAGGTCATTCAGAGTCGAAATTCAACTGTACGAGGTATGACCGACAAATTTTGTCTTCAAGAACGTTCTTTTGCGTGCACTAGATCTACGAAATGAGACATACAGCTTTACTTTCATCCGAAAAGGAGCCATGCTATTGAATTTATCATCCTTAATAGCCATTGCTCTAGGCAGTATCTGGATCCACAGATATTGGGTCCAATACGTTCGATTGGGTTTCCGCTACGAAATAATTAACGCCACGTGCTTAACGATGATAGCCTTGATGTGGGTACTAAAACGCTGATAGCCCTCGCTATTATTGTTAGCGGCCAGTGGTTAGCTGATTAGCTCTTCGTGTTTCTGTAGCGCCATGAAGTTAAATTTAGTTTTATGTGACAAAATTTATATCTTTCTCCACGGCGACCTATAGTACAGGGCTATTAAAAAAGAAGGAGCAAATTTCAAATATTTATTTCTTCCAAACTACAAAAGATAGAAACACAATTCCAACGTTCCTGGACAGACGAAAGTTTAAATTTTGAACAGTCCGGGTAGAAGTTCCAGTCACGGCCGCATTGGCGCTGTTGATTGTAATAAAATGGCGACACAACAGGAAAAAGCCTTTTGTGTGCTGAAATTAGCAAAACTAGAGTCCATTATTGAAGTTCAACGTGCTTTTCGCCGTCGGTTTAATAAACAATCGCCTCGTCATAAGCAGATTTACCAGTGACATCGAAAATTCGTAGAAGATGGTTGCATCTGCAAACAGAAAAGCACGGGACGACCACGCACATCGAATGAAAATGTCGAGCGTATTCGTACAGTTTACGAAAGGAGCCCAAAAAAATCCACAACACGAGCAAGCAGAGAACTGAACATTCCTCAACCAACGGTATGGCGAGTTCTGAAACACCGTCTGCACATGAAGCCGTACAAACTGCAGTTATTGCAAGCATTGCATCCTGACGACCACAACAAAAGGTACGAATTTTGCATTGGCATGCTAGATGATATGGAAGAAGGCAATTTTTCTGAACGATTAATCTTTTCCGATGAATCCACTTTGGATTGGAAGAGGACGAGGAGATCAACTTCAACGCCGGTGGCCTTCCAGGTCTCCAGACCTCACGTAAAAGACCGTGTTTTATCCACCCTATGCCTGACACTCTTGAAATTCTGCGACATCGAATTGTTGAAGCTGTGAATTCGATAACTAGAGACCAGCTGATTCGTGTGTGGCAAGAATTGAGCCACCGTCTTGATATTTGTCGTGTAACACATGGTGCTCATATTGAATGCATACAACATTGAATCTTTCTCTGTCCAGGAACGTTGGAATTGTGTTCCTATCTTTTGTAGTTTGGAAGAAATAAATGTTTGAAATATTTTTGAATAGCTCTGTATTATAAAAATCCCCGATTCACTCCAACAATCCAAAGCCTTCTTCTCGTTAAAGCCACCAGGAAGTTTCCGTAAATAAACACATTTCAACATACTCTAAGTGAGAGAGGAAGATATGACATAATTGTAAATAAATTACACCACAATTCCCTGAAGAATATGAGTTTCTAGCATATTTGTGGTAACCCTATTGTAATCTAAAATATGTCCCCACAGAGCTGTGTCAAAGAGAAGTGTCTGGGCGATTTCTACGAATGCAGATTAGAGTTCCGACGTGGCAGGAAGTTTTATCACGACAGTGGTGAAGTTATCCACTCGCTCACGTGAACATGTTCCTCGACATGGAGGAAAAACAAGTTCTCTCGAACTCTTGTCCAAGGTGTGATGAACATGGTTCTGCTTTCTCTGTAGACAAACAAGACCGCCTGTTACGTAGGCAACTTGCTATACAGCTGACAGAAACTGACTAGGTCGAGGCAGACTGATTGATTGCCTAACATGGCAAACTTCATTAGTCTGTTTACTTATCTGTATTCTCTCCTGCAGGTGAAGTTATAGTGTTACAGACTACAAATCTAGTGGATCCAAGTACATTATTGTATGATTATTATTATTATTATTATTATTATTATTATTATTATTATTATTATTATTATTATTATTATTATTATTTCCAAGGCTATTAAGAGTGGCATTCTTTGTGAATCCATCATAAGTAATATCTACCTTCGTATTCCTTCTAAAGGATTAAGATTTCAAAAACATTTTTATACCAGTAAGTCTAAATCTCTTTCACCGGTTGCCAGATGCATAAAACTTGCCAATTTGCATGGTATGAAATTGGATTCTTTTAATGTATAGTTTGAATATTTTATTGTTGTTGTTTTAATATTGGATTCTAATTCAACTCTAACACATGTTTGTTGCAATTGTTTGAATTGAGTTATTCTTCATTTTCACATCTATCCATGAACGTCTTTTCATGTACATTTATTGCAGTTATTGTCATTATTTGTAATTATTATTGTTATTTTTAATTATTGTCATTATTTGTAATTTTTGTCATTTGTTCTGAACTAATATTGGCCTCTGGCTGTTGTACAGCAGTCTAAAATAAAAATAAATAAGTAAATACGTAAGTAAATAAATAAATAAAAATAAACAAATGAAAAATAAATAAATAAAGTATTCTACTCGGTACCAAATTTCATTTTCATAATCATGTCCAATATATTTATAATCATTCCTTTAGAATGCTCGGACTTATAAGGTCTATAACTTATTCTTTTTCTACTCCAGCTACTTTTGTAATTCTATACTATACATTAATCAGATCTGAACTTGTATATGCATCTGTTGTCTGGAATTCTATTACTTCTACTGATTCGGATAAATTGGAAATTATTCAAAGAAAATTTATGTCCCTATGTGCTTTTAAGTTTTTACCAAATTCATCTGTTTTCAATTATGAACGTACTTGTAAATATTTTAACTTTTCTAGCCTTTATGCTAGACGTCTTGAACTTGACTATTTATTCTTTTGTAGGCCTTAAAGAGTCATATTGATTGTGAATCCTTCATAAGCAATATCTACCTTCGGGTCCCTTCGGATGGTTTAAGATTAAAATATATATATACCTATAAGCCGAAATCTCTTTCTCCAGTTGTCAGATGCATTAAAGCTGCCAATTTACATTGTATTAATTCTGATCTGTTAAATACAGTATATAGTTTGTTGTTTGGTTATTTTTATATTAAGTATACACATCAAAATTACATTTATTTCAATTTAATTAGTTTCTTTTGCTTTTGAGCTTTTCTGTATCATGTATTTTACAGTTATCTATTCATTTTGTCATTATTGTTTATTTGTATTTGTCTCAATTGTTTTTATGCACTGCTTTTGTAATTCCTTGTTCACTGTAAATCTTGTGCTAACATTTATCTTGTGCTGAACTGTTATTGGCTCCAGGCTGTTGTACAGCACAATAAATATTAGCAAATAAAAAAAATAAAATTATTATTATTATTATTATTATTATTATTATTATTAGATTACGTCAATTTTCAGCTCTCCCCTTTTAAAATTCTCTAATGTTCCTTAATATGGAACGTCTAAAATCAGAGTGAGACAAGTGGCCAATTGGCTTGGAGCTCATACAAACACTTCCTCTCACCCCCAATTTCCCTTGTAAGGACGCGTTTTCGCTCATCTTTTAATTGTTTCTCCTCCCATTTCTCCATTCATTAACTAAAATCATTGGAAAAATTTAAAGTTATGTCATTTCAGTGAAAGCAACAAATGAGACCTAAAAAAAGATTAATCCTTTTAAGTACACATATTTGGACTACGATGCATCTTACATCAAAGGCTAACAAAATAATACAAATTTGAACATGTGTGAAACTAAACACAGGACCTCGAAGAACAAAATGAAGAAGGATACAAAAGTGAAATTCTGTAATAGATATTGGCACAGTCTAGTATATACAGTCGCGAAGCTCAATACGTAGTAAATATGCAAACATTAGGTAGTTGCTCACCACTAGGATCGCTAATATCGCCTCATTACAGGCAATGCAAAATAGTACCGTCACAGTCTATTGTTTCTAGCACCCTCAAAACTCAAGCTTCGTGACTGTATATAGTAGGCTGTGATATTGGGTCATTTTATAGAAAATTTTCAGTTTTTTATGTCATCAAAATCCGCGCCCTGACTATGATGGTGGTGATGGTAATAAAATAAGTAGGCATAATCACAATGTAGTTCTAGGTATTGTGTTTGAAGTTTATAGAACTGATCTAACTCATCTAATACCTCAATTCTACCACTCTCAACTGCTGACAAATAACACATTTCCATGCAGGAACATAAAACATAAAATTAGCTACATTTCCGACTAAAAATACGTTCGATTGGGCTTCCGTTACTATATCATTTACTCCACGTGCCTAACGACAGCCTTGGTGCGGGTATTAAAACACTGATAGCCTTCGATATTATTGTTAGCGGCCAGTGCCCGTATCAAGCGCTGCTTAACAACAATGGCCGATTGGTGCTCTTATTTACGATTGCTGATTCTTTAAACAGAGCAAAAATAAACTCCTTGTAAGATCTGGGTTTATTTTTACGCGAGTTTTACAATGTTGATAATGCAGTCGTTTTGTTTGTCATACATGCAAGGTTTCTCCACAACCAATGCAAGGCTTTTCCTGTTCTCAAAACATTCCCAAATACACAAACATTGTAATTCGTTATATATAGCATTCTGAAGTTAAACAGTATGTAGGATTTTCAATGAAGATAGATTTGCTACGAGGTCAGTAGTGACTTACAGATAACAGACCACAATTTTATGGCATAACAATAACCAGAGATGAGAATCGTAAATAAATATATGCGTATATGTGTGTTAGTGTATATTTCAAAATTAGGAATATATTTCTTGTAAGTTTCTACAGAGCGTTCGCCTACGGGTGGGGCCAGGAAAGCGACCTGCCTGCGATGTCGCTTGCGGGAATCGTCTATCCGTAAGCTTCCGCTTTCTATACTATACTCTGTAGGGTTTTAATTTTAAAAGTTTAGCAGCAGTAAAGACTGATGTTTTTGAAACACTAACTTCCTGTGAAACACGTCTTAGAGATTTATTAGGAGAGCGTGTAAATGATGCACTGATTTCATCAATTGTTTCTCCCGTCAATACTCTTCGTTTTCGCTTAGGAATTGTAGCATTTATCGACCCTGTTGTCCTTAATTTGTTAACAAGACGTCTAACAGTTTCTCTACCCTGAATTGGAGCACCCGGATATTTCACTTCAAATTGCCTACGCACCTCTCTATATGACTCTGTTTTCACATATGCATCATACATAAAAACTCCTTGTTCAAGCGAGAATTTTGCGTTTTGCATTGTTAACAAATTTTACACACACGCTGAATATTTAAGCAACTGTGTCAAGAAACTGCACTGTACGTGTTAAATACTGCAACATCTGGCTCACAACTGATAACTTGTCGACCTTGATGTCCTTGATTGTCGAGCGTGTCTCAACAACTGCACAAAGCGGCGTATCAGTACATGCCGCTTTCCTGGCCTCACCCGTAGGCGAACGCTCTGTATAATTTTCGTAGTGAATGCTGCTTCCCATATTTTCTGGAGCTTCTTTGAAGTATGTAAAATACGTCATCGCTACTGGCATGAGAGCACCGAATAAAATTAGCCGTGCCGAGAGGACTCTTTTAGTAATATCCCGGCATCGAAAGTAGCTACAGATCTGTACTATAACTCATTTGATTTGTAATCGCGAGTTCTGCAATACTGAAGTGATAATAGACATGTATGATACACTTTGAGAAAACAATAATGAAACATTTGTGGTGACCTGCAACTAATTTTGGATTGTCTCTTCATATGAAGAGAAAATATTATATTAAACGCCCTTCATTACTTACCTGTACTCTCCATTTGTAAACCGAAATACAAATAAAGTATTCAAACTAAGACAACTGTAGTTTAATTCTCGAAATGAGGTGAAGTGTGCCACTAATCCCAGATACAACGCAGAATTTTTAGAACCATTTTGTGGCCGGGAAGTGCATGTGAGACGGCTGATTGTAGTATCATGTGACACTATGGCGAAAGCTGCTGGTATCATCAAGCTACTGTATCTGAATATGATACATCACACGACTCACATCCAAAGCGACCTGCCTAGCTGATTCAACACGATGATGGAGTTCGGCAACATTTATTCCTCCCCCTCTTAAAGTGTTACATAAAAGTTTTTTCCATCTTTCAGCTTTTTATCTTCCGAATTCTTCTAGATTCCTTCAGTGAAACGGCAACCTATGGAGTGAGACAAGTAACCTAATAGGTTGGAACTCACATAGCTTGTTATTAGCAGTCTGAAATCCTCTTGCAAGAGTAGCTTTACGAACTTGCATACCTTTTAGGTGTTTTCACTCTCGTGTGATACTCTTCTTACGCCTTATTTTGTTTAGTTTGTTATTTAACGGCGCTGTATCAACTAGAGGTTATTTAGCGTCGATGGTATTGATGATAGCGAGATGGTATTTGGCGAGATGAGGCTAGGATTTGCCATAGGCTACCTGGCATTCGCCTTACGGTTGGGGAAAACCTCGGGAAAACCCAACCAGGTATTCAGCCCAAACGGGAATCGAACCCGCGCCCGAGCGCAACTCCGGATACTTCCGCCTTATTATTATTATTATTATTATTATTATTATTATTATTATTATTATTATTATTATTTAGTCAACTGTCCGAAGACAGTTTTGAACCTCACAAGTGACATCACACATGAGGAAACTAAGCCAGGAGATAATGAGATAGGGTGGCCAGTTCCTTTCCCCCTCCATTGCATACATAGCCGATTAGCTACATATTAGGCCTACACTAATCAGACTTCAGATGTCTTCGTCTGGCTCGTACCGTTAAGTGAGATATAAGCTTATATACTGTCTGTTAATACATGTATGTACATATCAGCCAGAACCTCAATCAGAGGATGATGATGATGATGATGATGATTATTATTATTATTATTATTATTATTATTATTATGATCATAATCGATCTTAGATGTGTAAGTTATTTTTTCCTCGCAGAAATAGCACATTCTCCGTTTTTAATAATGATTTCGCATTTAGTAGCGAATTTAAGTTCAATAAAATTTCGTTTGATGATGGGAAATGAGAATAAATATGTCAACATATTTTGTAACAGTACATTATGCAACGAGCCTATAATGGTAGTAATTAAGACGCGAGTATGTTTATGAAACGAGCGCAAGCGAGTTTCATAATTTTAATACGAGCGTCTTAATTACCATTATAGGCAAGTTTCATACGACTTTTTATGCTCGACTATATTTCTAACTTGAAATTATTCATAAGTATTCATGTTATTCTTATCTGACTGAGGAGCGGAACTGACCTTGTGCAATACCTCGTAAATTGTGAGATGTGCGCAGACGCGAAAGTATTGATTTTTTCCTAGAAACTTTGTCTAATCTCGCGCTAGTTGTCGTTCAATTGCATATCCGAGAATAATCGATACGTGCACTTTCATATTGCTACAATTGTATTTTCTGATTGGTGGAACACCCGAACTTTAATGAATAAGCGTACTTTAATTAGGTCCATTAAAGGGCTGCTACCAGGTGTATAATTACTACATTTCGGCATGGTCGAGCATAAACACGTTAAATCTGTCACTAATGAGAAAATCATCTCTAGCTATACCTTATGAGATGATATTATGTTATAGTGTGTAAAAAAATTATGTTATTTTAGGCCCTATAAAAGATTAACTGTAAAGAAATAAACATCTATATTATTATTACTCGTACAATCACTTTTAGCAGAATATTGGTTAGTTTATTTTACCACTTCATGTAATGGCTTCACTCAAAGTTTAACCCCACCCCAAGTCCAAAAAATATATATATATATATATATATATATATATATATATATATATATATATCATAATTATTGAAAACGCAACATTTTGACGAGAACTCCCTTCTATACAGACTTCATCTCTTTTTCCTGGTTAATAAAATTCAGCGATGGTTTCGACATGATGAACTAACGTTTTCTCAAAGATTTAACACGGGTGAGATGTGGGAAAATGAACACGTGCTAGATATCGCCACTGTCAAGTGATTCAGGCCTACCTAACATCGTACGCTGTTGCTTGTTCGTTGTGCAATGCCACATACTGCAGTTTAATCTCAGAGTATTATAAAAATGTGTGTTTACCTCACGTTGCATCATTATTAGTAACGCGTGGGAATTTCACAGTTTAGCCTTGAAGCATTGTAAATATTGTACATCCGCTACTGCAGCCAACGACGCAGAAAAGCTTCTACTCTAGCTGAACCAATCAAAGCAGAGAATGATAATGGGGAAACAATGAAATGACAATAACAGAGAATTCAAAACTTCAACACCACCACCGTCTCGTCGTCTTCATTTTAGTCGTTGCCATCATCAACATACAATATTTGTGGTCGTCCACGTAATATACTGTACGTCATTGCTGTCATTGTCATCGTCATAACCATAGAGTCTTCCTAACCATCTTCATTGCCATATCCATAACTACCTTCATCTATCTTCATTATCGTCTTTATAACCATCTTCACCATCGGCGTCCTCATAACCATCATCACTATAATAGTCTCTGTTACCATTTTCAACATCGTCGTCTTCATAACTATTTTCTAGTTTGTTATCTTCATAAACACTTTTAAAATCGGATTCTTCATAACCATCATTATCGTCTTCATAACTATTTTCAAAATCATCGACTTCAGAGACATTTTCAACATCGTCTTCGAAACCATTTTCAACACTGTCGACTTCGTAACAGTTTTCAACATCGTGTTGGTAAACATTTTCAACATAATCGTCTTCTTCTTCTTCTTCTTCTTCTTCATTTTCATTATCGTCGTGTTTGCAACCATCTTCACCATCATCTTCGTAACAATTTTCAAGTTAGTTGTCTTCATAACTATTTTCGATTTCGTTATCATCATAAACATTTTTCAATCTTCATAACCATTCATCCTATGATTGAGGTTGTGGCTGATATATACATCTATTAAACACCCTACCCCATTATCTCCTAGCCTATTCCCCATTTCAGTTTGGTTGATAGGCTTTCCCCTCTACTCACACTCTTTACCATCCGTGAAGGGGAAGATGCTACTGGCTATCTTACTAACGTTCGACTAATTGACTTTGAACTTAGTGAAAATTCTTATTATTGAAAATGTTTACCGGTAATCTATATTTCGAAAATCTATACTAAGCGTTTGTATTTCATTTTATTGCTGTTTATATCAACTCGAACATTAAAAAGCTACCGACAGCAGAAGATAAATGTTTTCTTCACCGCTAGTTGCTATTCTATAGCATACACAACGGGACAATCTGCATTGTGTCACTCCCCCCTGACTTCATAATACAAACTGACATCCCTTAATTTAATTATTAGTTGAAAATATTGCAAGAACGACGCTAAATATACTCAAACATGTAATTGTCAAACATCTGTGTCACTGTATTTTACATTCACTTATGTACTTTATTTAATATTTTATTTGCTAGTGTGTACAACTTGGGAGGGTGCAGGTATAAGAGGTAACAGCTACCGGTCTGTTATACTGACGGACTCAGGGCAAGTAGAAGGGGAAAGAAATGCCTTCGCATCCTCTCAACTTGTATGAAATGTCGTTTAGTTCAGTTATAAGTGGTGTCTTCTTGGTATCACTTGTGAGGTTCAGATCTGTCTTCGGACAGTTAACTAAACAACAGACAATATAACCATTCTTTATTGTCTTCATAACCATTTTCATCATCGTCGTCTTCATAGCAATTTCCATCATCGTCGTCTTCAAAGCTATTTTCAACCTTGTGGTCTTTATAACCATTTTCATCATTGTCTTCGTAACCATTTTCATCATCGTCGTCTTCATAGCCATTTTCAACATCGTCATCTTTATAACCAACCATTTTCACCATCACCTTCGTAACCATTTTCATCAAAGACGTCTTTATAGCCATTTTCATCATCATCGTCTTAGCAATTTTCATCATCGTCGTCTTCAAAGCTATTTTCAACATTCTGGTCTTTATAACCATTTTCATCATTGTCTTCGTAACCATTTTCATCATCGTCGTCTTCATAGCCATTTTCAACATCGTCTTTATAACCATCTTCACCATCGTCTTCGTAACCATTTTCATCAAAGTCGTATTCATAGCCATTTTCATCATCTTCGTCTTCAAAACTACTTTCATCATCGTCGTCTTCGTAACCATTTTCGTGATCTTTTTCTTCATAGCCATTTTCAACATCGTCGTCTTCATAGCTATTTTCAACATCGTCAATTACACTATTATCATCTTCATAAGCATGTTCCTCATTGTTGTCTTGAGAATGACATTCATCATCATCATCATCATCATCGTCGTCGTCAATAAATCTGACAATGCAGCTGTTATGAACCATCTTACTGTATAGCCTAACCTAGCAAATAGAGAGACAATTCCTACAGGAATAACAGCATCATCTACAATATAATCATGCAAACTATAGTTCGACTATGCAGCGGATGACATCTTATCAAATATAAATACTGCAGGTTTATCTGGTAAACGAAGCAGTTGTGGAAAAGGTTTCCTGATTTACTTTGATCTTACCTCACCACTATTGGTCCATTATCACCGGATCATGTCCTATTGCTCTTAATTAGGCAACTTATTACATCAACAAATCGTCGAAGGTTCTGCTGGTAAACAGAGGAGAAATTGAGTCGCTAGCAGCATCTCCATGAATTGCGATGTCAATCAAATGTCAGAGCGCGCGTTGGGATCTCTGAAGTTAATAGGAAGCGCCACATCCAATTCCGAAGAGTGACACTGACGTTCAAGGACAACGATTCCACGTGCGGTATGTTCTAACGCTGTAACAGACATTGACCAGCGCTAAGGAAACTGCGGAGGAAGATGAAGTTACGGGTTCTGAAATAAGAGCAAGGCTGGTACTTTATTAAACCTACACACCGCAACCACTTCCCTTCAACTTCACTGGTGTGGGCTAACACGGCACACGGCACGTTCGGTATAGTCATCGCAGAAGGTAAGAGAAAAAGAAACCGATGATGACATGAGTAGGTGTCGATTATGTCTGAGTGGAACTGTATTTTTGACGACGTGTATAGGAAATAGAAACATAAACCACATCTAAAACACACAACCCACCCCACTCTACCTGACTAGATTACAATAGTAAAGGTTTGCACGTTTTGATGGACTAGGGTCATAGCGATACGCACAATGTATCAAATTTCATGTATGCACCAGTAACTTCTTGTGAAATTGAAAGAAGTTTCTCGAAATACAAACATTGTGTTTTCGAAAGAAGAACATTTTAATTTAACAACTTTTAAATGCACACAGTTAATGATTGAAATGAATTGCAAGATATCTGCTGAATATCATAGTCGAAAAATATACGTTTTTTTTTTTTCATATTTCAACAGAGGTTTGGTTTTTATTGTTGTGAAAGTCTAGAAATATTTTATTTCAAATAAATTTGCTATGTCGTATACCGTACTGAACGTATGTTGGACAGTAACTTCATTTAGGTCAAAATTACATAAATTCTTGCTTAACAGATTAATTACTAATTGATATTTGTTACTTATAATGATGTTATCATGTACACCCTCTGACACGGAAATTGGTCGCTGTTCAGAGTCTAATTCTCACTTCGGAATAGCTCGGGAATCATCGTGTGCGGTGTTTACCGCTCGCCGAAACGGAGAGGAAGATACGTCAGAATGACATAGACTTGCTGTAGGTAGAGGAGAGGGAAACGACCACTCAGTTATCTAGTGGAGTGCAGTGTGTAGGCCTATTCTCAGTAACTGTTTCACGTTGCTTACCTACTGCTACAGTACAGTATGGAGGAATCTAAAAGACGGAACATAACATTTAACGATTTACAGCTCGAACTTATTGATTTTCAATGTGACCTAAGGACTAAAGATCGTTTGAATGATACTACTAGCCTGGTTGAGTTTTACAAGACTAAACATTAGCAATAATATCCACGACTACACAGGCTGACTATGAAAATGATTGCTATGTTTGGCTCAACATTTATATTTGTGAGCAACTGTTTTCTATAATCAACTTTAATAAAGGCAGACATCGAACATCTGCAACTGATGTTTCATTACGATCAGTAGGCTACTGTTCCTTTCAGCTGCCAACAGCATAAAACCTCGTTTTGATGTACTGATAAAAAGAATATAACAAAATGATATTGTACATTTAAGTAGCTATAGAATTTCTATTACTTCTGTAAAATAAATATTTCTTTATTAATTAATAATAGTCCAAGATAGTTTTGCAAACACTGAACGAGAATTCATTTCATAAACACTCTTACTAGTACTGTATTTCCTTTTGTGTATATTTTGTACGAGATCACCCCTTCTTCCAGTCCACTCTAACACAGAGCGCAGCTAATATCCGCATTTCGCTCATGAGCTGTGAGCCGGCTCGGAGAGCGCAAACCTTGTGCAGGCCTGCTCTACAGCAATGACAATAAAGCGTACTATATTATATTAATCGTAAACCAGGACCAAAAAAATAATACAATCCTCAGCTGAGAACTGAAGGCAACACACACAGAAGTTAAAGTACAACATGCTGTTCATGGACTTTCTGGCCATTTTGTATGAAGTAGGTAGTTTCTGTGAACAATTCAATGGATTTGTTCCTATTGTAGCCTTCATGCCAATCAGGGGCGGCCCGTCCTTATGTGCTACAGTACAATGATAATTTTTGCTCAAATAAAGTGTTTGCAATACCATAGTATTTGATCTGCCATTTGACAGTTTCCCATGGTTATGTTCACGACGCGTTATAGAGTGTTTAGTCTTCGTTCTTCGCTTTTTGGTGCCTCAGGGGGTTCGTTGTGCTACTCAAAACTTAAATGAGAATGTAGACAGTTAATGCGCATGTGCGAAGCTGAAATCACTGCTCTGATTGGCTATTTTTACGCGGGGAAGTGCTGTAGTCAGCTTCAGCACAACACAGCTTGGAGATTGCAAAAGTAAAGCGTAAGGAAAGAATGCTTGTTTGTGGAGGAACTCGGAACTATGTACAATGTATTTGGTAATTCAAATGTTCGACTGCTGCTGCCATCTACCAGTTTTTTGAGGTTCCTCCTGAATCAATCAGCACGCGACGGAAAATTGAATCCCAGAAAATTGATGCCAAGGAGGTATGTAACCGTATAATTCAGGAAACTACTCATCGTTTCCAATCTTTAAGCTACCTAGACGCAACAAAGTTGTTAAACAGCGAATTTTTTGAAAATTTTTTGCATAATTTTCCTGAACGCGAACTTGAAGTTGCTGTCAACAACTATACTGTACTGAACAAAAGAATGTTAAAGACACAACTTGGAGTTCTATACGGAAGATCCGACTTCCGAAATATAGATGGCTGTTCAATTGTTACAAAACATAGTCTCCAACAATTCACGGGATCCATTCTGTGAAGTAACGAAGTTGTTAAATATTTTGGTTACAACACCAATGGCCACTGCTGAGCCAAAAAGATGTTTTTCTTGCTTGAAACGCATAAAAACGTTTTTAAGGAACACTATGTCCCAGGATCGCCTCACTGCTCTTGCAATACTGTCAATAGAAAAGAGTATAATGTCCAGGATGGAGGGGTTTAACGTTTAACACCAGGGTAATTGACAAGTTCTGCAGTAGGAAGGAACTCCATATTTCGTCACTAGGCGAGTCTCAAATTAAGATAAATACATATAAGTGTATACAGTAGGCCGATATAGAGATTGTAGCACACTCATTATTTTCATCACCAGCCGCTACTGATGCCAATGCTACGATTACATCTAAGTTAGCATTGTGAAGACTTAAGGCAAATTAATGCCACAAAATGTAGCCGTATTGGCACTGCTTGATTGAGAATATCCAACACACATCAAAGCGGTGTTTATTTATATATTTTTGTGTGTTATTTGGTAGTGATTTCAGGAAAGAATAAGAGAAACTGGCGGCAGGTAGACACCAGGTATATGCAACGTGGAGAGAAAGGCAGGCTGGCTGAGGCGGTTTGCACCGGTCTGCCTCCCTTGCAATTATTGTTACCCACAGGCTCCTTGAGTTCCGTCAAGGTGAAGCAGATCTTTCATGGCAACACCACGAGTCTGCTCCTTCGTCCTTAAGGCCAAAAAATGACACAATGTATTGATTTCTCAGTTCTAAAGGACTAGTACAAAATTGAAGACATGCTACAAAAAAGATTGCAGAAAACCGTAGGAACTCAGCTGACTATCTTGCACGTTCTTATACAGAGACATCATTTTATTTTTACTTCAATTTTTATTGTACCTAAGTTCACTCCCACCCGTCCTCCACACAGATCCAAGACTGCATATACAGTCATAGTAGCCTTACGGTCATAGTGAACAGTACGTTCCAAAAATATGTTCGCGTTTTCCAGTGACGAAAGACCTTTCAATATTGTATCATTTTCCATTTGCCTACGTCGCATCCCGGTTTCCCCCCCCCACCTGCTTCTATTCGCCTCTCTGTAAATGCTAGTGGCTGGGCTGTCTTAGCTCTTTTCTGAGAACATTAATTTCTGTTAGGAATTGGACGTCTACGTAATATTATAACCATACAATTGTTTAAAATAACTTAAATAAAAGAGCCTCGTTAAGTAATTAACTGTCACGTGATTTCCTCCCGTTCTACGACGCTACGACGTAACCACTTGGACGGACAGTAGATAGTATGTCTGAGTAATTTTATCTTTTCGCATCGGGCAGAAGTGAAGATTGAATTTACAGTACGTAAGGTCTCTTTTATAGAGTAGGTACAGAATTATTTCAACATGAGTTACTAGTACGAAGTACGAACCTGGTAATTGGAATTACGTACAATAGTCTATAGTGCGATAATATGCACATTAGAACTGAAGCCTGTATCGAAATGAACGGCCACCTATTTTTAAAAATGTGTTTAAATATCCATATTATGATTATTTTTCAATTTAACTTCATTCTCTATATTGTACGCTATTGTGCTGTAGACAGTATAATATACACTGCATAATGAATACGTCCGCATGGAAAGCTCAGTTCGTGAGTAAAAACACTCATTGTTAATACTGTACTGTATTTTGATTAAACAAAAACCTAATGAAAATTATCAAACTCAAAATCGCGACATTTCCTACTTTACGTAAAGGGTGAACTACTTTTCTTCCCTCCTATACCTAGTAAATTGATTTGTTTGTATTTTACGCCAGTATCATTGAACTCCAGTCTTGGAAGGGAGTAGCAAACGGTATTTCCAGTTCTCAACCGTTAATCGAAAGGTATAGTCAGGTTAATATTAAAAATGTTAGTAAAAATAAAATGATGTCTCTGTACAAGTGATATTATTTGCCACGTATTGCAAACAGTGTACAGTGCTAAATTCGTCTTTATTTGTCACGCAAAATGGCAAAAGATATTATCTGTAAATTCATAGGTAATTCTTTACTCAACCGTCATCTTCTGTGTCTCAAGCTGTTGCGTTTCTGGATACAAATCCAGACAATCTGAATTCGATTCCCGAAAGAGAAATCAATACCTACCTCCCTTCATTGAACTTAATGTGCACGGGACCAATGTCTGTCTTTTATCTGTTTTTTTATCGACGCTGTATCAATTGAAAGCTTTGTTTAAACAACCATAGTCAAAAAACATAAATTTTCAGGAGAACAAGAAACTATCTGGCATGGGTATTGTTGACACTTCAAGTATGAAATTCATCATGCCATTTTAAGGTGTTTTAGAAACTCGGGAAAACTGAAGTACATTTTTATAACATAAATTGCGTCATAAAAATACATGTGTATTATATATTTATTTATTTATTGAGCTTCCTCAAATTAGAGCCTGCCATTAGACAAAGCATACAAAACAATACAAGAACAAATAGATGATGAAAGATAACAGAGTAAGAAAAAAAGTAAACAAGTACACAAACAAACAATGGCAGTTTACAGAATAAAGAAAAAGTTACAAGTAAAGAAGCAATGAAAGCTAATAAGAGAAAGAAAAAAGATAATGGTGCGTCAGTTTTTCAGTACACTGAATTAGAGTCCATATAGGTGGTTCCGTAAAAGTTTGACTGACTCTGTAATTATGAGGAAAGCCAGTTCATTCAGAAAATATTTGTGCAGTCGTAGGGTCTTACAGAATTGAGAAGAGAAGTTGGGTATCGTTCCTCTTGCTCCAAACATCAATCCCGTAACACTGATATCGTGAAGTTGGTATTTATCTTTATAATACGGGATGGTTGGTACGTAGATTGCTCGTTTCTCCTCATGTACGTCTTCTGGCTGTCCTTTACACGTTTCAAACCTGATGGTGGGGTCGATTATCACAACCTGAGACAGGGATTCGCTAATGGCGACTATGTCAATTCGTCTGTTACTGCCATTGTCGGCAGTTCCGTGGACTTCTTCATAGACGGTGTATTTTAGTTTTCTAAGGGCATCGGCCAATTTAGTTCCAATTGCATGGTGCCTATGTATACTCAATGTTTCGCCATAAGGGCAGGCTCCCAGGACATGTCCAACTGTGGACAATGGTTGTTTTAAGAAAAAAAAAATACTCTGCTGTGGTTGAAGTGTGATTCTCCTTAATCTTCTTTTTCTTTATTATATCCTGCTTCTTCTCCTTTCGTTGCTTACGTTTCTTCCGTGGGGTTACTTCTGCACCTAAAGATGACTCCATAACTAATACAAAAATTCACGTGCTGAAGTATTTTTCTCTGAGATGGCTTTTGCCGAGTACATAAGAAGCAGTATTGCCAATCTACTATAGTTTAAAATTGTATGAATAAATGTGAATGGGATATTTGGACAATGGCTGTTTTCACAAATAAAGTTTTTGGACTATGGTTGTTTTATATGTCAGCACTGAAAATTTCCACTCCTATAACATAGAATTATGTTGTTTTTTTCCCTTACAACTAATTCAGTAGATGGCCCCTACCATATGTTTAATATCTCAAATTTTCATTTTTTGGACTATGCTTCTTTTTCGAAAAACCCTTGAACTGCTTAGCATCGGTGGATTTGATGATAGCGAGATGGTATTAATCTTAACTTATTTATGAATATATCTGTTTTATTATATCCTTAACTTATTTAGGCCCTACCTATGAATATAACATCTGATTTTATTGAACTCTTAATTTAGCCTACTTATGGATATACAGACGTGGACAAATTATTAACAAAATTGACGATTTTTATGATAATTCTGTTTACAAAATTTGACTTTTCAATTTAGACTACAGTTGACAGTTTTGCATATTTCTATCATTACAATAGGTAGAAATATGCAAAATTGTCAACTGCAGTTCAAATTGAAGAGTCAAATTTTGTAAAAATATAAAATAAAAATCTTCAGTTTTGCTAATAATTTGGAAATATCCAAAATGTAAACTGTAGTCCAAATTGAAGAGTCAAATTTTGTAAAAATATATAATAAAAATCTTCAGTTTTGCTAATAATTTGTAAATATGCAAAAATATCAAATGTAGTCCAAATTGAAGAGTTAAATTTTGTAAAAATATATAATAAAAATCTTCAGTTTTGCTAATAATTTGTAAATATGCAAAAATATCAAATGTAGTCCAAATTGAAGAGTTAAATTTTGTAAAAATATATAATAAAAATCTTCAGTTTTGCTAATAATTTGTAAATATGCAAAAATATCAAATGTAGTCCAAATTGAAGAGTTAAATTTTGTAAAAATATATAATAAAAATCTTCAGTTTTGCTAATAATTTGTAAATATGCAAAAATATCAAATGTAGTCCAAATTGAAGAGTTAAATTTTTTAAAAATATATAATAAAAATCTTCAGTTTTGCTAATAATTTGGAAATATGCAAAAATATCAAATGTAGTCCAAATTCAAGTGTCAAATTTTGTAAAAAAAATATACAATACACATCTTCAATTTTGCTACTAATTTAGAAATACGCAAAAATGTCAACTGTAGTCTAAGCTGAAGAATCATATTTTGTAAAAATATGTAATAAAAATCTTCAATTTTGCTAATAATTTGTAAATATGCAAAAATATCAAATGTAGTCCAAATTGAAGAGTTAAATTTTTTAAAAATATATAATAAAAATCTTCAGTTTTGCTAATAATTTGGAAATATGCAAAAATATCAAATGTAGTCCAAATTGAAGAGTTAAATTTTGTAAAAAAAATATACAATACACATATTCAATTTTGCTACTAATTTAGAAATACGCAAAAATGTCAACTGTAGTCTAAGCTGAAGAATCATATTTTGTAAAAATATGTAATAAAAATCTTCAGTTTTGCTAATAATTTGTAAATATGCAAAAATATCAAATGTAGTCCAAATTGAAGAGTTAAATTTTGTAAAAATATATAATAAAAATCTTCAGTTTTGCTAATAATTTGTAAATATGCAAAAATATCAAATGTAGTCCAAATTGAAGAGTTAAATTTTTTAAAAATATATAATAAAAATCTTCAGTTTTGCTAATAATTTGGAAATATGCAAAAATATCAAATGTAGTCCAAATTCAAGTGTCAAATTTTGTAAAAAAAATATACAATACACATCTTCAATTTTGCTACTAATTTAGAAATACGCAAAAATGTCAACTGTAGTCTAAGCTGAAGAATCATATTTTGTAAAAATATGTAATAAAAATCTTCAATTTTGCTAATAATTTGTCCACGTCTGTATATGTTTTTATTAAATCTTAAATTTCTGTATTTATGAATATATCTGTTTTTATTAAATCCTTAATCTATTTATGACTCTATCCCTTTTTATTAAATCTGCATTTCTCTATGAAATATGAATGTATATTTTGTTTTATGAAATATTTTATTTTTTATGTATATCATTTTTATTAAATCCTTAATATGTTTATAATTTATTCATAATATTTATTAAACACTTAATTCATTCATGTATACACACACACACACACGAGTATATGTTTGTATGTATTTATGAATGCAGTTTTTTTAGTGGGCTATTTAATTTATTTTTGAATATATTTGTTTTATTAAATCCTTAGTTTTTTAGCAGGTTATTTTACGACGCTTTATCAACAGCTTAGACTATTTAGCGTCTGAATGAGATGAAGACGATAATGCCGGTGAAATGAGTCTGGGGTCCAGCACCGAAAGTTACCCAGCATTTGCTCATATTGGGTTGAGGGAAAACCCCGGAAAAAACCTCAAAACTTGACCCGACCGGGAGTCGAACCCGGATCACCTGGTTTTCCGACCAGACGCGCTAACCGTTACTCCACAGGTGTGGACATAAATCCTTAGCTTTTCTGAACATCTCTCTTTTTATTAAATCTTTATTTTTTTTAAATACATCTCTTTTTATTACATCTATAATTATTTTACGAATATATACAATTAAATCATTAATTTATATTCATAAATAAATCTTTTTTATTAAATCCTTAAGTTCTTTATAAATATATTTTTCTGTAATAAACTCTTTATTTATTTATTTGTTTATTTATTTGTTTTTTATTTTTATTAATGAATATGTCTGTTATGTTAAATTTTTAATTTGTGTATGAATATATTTCTCTTTTAACAAATATAAATGACACTCGGGAGGAAATTAAACGCAGAATAAATATGGGAAATGCCTGTTATTATTCGGTTGAGAAGCTCTTATCATCCAGTCTGCTGTCCAAAAATCTGAAAGTTAGAATTTATAAAACAGTTATATTACCGGTTCTTCTGTATGGTTGTGAAACTTGGACTCTCACTCTGAGAGAGGAACATAGGTTAAGGGTGTTTGAGAATAAGATACTTAGGAAAATATTTGGGGATGAAGTTACAGGAGAATGGAGAAAGTTACACAACACAGAACTGCACGCATTGTATTCACCTGACATAATTAGGAACATTAAATCCAGACGTTTGAGATGGGCAGGGCATGTAGCACGTATGGGCGAATCCAGAAATGCATATAGAGTGTTAGTTGGGAGACCGGAGGGAAAAAGACCTTTAGGGAGGCCGAGACGTAGATGGGAGGATAATATTAAAATGGATTTGAGGGAGGTGGGGTATGATGATAGAGACTGGATTAATCTTGCACAGGATAGGGACCGCTGGCGGGCTTATGTGAGGGCGGCAATGAACCTTCGGGTTTCTTAAAAGCCATTTGTAAGTAAGTAAGTATATATTTCTTTTTATTAAACTCTTTTATCATTTACATATGAATATGTCATATTGTATTAAATTCTTAACTAATTTGCGAATAAATTCGTAATTTATATACTGTATAATTATATATTTTATTGCATATTTAATTTCCGTTTTATTGATGCATCTCCTTGTATTAAATCCTAAATTCATTTAAGAATATACATATTTTTATTAGATACAAAATTAATTTATCGAGATATGTGTACGTATTTATATACCTTTATTGAATTATTAATTTATTTATTAATATACCTCATTTTATTAAAATTTTAATTTATTTATGTATATATCCCATTCTACTAAATCCTTATTTTATTCGTAAATATCTTTTCCATTATTATTATTTTTTTTGTAATATGTTAGTATTCTGTTCTTTAACTTTTTGTTAAATTTTCACTGCTTGTATACTTTGTGACCTGGTAGAGTGTAAGAGAAGGCCCCTATGGCATTAACTTTGCCAGTATAAATAAAGAATTATTATTATTATTTTTATTATTATTATTATTATTATTATTATTATTATTATTATTATTATTATTATTAGTATTATTATTCCATTAAATAATTAATTTATTTATGAATATACAGTACTATATACCTGTGGCGTAGCATGAAATTTTGAGCAGGGGAAGCTAACTCAAGTTGTCTTTCATGCAATATGAGAAAACGTATTACAAAAATACAGTCTTAAAATAAATAGTAGTCAATTTCAAGTCAGCAGTCGAAGATTGGTTGGAAGATCGTAAGTAACACCAATCAGACATGACCTCAAATGATACGTAATAAAATATGATTTCACGGTTTACACATATCTCTTAACAAATAGACACCTATACGTATAACATTAGCTCACTCCCTGTCATACTTAGAGAAATCACAATATTAGTATCATTACGTAAGTATACGTCTGTCTTTTGGTTGTATCCATCATTGACAGCAAGGGAGTCGGTCATTTGTTTTTTAAATCACACTTTTGTTCGTAAGTCGGTCTTGATAATACAATTATCCTAAAAATTCAAGTAAATTAGTGTCAGGAACTGTTATTTCGCTCATTATTTATTATATCAGCCAAATGCACGCTAACACTTCAACTGAACACAACTGACGAAAAGGGATAACGCGGAAACTACTTATTTTAAATGTTAAAGCTAGCTTCTTTGCGAGCCTTGCGACTAGGGTAGCTTAGTTAGAAAGGGATGGAAAATCTGCGGGGTGGATTACACAGAAGAAACCGGTCTGCTTGGAAGCTGGTGTGTGTAGGCTTCTTGTTTACTGCTGCATCACAAATCATCCTGAGCTGCCGCATCGCATTATTTAACGCGTAAATATAAATTCTATTAAAATTAATAAATAATTTTCTCCATAAACTGCAGGTTTATTATGAAATTATTATTAACTGGGGAAGCTAAGCTTTTTAGCTTACATTGACGCTACGCCACTGCTATATACCTTCTTTCAAGAGATCTAAAGCTCTGGCACATTTTAAAACATTGAATGCCAGATTTATCAATAGGAGCAAGCGGTGGAGGGCACGAAACTGTAGGGCAGGCTCCTTGGAGGTGTTCGGCCAGTCACAGCCAAGCACGGCGTGTTTGCATTCCCAGCACACGGGCGGGCGTGCTTTGAACCGATTCAGTGTTGGTATACAAGTACCGGCGGCACGTATTAATACGTGGAAATGTCATCCTTGTTTTAATGTCACGTTAACATCTACAGCTGATTAGGCCTACTTACTTTTCTATCAACATCAAATTTTACATACAGAGGTAGGTAATTCAGCGTGCTTAGTGTGAAATTACCTGCCATTTTATACATGAAAGTTTGGATGAACCTATATTCAATTATAATAATAATAATAATAATAATAATAATAATAATAATAATAATAATGATTTATTTTAGCTGGCAGAGTTAAGGCCGTAAGGCCTTCTCTTCCACACAACCAGCAAAAAGTGTATATACATATGCATGAACTTACAAAGAATTCAACAATTTGATTTAGATGAGAGTTACATGTATACAAGAGTTATTTACGAATTAAACAACAAAATACTATGAACTATTAATTAAACACTGAAATAAACTTTGTAGCAGAATTAAACTAAAATACATAGAATGTTAATATATTTCAAATAATATTAGATAATAGAAAGAGATTATTATGAGACAATTTTGAAAATGCAGCACAATCAGGATGATGTCTAAAGAAAAAAAGCAACAGTGTAGTCTGTAATATTTTAAATCAGTATGATTGGAGTGAAATGCTAATAAGGTTATCTTTTAAGCTGTTCTTAAAGGTGTTTGTTGTCTTGCAGCCCCTAATACTTTGTGACAAGGAATTCCATTGACGCGAGGTGGATATTGTAAAAGATGAGGAATAACAAGATGTTCTATGAAGAGGTATATTTAGCGTGCTACAGATAAGTGATCTGGTATTTACGTCGTGGTTAGAGTATAGATAAGATAAATTTGGTGTTGAGGTGTGCAGAATTCGAAAGAGTAAAGACAAAGAGTGTAAAGTTCTGCGTTCTTTAAGTCGGAGCCACGAGAGACTTGCGAAGGACGGTGATATGTGATCATATCGTCGGATGTTGCACACGTATCTGACGCACATATTCTGAGCTCGCTGTAACTTGACTGACAGTTCAGAACTTAGATCACTTAACAAAACGTCACAATAATCGAAGTGCGGCATTACTAGGGTTTGTACTAGGGTAAGTGTTCTGGCCAATGGCAGGTCTTTCACTGTAAACCCAGCATTCTCCAATCTTTCCTATTTTCCGCCTTCCTCTTCGCTTCCTCATATGAGCCATGTATACTCTATTTTATTTCAAGGAGTGCAGTTCGGTGGCTCCTTTGAACACCCACTTACAGATTTATGACTTCCTACACAAACAACTCTAACAATTCCATCCTGTCCCCTCGTCCCAACATTGCACTGTTGTCACAATCCTGATGACCTTCGAAATTATGCAGTGAAACTGACGGGATTCTTGGAATTCGGAAAAGATGCGGCAACTCTGCCTCCACGTGGATTTGACGGACACCTGTCAATTCTTCTGAACGAGGGTTATGATTGGTTACTAACAAGAGAAGACAAGATTTCCGTCACAGTAAGGAAGAAATTTATTTATGACAACCAATTAGTAGGGGGCAGTAGAAGGTCTGTCGGCAAAGTCCTTTCTATGAAACTGTACTCCATGAAAAAAAATAGAGTATATCTTAATGTCGTCTATGATCTGATATCTTCTTCTGCTCCGAACTCTTCTCCCGTTCACCATACCTTCCAGTGCATCCTTCAGTAGGCAGTTTCTTCTTAGCCAGAAGCCTAGCCAATTTCTTTTTCTATTCCTCATCAGCTTCAGCATTATTATTTCTTCACCCACTCTTTCTAGCACAGCTTCATTTCCTATTCGGTCTGTCCATTTCACACGTTTCATTCTTCTCCATATATCCACAGTTCAAATGATTCTAGTCGCTTCTCTTGACTTCGTCGTAGTGTCCATGTTTCTACCCCATACAATGCCACACTCCACACAAAGCACTTCACTAGTCTCTCCCTTAGTTCTTTTTCCAGAGGTCCGCAGAAGATGCTCCTTTTTATATTAAACGCTTTCTTTGCTATTGCTATCCTCCTTTTGACTTCCTGGCAGCAGCTCATGTTACTACTTATAGCAAATACCTTACTATTGTTGTTTAATCAACTGCCCGAAGACAGGTTTGAACCTCATAAGTAACACCAATATGGCATCACTCATGAGGCAACTAGGCCAGGAGATAATGGGGTAGTGTGGCCAGTTTCTTTCCCCCTCCAATGCATACATCGCTGACTAGTTATATATTCCACTAATCAAATTTCAGATGTATACAAATAATTGTTCTTCCTCTGACACATATCGTCAAGTGAGATGTACTGTCTGATAATAGATGTACAGTAGTGGCAAAAAAACCGGACCGACGGAATAATCAAAGTCCCCGAAATGAGCCACTGCGCATGCCACGCCCGCATTCACAAGATAGCGAGTAATCTATTGAAATTGTTGTAGTTTCGACTGCTGACGTAGCCCATTTCGAAAGCCATTAGAAAATAAGCTGGTAAAATTCATGTTCTGGGAATAATAAGTTAATTAAGTAGTAAAATATCGCTGCAATCGAAAAGTATTGGGAATAAATTTGAATAAGGAACAAAAAATGTTTCCTTCCCGGGCAGGATTCGAACCACGAAAGTCTTAGTTACCAGTCTATCGTGCTCTGAGTGAACAAGGCTCTGAAATCAGCTACAAGGGTCGGTCCGGTTTCCCCCCCCCCCCATTACTGTGCATATCAGCCAGAACTTCAATCAGAGGTAACCTTACTATTATAGTAAGGTATTTGCTTATTGTGCATCCCAAGTACGAGTATTAGTCAAGGATTAGCATTCTTAATAAAGATAGCCTATAGGTATCCCCTTTCATGAAGGCGCTTGGAGGGCATTGAGATAAAGATGAGGTAGTGTGGTTAACACAAAGCTCCGACCGCCTTTTGGCCCGAGAGCAAGGAGTTAGAGAAGACTAAAGAGTGGCCATGTTGTCCTGTACAGCGCTCTTTGCGGTGCCACCGCGAAACACGGCAGATCTGAGCTAAGCGCCCACCTTTGTAAAAAATCGTCTGCTTACAATGTTGTATAACGGAGGTAAGAAGTACAAAAAAAAAACGAAGAAAAAACATGCCTGTTGTGTGTGCTGCATATAACTGCAATGTCAAAAGGAAAAAGACAACTGATATATCATACTTGATGTAAATTTTATGAAGTTAAGTCCATAGTTTTGTTAATTAGCAGCATTTTTTTTTCATGCATAAATGTGTAACAACGCCCGGCATAAACAAAATAAATGGTTCACTGGTAATGTACTTACACTAAATACGGATAAAACCAATACAATTCCGTTTCAGACCCAGTGAAAAACAAATAGCAATAAAATATTAAAACTGTATTTCGACACGGCATCCTTTATTTCTGCTCTTTCTGTCCTTACTGCTTATAGAAGAAGACGATGAGCTGTAGCTTATAAGAAGTAGGCCTATTTCGAAGACAAACGATTAATCAAATAAATGGTTCACTAGTAATAAAGTTAAACTAAATACGGATAAAACCGCTACAATTCCGAACTGAATTGCCCGTCCGTTTTATATAAATAAAGTATCCACAACATTACCTACAGTAAGTGCTTACGCCTGGGTATTAGAGCAATGCACTACGCAAAATACCAATGCGGACAGAAGCGGAAGACAGTCCTGCTAGCGGTACGTTTATTTATCAAGGCAATTTGTTTGTTGTCAGTTGGCTCGTTAGGATGTAACACGAAGACAATGGCAACTGCTCGTTGTTCGTGATACCTTTGTTACATCTTACATCGCCGCCAGACCCTGGTATTGGTCACGCAGCAACTTACTGCGTGCAGGGCTCCTGTATATCACAGTACACGCGACAGATGGGCAGCTGGTGACGCTGTATTAGCAAACGAGACAATGATACGGCGATACGGGAAATGACAATGGCAGGGAAACTGTAGTATTCGGTAAAATCTAAACTTTCACCTCCTTATCTACCAGTCATAAGTAGACTTCGGATTTTAGGTAAAAACCTATTTTAATCCTTAAAAGATAAGTTCATAAAACTTGCAATTATACGTTTCATATAAAACAATGCCTAAAACTTGTATTTTAATAGCACCTAAAATTGCCTATTTTGACGACAAACCCTATTTTGACCTATTAAGTATGTTTTTATCTCTAATTGGTCAAAACATCCATTCTTATTTCGAAAATTTGTATTTCAAATTCCGAATGTGTTCTTGGTTCTGTTGGGAATAAAGTACGGAATAAACTGCAGCAAGTTCTGCAGAGAACTGTAGGGCTGAAGGACCTGCGTACTGCTTCAGATATCCTAGCAAGGAAGAACACGGATTTACAATATATATATATATATATATATATATATATATATATATATATATAATACATATAGTGGAGCCTCAACTGTAGAAAGTTCGATTCCGATTCTAGGAGGGAACACATCGACTCAGAGTTCATCCACCTTACAGGGTCCGCAAGAACAATGTTCACTATTCCAGGTTCACATTGTATATCGTAATTTTACCAACAGAGAATCGAGGCAATTTCGTAAATTAGATCGCAAGAATTTAACAAAAAGGTATATTTTGAAATAAATGTATTTTTTGCGCTTGAATTTAAACATCTGATAAATAAATGCACGACTATTGAAACAAGGAAAAATTTTAAGCTTTTGTGACATCTTTTTCATGAAAGAACTCTGTACTCTAGAGACTTAAAAAATACTCATAAATAAAATAAAGTGAATTATTGCTTGTACCACCGCATAAAATACACTTCCTTTATACAGTATATCACAGTACATATTGATCCTTTTGAGAGAGCAGTTGGTCTCCCTACTATTTTTCTATTTTCAAGAATTGAACTGGAAATAGTATCAAAATCACTGTTGCCAGTAATACTCCTCTTCCACTTCGCTAAGGTACTCTCTGATATAGACAATTCTATAGCTAAACGTGCCACACTTTGACCTTCCTTTAGTCTCTCTATCACAGCGAACTTAGTTTTCATCGAGTACGAATTTATTTTTTTCTTTTAAGCGTGGCTGCGCTCAATATGAAACACCCGACTACGAGTACCAAGAGACAATTGTATACGAATACCTCACCTTCGTTCACTCACTCCCCACCTCTTACTGCCTTATAAGGAAAGATAAAAGAGACATTTTCCCTGCCTAAAATTGAGGTTCCAATGTATATATATATTTGTTTACGTTCCTATGTGTACAAAACACAGTCACTTCTTGATATTGCAGTCTACATTCCTTCCCTAGGCAAGCTACACACAGGGTTACTTAGGCCCAATTGTATAAAACTCCCTGACTAAAGATCAACTTTGATCGAAGATCGAAAAGTAAACCGAGTTCAGACACTTCTTCTATTGTATAAAACTTTTCTGCAATCAAATTACCTTGGTTCAAATGCAATCTAAGTTCACGTGAAAAGGATTTGGCAACATCTCATAAACAGGTGAAATACGCGATGCGCGGACCATGTTATACAGGTTTGTTCAGTGTTGCCAATCTAGCGATTTTAACTCTTTTTCAACAACAATTTCTTTTAACTTTTATATTGCTTAAATAGGGATTTAGTGACCTTTTTAGCACCCCATAGTGACAAAATTTAAACTTTCTTTGTTGATAATGAGAAATCTAGCGACTTTACAACTACTTTTTGGCGACTTTCCGTATTACACTCTGTTGGAGACACTGGTTTTTTTTTGCAATGTAAATAATGGCGGACAATAAGAAGAAGGTTGACCATTCAAGTTGTTATCATGTTATGGTGTTTGATACTGCTAAACATAATAAAGCTTTATAAAACGACAATTTTCGTTTAGTAGTACAGTTAATTGAACATTTATGAATGTAGCTATCATATCCATTAATAATTAATGTTTGTTATAAACATAATATAATTATAGGTTACGTTATTTGATACTGCTGAACACGATAGAGCCTTATAAAATATAAGAATGTTTGTGTATTAAGGCAAGAAATTGAAAGAAATATATATAAACGTACCTAACATATCTATTAATATTAATAATAACTTAATGGATTTTTTATTTGCACAATCTGTCACTCGTATATTTCAAACAGAAAAGAAATAACTGAACTTGGATCATCTAACTTAATCGGAGAAATTTCTTCAGTCAAAGTTGACTTTAGTTTGAGACAAATTAATCTCAGATTAGACGTTATACAACACAAAATTCCAAGTTCAGCTGAAACAAGGATCAATTTAACCTCTGATCTAAGATTAAATGGTTTATACAATCGGGCCTTAAAGTTCCAATAATGAAATCAAATCATTGTTGAAGAAAGCAAGTTCCGTGAGCGATCAACTCTGCCTGGGTCCTCTCTCAAGTTAGACTAGAATTTGGAGCTTTGAAACCCTGAAGTTCAGATTATGTACAAAGAGTTCCAAGGGTTAATAACTCAACCCCGAACCTAATTCACTTTAACTTAGTTAAGAGAAACTGCTGCGTCATGTCAGTTCGTGAATGTCGAACATGTTTAAAGCCAACACAATCTTATCTGCACACTCCAGCACTCTCCCTCTCCTCGATGTCTGTTATAAATGTCATCTGAACGACATATGGCATGCCACGTTACCACACTAAGCTCATGGCTTGAGCAAGTTATCTAAAACTACTTTTATGTCGAAGCAGGGATATAATAAACCTTGGTGAAGGCCACGGGAGAGATAGCGAGGTTGAAAGGCATGCTACGAGCTCTAGTCTAGGTTAGGGAACTATTGTGGAGTTCAAAGTTTAAAAATATAACTACGTACTGACTATCGAACCGGATTGAAATGAAATTCATAATGATGAGTCAAACTAGATATAGCTCGCGCAAGGAACGATTACCGAAAAATAGTGGTGGCATTACTGTCTGTTTTGACGTATGTAGGCACGCCGAGGGGGCGAGAGGTACGGGACGATGGAAGTACTGCCTCTTCCAAGAAGATGAACAAATGGGGACATCGCCTGTGGAAATAAAGAGCCCTACGTGCTGAGCTGAAAACCCTGGTTCGAGTCTCGGTGCCGGAGAGAATTTTTCTCTGTTCTATCCATCCTTCATCGTATGATAACGCAGAATTTCTGCACGGAAATATATGTACTTCGGTACATCTTAATAACTAATATTTGTATTTGCATTTATTGTTTGCATTATTAGTTGCACTTTTCCATTTAGTTATTTATATTAATACTAATATTCAAAGATACACCACACATGTTGGGCCAATATTGCAGTTTTCATAGATTTGATAAGAAACGTAAAAAAATATATATTACAGTTATATGAACACTAATAAATATAATATAATTATTAAAAAAAATAGTAAAAGTCAGACATGTTTCGGAGATGATTCTCCATCCTCAGTGACTATTTACCACGACGGCTGGTTCAGGTGATCGAACCGCGTTGTTGCTTGGCTTAAAGGAGACTGCCAGTAAATCTACTGAGATGAGCTTGTCACATTTAAATAAGTGGCATTTGCCATCGATCTGGGTCGGGATCGAATCCGCAACCTCGGGCACAGAAGGCCAGGACTCTACCAACTGTGCCACTCAGATCGACTAAGCTTTGTTTAATAGTACATAAATTTAACTTGTTTAAATGTTCTTGTATCCTTTTTAAGTTTTGTATTACTATAATGTTAACATTTTTGTTTTAGATGTAAGTAAATTAGTTTCTTCGCAGATGATTTCAAATTTTGTATGTGTACATATTACTGTTGGTGTGAAAGACAAGGCCTGATTGACTTTTAACTCCAGCAGTATCAATAAATAAGTAAATAATTACTTACTTACTTACTGACTTTTAAGGAACCCGGAGGTTCATTGCCGCCCTCACATAAGCCCGCCATTGGTCCCTATCCTGAACAAGATTAATCCAGTCTCTATCATCATATCCTACCTCTCTCAAATCCATTTTAATATCTTCCCATCTACGTCTCGGCCTCCCCAAAGGTCTTTTCCCCTCTGGCCTCCCAACTAACACTCTATATGCATTTCTGGATTCGCCCATACGTGCTACATGCCCTACCCATCGCAAACGTCTGAATTTAATGTTCCTAATTATGTCAGGTGAAGGATACAATGCGTGCAGCTCTGCGTTGTGTAATTTTCTCCATTCTCCTGTAACTTCATTCCTTTTAGCCCCAAATATTTTCCTAAGAACCTTATTCTCAAAAACCGTCAACCTCTGTTCCTCTCTCAAAGTGAGAGTCCAAGTTTCACAGCCATACAGAACAACCGGTAATATAACTGTTTTATAAATTCTAACTTTCAGATTTTTTGATAGCAGACTAGATGACAAAAGCTTCTCAACCGAATAATAACAAGCATTTCCCATATTTATTCTGCGTTTAATTTCCTCCCGAGTATCATTTATATTTGTTACTGTTGCTCCAAGATACTTGAATTTTTCCACCTCTTCGAAGGATAAATCTCCAATTTTTATGTTTCCATTTCGTACTATATTCTGGTCACGAGACATAATCATATACTTTGCCTTCCAGGATTTACTTCCAAACCTATCTCTTTACTTGCTTCAAGTAAAATTTCCGTGTTTTCCCTAATCGTTTGTGGATTTTCTCCTAAAATATTCTATTATTATTATTATTATTATTATTATTATTATTATTATTATTATTATTATAATTTCTATATCTGTACTAGGTTAAATAAATGAGTACTAAATAATTAAATACATGCTAAACAAAAATACTTTGTAATTGTATTTATTGTTTGCATTATTAGTTGCCCTTTTCAGTTCAGTTACAGTATTTATATTAATACTAATATTAATTTGGATCGACTAAGCTTTGTTTAATAGTACATACAATTTAATTAGTTTAAATGTTGTTGTATCCTTTTTTAAGTTTTGTATTATTGTAATGTAAACATTTTGTTTTAGATGTAAGTTTTTGTGTAACTGAACGTTATAAATTAGTTTCTTCACAGATGATTTCAAATTTTATATGTGTACATATTTCTGTTGGCGTGAAAGAGAAGGCCTGATTGACTTTTAACTCCACCAGTATCAATAAATAAGTAAATAATTAAGAAAATAAATAAATAAATACATATTTAAATAAATAAAATAAATAAATTAAATAAATAAATGAATAAAAACAAACAAACAAGTAAGTAAATAAATAAATAAATAAATAGGATCTTCTGTTTTGAGATAATGTAGTAGTAGGGTTCCTTAAAAGCCAGCCAGTAAGTAAGTAAGTAGTAATAACAGAAAAATTTAGTTCAGTAAACTGAAATTTAGCATAAAATGAGTCACATCTTTAGGCAATGAGATGCATAACCACGCAGCCTGTCGCATTTAAATGTTGACCTGTTTTCTAGAGAAAAAATTATGTAATTCAGTTCGAGGTTAGAGAGCGCCTCTTTGTAGTAATGGTTGAATAGAATCTAGCACACAGCCACCAGCCAGCCAGCCCCGCGGAGGTGGCAGATTCTCGGAAAGTTCGGAGACTGCAGGAATCGAGCGAATGGTACAGCTCACTCTTGCTTTCCAGAGCTCTCTGTCTTGCTCAACGCACTTGGCGCCATGTCAGCTCTCTGTCACATGCAGGCAATGTTAGTTATTCACTTTTTTTGTTGTTGTAATTACACGTTTCTTACAATATGAGGAAAATGCCTTCAAGTCACTGGAATTTTATAGCAATTAATACTGTAAATTCCCAGATAAAAACCAGGTACAAGCAAATAATACGAACCACTCATCGTGTTTGTATCCATTTCCTCGTATCAAGAACATTGGGTACATGACTCGGCAAATATTACAGAAGAAAGCAGAATACCTTTCTATGGATCAATGATACAATTTCAGGTCAATGAATATGACAGAAGCATGAGCAGAAGAAGTAGGAGAAAAAGATTAAGGAAAAAGAACAGGAGGGTAAGAAAAGAACACGAGATGAAGAAATGGAGCAGAAGGATGAGGAGAAACGGAAGTATGAGCAAGAACAAAACTGATTTCTTAAGGAAAAGAAACATTTGGATGAGAAGTAGGAATACGAGATGAAAAAGAAGAGAATGCTGAGGAGAAGCAGAAGTATGAGCAAAAGCAGAAGTATGAGAAAGAAATTAAGGAAAAGGAACAGGGGGATGAGGAAGCGAAACACGAGTTGAAGAAAAGAAACACAGGGACTAGAAGGAGAAACACGAGATGAAGATAAGGAACAGAAGAATGAGGAGAAACAGAAGTTTGAGCAAGAGCAGAACTAATCTCTTAAGGAAGTAGAAATAAGAGATGAAAAAGAAGAGAATGCTGAGGAGAAACAGAAATATGAGCAGAAGCAAAAGTATGAGAAAGAGATTAAGGAAAAAGAACAGTGGGATGAGAAAGCGAAAGACGAGACGAAGAAAAGTAACAGAAGGCTGAAGAAGAACAGCAGTATGAGCTGAAGTATGAGGAAGAGATTAAGGAAAAGAAACATTTGAATGAGAAGTAGAAACATGAGATGAAGAAAGGAAGAGAATGCTGAGGAGAAACAGAAGTTTGAGCTGGAGCAGAAGTATGAGAGAGACACAGGAAAAAGAACAGTTGGATGAGTAGAAATACTAGATGATAAAAAGAAGTAGAAGGTAAAACAGAAGTATGAGCAGGAGCAGAAGTATGGGAAAGAGATTCAGGAAAAAGAACAGTTGGATGAGAAGTAGAATATGAGATAATAAAAGGAATTAAAAGGCTGAAACAGAAGTATGAGCAGGAGCAGAAGTATGGGAAAGAGATTCAGGAAAAAGAAGTTGGATGAGAAGTAGAATATGAGATAATAAAAGGAATTAAAAGGCTGGAACAGAAGTATGAGCAGGAGCAGAAGTATGGGAAAGAGATTCAGGAGAAAGAACAGTTGGATGAGAAGTAGAATATGAGATAATAAAAGGAATTAAAAGGCTGAAACAGAAGTATGAGCAGGAGCAGAAGTATGGTAAAGAGATTCAGGAGAAAGAACAGTTGGATGAGAAGTAGAACTATGAGATAATAAAAGGAATTAAAAGGCTGAAACGAAGTATGAGCAGGAGCAGAAGTATGGGAAAGAGATTCAGGAAAAAGAACAGTTGGATGAGAAGTAGAAATATGAGATAATAAAAGGAATTAAAAGACTGAAACAGAAGTATGAGCAGGAGCAGAAGTATGAGAAAGACTCAGGAAAAATAACAGTTGGAAGAGAAATAGAAATATGAGATGAAGAAAAGGAAGAGAAGACTCAGGATAAACAGAAGTATGAGCAGGGACAGAAGTATGACAAAGAGATTAAGAAAAAGAAACAGTTGAACGAGAAGTAGAAAGATGCGATGATAAATATAATCGGAAGACTGAAACAGAAGTATGAGCAATAACAGAAGTATGGGAAAGAGACTCTGAAAACAGAAAAGCTGGATGTGAAGTAGAAATATGAGATGATAGAAAGAATTAGAAGGCTGAAACAGAAGTAATAGCAGGAACAGAAGTATGAGAAAGAAACTCTGGAAAAAGAACAGTTGGACGAGAAATACAGTAGGAACATGGGATTATAAAACGTACTAGAAGGCTAAAACAGAAGTATGAGGAGGAGCAGAGTATGGAAAAGAGACTCAGGAAGAACAGTTGGTTGATAAGTAGAAATATGAGATGAAGAAAAGGAAGAGAAGACTCAGAATAAACAGAAGTATGAGCAGAGACAGAAGTATGACAAAGAGATTAAGAAAAAGAAACAGTTGAACGAGAAGTAGAAAGAAGAGGTGATAAATATAATTAGAAGACTGAAACAGAAGTATGGGAAAGAGACTCAGGAGAAAGAACAGCTGGATGAGAAGTAGAAATATGAAATGAATAAAAGGATGAGAAGACTGAGGAGAAACAGAAGTATGAGCAGGAGATGATGTATGAGAAAACCAAGATTTATTTTTTTACATTGGGAAAGTTAATTGAAGTGAATTTATTATGGCTGGCAGAGTATCTATCTCATGCCCCCATGTTTATATTACTACCTATGCACTTCATTAGAACCAGGTATTGCATGTACCCAGCTAGAAAACCAAGAAGAACATCGTGCTATTTAAATAATAATTATAGGTTTTCATGGCTGCATGAAGTCAAGTGGAAAAGCTGTTTGTCCTCGGCGGGTCCCGTTACTCGAGTAAAAATTCTCCGAAGAGTGGGAGTACTGAATCTCCAAGGCTAAGGCCAGAGATAAGAATGCAGTGCCAAGCAAAAGAGTTATCAATTGTTTTGAAGCAGGGGTCATCGCAAGCGACACAGAAAGAAATGTTTGTTTGTTTGTTTTAGGGCTGGAAAATACACAAGTTCAAGAGAGTTAAATAATAATGCTAGTATTTTATAACCGAGATCAATAATATAATCGTAGGCTGCAGCTTTCAGATAAGACAAGAGAAAAGGTGACAGTGGATTTGAGGAAATTAATCTTTATGATTGAGTATACCGACTATAAAGGAATTAGTGTAATGGAAATAAGATTACTCTCCTAAATAGGTCTACAATTTTGTTGTAAGATTTAATAATTATTGCGTCCAAGTGTCTCATGAGCGGATAATAATAATGTTGGGTAAATTTCGGCGCTGGAATAGAAGCAAGTTAGAAGAAAAAGACAGGATAACGTAAGTTTGATAAGATAAAAGTATCCCCATCCGAGGCTTATTGTGAGATTTGAAAGCAGTTATGAAATTACAGCCCAACGGGTTGCCGGCCCAAAACAATGGGAATAATTAACAACATTATGAAACCTTCCCTAGTACAAAGGCATACTAGAATTCGCCTATACAAGACCTTGGCGAGACCTGTACTTTGTTACAGCAGAGAGGCATGGACATTGAGGAAGAAAGACGAAAACAGAATAACGGCCAATGAAATTAAATTTATGAGATATACAGCGGGATATACGAAATGGTATCACAAACGCAATGAAGATGTAATGGAATAATTACAACTAGAACCTGTAATTAATCACGTAAAACATTATCGGAACAACTGGATAAATCATCTGCATCGCATGCGTAGAGATAGAATCCCAAACTCATGCTCCACTATCGTCCAAACGGGAAGAGATCTCTCGGTCGTCCAAAGAAGCGCTGGATTGAAAATTCAACTGTGTGATCGTAACAGGCCATTTGGCCTAATACTTGAAGGGAAGAAGAAGAAGAAGAAGAAGAAGAAAAAGAAAAGTGTCCCCATAAAAACGCATGGAAGTAGGGTTACCATAAGAAGAAATTCTACAGTAGGACATGGAATTTAAAATAAGAAGACATTGCTAAAAAAAAGGAGGACTTTTTAAAAATCGGTCAACAAAATTAGATAAAAACACTGGTTCACCTTAGTTTTCTCACTAGTTGCTGGATCAGTATTACATCTGTACCCTACTTATCGGTGGTGCCCACTTTGTGCACAAGAGCCTGAGAGACAAACTTATATCTTGTAACAAATAACTATGGAACTGTTCACGGGACATGTCCTTGAAGTTATATTTCACTATGATGATACCTCTGACTGTCTTCGTTAGCATGCGATTTCGTTCTTTTGTCCATTGAGCAGATATCAGGGAAAATACTCTCTCAACACTTCCATTGTGACTTGGGATAAATAAATAGAATTGGAACATTTTTAAAAGTTCTGAGAAAATGTCAATGCTCGCAGAACTATTGGAATTGAAGAATTCGCACCATTGTTTATCTAAAGTTAAATCTTTTTCCAAATTAACTTGATTGGCATATCTTTGTACATTGCAGAATAAAATTGATAAAATAGCTTAGAATCATGAATAGTGTCATTTTTAAAGAGTAAGAATTCAATGCATGTCAATAGGTCATTATATTTTGTTTTTTATGTGCTCCAGCTTCAACCAGCTTCTTTTCATCTCCACGTAGAGGAAGAGTTGTCACATCTATGAATAAACTGAAGTAGCAGTCATTGAGTGGTCGAAGGTCGCAAGGAATGTGGCAACTGTGCAGCACGTGAATGGGAGTGGTCAGATTTATGTAGTCTAAATCAGTTAAGTGTGCATTCAAAAGAGTAACTCAACTACATACAAGGAAACTAAACACACTCTAATTTATGTCAGACTTAATTCAGGCAAGTCATGTTAAACAGATGGAAATGTAACAGACTTAACTGTGATTAACACTTAGGTGATACTATGATGGCAACAATGACGACAAATATGTGCAAAATTTTAAACTGAAAAATCATCATAGCTTGAAATCTATATATATATATATATATATATATATATATATATATATATATATATATATATATAATTTGAACTGGTAATGGAAATTACGGGAAAAAGACTGAACGGATTTTAATAAATGACCCCTCATTTTGAAGCTTGGAACTCAAAGTTTTTCAGAAAAATAGTTTTCAGTGAAATGTCAATTTTCAACATAATTTTCCTCTTTTCCAAAATCCATCTGTCGTCAGTTTTGGGAACTAGCTAATTGCATTTCAGAATAAAACAAAACACACACTACAGTAAACAATATTACACGAAGGCCATGATCTGCAAGAATGCTGACATATTTAGAGCTCAAATTAAATTGGTTATTAAAAACTTCACTTACTAAAAATAATATACCGGTTCGATTCTGTGGTGTGTAATTTTCTGGGTATAGCTGTGTATTGGATATTAAAAACTACAAAACTTGAGGTGGTTTGATGACATTATTTTCATTAGAAATGAAATATTATTGTAGTTAATGCCATGATGTGACTATTTTTCATTACTTATACCTATTAATTCTATATTGATGATATGAAAGTGAAACGTTTTGGGGTTATATAAGTAGATGTAGAGAATAACTTAAATTAGATTTTGATTTCTATATTTTACTGAGTGGCGGCTATATAATACGTTAGTGGAAGCTATAAAACTTACGTAAGATAATAATATTATTAAAAATCAAATATTTTTATAGTTATTAATCAAGTGGGGTTGGGTCTTTTTCATATATTTAATGGCGGTGTGGTGTAGATATTTACATGCGTGGTTCTCTTCAGTATTGGCTCGAGAGAGAGTATCTTTCATTATTATGGAAGCAAATAACTTTCAGAATGTCTGGTATTCTTCATTGAAAATAAATCTGAAAAATGTTTATTTGAACGTCTAATGAACTTAGTTTGCAGCATTTGCTGCACAAGCCGCTAATATTTACATAAAACGTATCTCGCTCCACTTATCTTTGTTCTGTATCACGCAGTTATAAATTTTTTGTAGGCCTACTCTAAACAACCTGATGTGGAATTCCGTTCTCGTGTGTTTTCTCGGCGTCATGAACCCGGAAGCAGCCCATTATATGCACTTGTTATCACGGCCTTCTGCTGAGATTAGCGAATTTCAGCATGAACTGGGACGCTCGCTGAATTATCGTGACCTACTATACAAGGCTGTGTAAGAATATGGGCCTGGGGCCCGTATGAGCTTCTATGTGGCACAGGGACTCCTCAAGGAGCCACGATTGAGCACAGTTTTATAAAGTCAGAGACATTCCCAGCATGACTGTACGGAATCAAGGATTTGGTCACTAATGTTGTAGATCCCTCCCTTCAGTCACTTTGGATACAAGCACAGTTTAGTATATACAGTTGCGAAGCTCAATACTTAATAAATATGCAAACATAGATAGTTGCTGACCACCAGGATCGCTACTATCGCCTCAGCACAGACCCTTTCCCGAGCAGAATATATGTTGGGGTTTTCTATTTCAGTGTATGTAGCTCAGTGAAATAGTATATTATAACTTTATTGCGTATCATTGCTAAGTTTCATTTAGTGTAATGTGTCCATAAGTTCCTTTTAACTTCTTATTGCATAATTTGTTGCAGAAATAATTACAAAACTGTGTTATTTTATTATGAAGCGAATTTTACATGTTAACATAATCTATTCGCATCAACATTTTAGGTTTAGAATGGAAGCTATTTTGAAGTTTAATAAAAAAGAATTTATGTTGTGATTTTAATTTAGCATATCTACATTCCTTAATTGTAGATAGAAAATTTACCATACCACTCCTATGAAATTAGTGTACGTACGATTGTGTTACTTCGTCTGTTAGGAAGTATATAAATACAATAATCCACTACGTACTCAATTGTAGTATTAAAATACAGACAAATTGAATGTGCGGCGTATCATACATGACATTATGCTTAATTATAATGTATAAATGCGAATATTGAAGTAATGGTACAGTAAACATAACCTATAATTTCAACATATCTAAATATTCGTGCGATGCAACTGAAAATTATTGAATCGTAAATGCATAAATGAATGTACAAGAATTTCGCAATATTTAATTAAAATAAAGGGAGGCATTACACATACGAACAACGTAATTTTCACACCAAAAATAATATTTCACCTTAACTCGCAAGTGAATTATGTCTGAAGTGTCTCATAATCATTGTTTTAAATTTTATTATTGCAATAACACTACATTTTAGAGAAATATATATATATTATTCTTTATATATTCCAACTAATTTATATGATTTAAAAGCCACTCTTCGTGATCGGGTTAAGCGAGTCGCATGGTTTGCCTTACGGCCTGTATTAGATCACGATGGCAGTGACACAGTCTATTGTTCCTAGTACTCACAGCGCTCCAAGCGGCTAGCAACTATCGCGAGAAATGCAAAAAAATCACCCAAGCTTCGCAACTGTATATACTAACCTGTGATACAAGTTAGGTAAAAGTCGAGCATTTCTAACCTCCCTGTGTACGGAGAGCCCTATCAATCAAAACAGTGCAAGAAGCAGAGAATCAGTCTCCCCGGTACTGTACTGTACTGTGTGTGTTTACAATCAGGGGTGACCAAAGCGGGTGTCGTGATTCCATCGTGTATATTTCATATTCTTCTAGTGTGTTTAGTTTCTGGCTTTTTGGTTGGACACTAAAACAATATGAAATAGGCCTATACAGACACACGAAAACACACCCCAACGAAATTCTCAACACACAACTCAATTTCAGAACACACACACTCTTTGACTCTACATTACACCACACGAACACACCCTCACAGGAAACAAAACAAGAGGCGCCAAGACCAACAACGACCAGTTCTGAGGATGACCCATAAAAGGTCGAAACATGTAAACAAGGTACGTTAGAATTTAACACAAGAAAGTCTTATCATACATATTCCGAAGTGATACAGTGTTAAAAGTCCTGTAATCAAGATGTATATAGAAACATTAATTGTCACGCTGAATAATGTATTATTATTATTATTATTATTATTATTATTATTATTATTATTATTATTATTATTATTATTATTATTGACCACTAAGTATGTGTTTCTATAATTCTTCTGTACGTGCATGAATATTGATATTTTTAGATCTTCTTAGAAGGATGAAATTATTAGGTTTTATCTCAATTTTAATCTTCTTAATCTTTAGATGAGGGTAACTATTTATTAGTTATTCATTTAATAATAATATTGTAGAAAAACTGATTCAATATTATGTGCCAACGAAGTGTTAAACGCCAGGAATTGACATGTCTTAAATCATAGCCAGGAATAGAAAGATGAGATAAATAAATGTAAGGAAGTCAGCTACCTAATGGGGTTTGAAATATCTCGTGCTCTAAAGCCTTTCAATAGAACAGAATTTCTGAAAAGAGTAATGATTAAAATAGCTTAAATAACTTCTCCATAAGAAGTTTTTAATTTTGAAAAAACTACGAATTTTTCGACCAACTATCGAGAGAAGAATTTAGAAAATTCTTGATAATGTTCAAGAGGAAGGTTAGAAAAGAAGCAAAAGAAATCGCATACTATTCACTGGCTCTTGATGACAGCAGTGACATTACTGATACAGCAGAACTTGAGATTTTTATCCGCAGGATTGATCAAGATGTTAGTACAGGAACCACCTCTGGTTATAGTTTTCATGCCGAGTACCTTTCCTCCGTCTCCTTACTTCATAGGCTGTCTGTCGCATGTAATCACTGCAGCTCGAGGTTTGGTCACCGCTAGTTTACATCTTGTGTCTCTGTGTGTGTACGTTGTGAACAGTAGTTAGATATATTTTACAGTAGTCTTGCGACAAATTATTATTTTTAAGACTCAATAAGAATAAACTATTTCTTTTAAGTCAAACAAATATTATTTTTACAGTAAATATGTTGCAATTACATACTGTAGACGTCGTACAGGTTGGAATTATTAGCTGAAAATACATACATCTCATTAAAGAAAACTATATCTTCTATGAACTTAACGAGCGTCTATACATTACAATGAATTATCATAAACATTTTCAGATTCTCTTATGAGAGCTACCAGATTTTCATAGCAGGGCAGTAAATGATATCCACGTAATGTTGTTACACAAGGAAGTTTTCTTTCTGTATATTTTTCCACGAATTCTTGAAAATGACTATTTTCGATTTTTTCAAATGGAATATCCGATAATTCCAACATAAGTCATTATAAAATTCAGATCGATTAGCGGGAAAGTCGGAAGTGGAAAGCACGTTTCCATGCTTTGTGGACAATTCTTTTGTTCGAGATCGTGCGTATTTGCTTGGTTTCCGCACAAAACCAATCCGCGGAAAGTCTAAAATTCCACATTCAGTATTCCCAATCTAACACACATAACAATTTCCCTCTTCTTACCGCTTAAGTGACATATTCATTTTACTGCTTTAGGCTTTTAACATATTATTTTTAGAGACGTTCAATATAGTAATAATTATAAATTGGAAACTTACCACTGCAATTTCACCTAAATTGCACTGTTAATTATTGTTTTTAAATATTTGCAAAAATTGAGTAAACTCTACAACTACACTAAAGTTACTGCATTCGTGATGCAAGTAACATTAAGGAAGCCGTGGAAAAATCAACAAACTCGCCGATGTTATTACTGCAATATGTTATATAAATAATATTGTTAGAATATTAAAATCATTACATAACCTTACCGTTTGTTTTAAGTTCGCATTTACAGACTGGGGGAAAAAAAAAGACAGACGTATATCACGGATTGCTGGAGAATAGTAAACACAGAAAACATTTTAAAGCAACAATGTTGAAGATAGACATTTTTGTTTTGCAAATTTGCCGTCTTTGAACAGAAACCAAGATGGAGATTTCATTGCAACTAATTAGAAATTCCTCTTTCAGGTACGTAATAAACGATCTTCGCACAAAATAATGTACGATACACGAGCGGTATGTTTTCTTTCAATTCTCGGAAATTAAAAAAGCTCAACTACGTTTCGCTTTTTCAAACTTTTCCTCGAACATGAAAACTTCAACATACCGCTCTTGTAACGCATATTACTATTACACGTGTAACATGTGTTTTCGTGTCGCAATGTTTCTCTATTGTTTATTTCTATGTTACATACCTTACAGAAAATGTTTTCTTCTTTCTGCATGAAATACTCCTTACCAAATTCTTCTATCAGAACACTGATGTCAAACGCCTACCTTCGGTTTGTTTTGGCATGCTGACCGCGCACTTCATTCACTGAACAGTACAACGCAACTATGCAGATGAGCGGCGGTGCCACGGAGCTATAGGGTACTCTATATACACGTGCACTGCTGAGGGTAACTTAGGCCCGATTGTATAAACCATTTAATCTTAGATCAGAGGTTAAATTGATCCTTGTTTTAGCTGAACTTGGAATTTTGTGTTGTATAAAGTCTAATCTGAGATTAATTTGTCTCAAACTAAAGTCAACTTTGACTGAAGAAATTTCTCCAAGTTCAGTTATTTCTTTTCTGTTTGAAATATACGAGTGACAGATTGTGCAAAAAGAATAACCATTATTATTAATATTAATACATATGGTAATATATATGTTTTCAACTTCTTGCCGTAATACACAAATATTCTTATATTTTATAAGAATTTATCGTGTTCAGCAGTATCAAATAACATAACCTATAATTATATTATGTTTATAACAACCATTAATTATTAATGGATATGATAGGTACATTCATAAATGTTTAATTAACTGTATTAGTAAACGAAAATTGTCGTTTTATAAAGCTTTATTATGTTTAGCAGTATCAAACACCATAACATGATAACAACTTGGAGAACAGTCAACCTTCTTCTTATTGTCCGCCATTATTTACATTGCAAAAAAAAAAAACAGTGTCTCCAACACAGTATACGGAAAGTCGCCAAAAAGTAGTTGTAAAATCGCTAGATTTCTCATTATCAACAAAGAAAGATTAAATTTTGTCACTATGGGGTGCTAAAAAGGTCACTAAATCCCTATTTAAGCAATATAAAAGTTAAAAGAAATTGTTGTTGAAAAAGATTTGAAGTCGCTAGATTGGCAACACTGAACAAACCTGTATAACATTGTCCGCGCATCACGTATTTCACCTGTTTATGCGATGTTGCCAAATCCTTTTCACGTGAACTTAGATTGCATTTGAATCAAGGTAATTTGATCGCAGAAAAGTTTTATACAATAGAAGAAGTGTCTGAACTCGGTTCACTTTTCGATCTTCGATCACAGTTGATCTTTAGTTAGGGAGTTTTATACAATTGGGCCTTAGGACTTTACAAAATCCAATTTATGACTTTTAGGAGTTTATATAAAATTAACTGTTAAACATTTTAATTTTAGTAAATATTGCATTTTAGGTGAAATTTATTTACAATTTATGTGGTACAGAACTAAAGACTCAAATTATATTAATGAAGGAGACTGCTGATTAGTCAGTTTCCTTTCGCGTTGAAGCGAAAATGAAAAGAAGAAAATGTGAAACGGAAAGAATAAAAGAAAAAGACAAATGAATAACAAGAAAGGATAATACAAGCAAACAAGAAAAGACGAAGAAAAAGAAGAAAAGGAAACGGGAATGAGAAAAGAAAGCAATAGAAGGAAATAGGAAAAAGTATAGAAAGACGAAGAAAGCTGAAAATGATGAAAAAGGAAAAGTAAGGAGATGGAGAGGAAAAAAGGACAGAAAGAAAAAGAAGCAAAGAAAGATAAAGAAAGAAGAAAAAGGGAAGAAGGGGAGAAAGAAAAATAAAGCAAGAGATTGGAAGAAAAATAATCGAAAAAGAACAGCAGAAGAAAAAGAGGGTGGGAGGAAAAATAGGAAAAAAGAAGAAAAGGCCAAAGAAGAAATAGAATAGAACGAAGAAAGGGGGAAAAGAAAAAGTAAGAAAATGAAAAAGAGAGAATGAAAAGAGGAAGAAAAAAGAAGAAACGGTAGGGGAAAAAGGTGAAGAGAAGAAACAGAAGAAAAGGAAAATGAAGAAGGGAAGTAGAAGGTGGAAAAAAGAAGAAAAGAAGAAAAGCAGAGGGGAAAGGAGGAAATGAAGGAAGAAAAAAAGGAAAAAGAAAAGTAGGAAATAAAAGGAGGAAAAGTAAGAAAGAAAAAAGGAAAATAGCAAAGAAGGAGAAAAGGAGGGAGAAAAGATGAAGAAAGAAGGAAATAAGGATAAAGCAAAATAAAGAGGAAAAAAAGAAAAATAGGAAAAAGAATTAAAGGAAGAACAAAAGGCGGCAGAAAAGATGAACGAAGAAGAATAGGAGGAAGAAAGGAAGAAAATCAGGAAGATGAATGGGAGAAAAGGATGGAGAAAAGACGATGACGGGAAGAAAAGAGGGAAAAAGTAGAACAAAGAAGAAGATAAAGAAAAAGGGGCAAGAATGGAAGAAGGAAAGAAGAAATGAGGAAGAAGAAAAGAAGACTAAAAAGAAACATGAAAAGATGATGAAAGAAAGAAATGAACTAGGGAGAGGAAATAGAATAGAAGTAGAAAAAAAAGAGAATGAAGGTAAAAAGAATAAAAGAAGAAAACTGGAGGGAAGGGAAAGGAGAAAATAAATGAAAACAATTACGAAAAGGAAGGAGGAAATGAAAAAGAAATTCAGATATTGGTTGTAAGCGTGATAAAGGAAATGGAAGAAAGAGAAGAGGATAGAAGGAGAGGGAAATATTAGGAGTGAGGGGGAGGAAATGAGGAAAAGAATATATTCAGTAGCAACAGAAGCAGCAGCAGCAGTAGGAGGAGGTTCTTACGCGAGCGTTGAGAAGGTAATTTCCTGAATTCTTCTCATCTCTCCGTATGGAAATGAAAGTGCGAAAAGAGCGATTTGACCTTCGCACCAAAAGTTCGTAGAAATGACTCAGAGCTTCAATACTGGAGGAAAAGAAGCGAAGGCTGGACTACGCGACCTTAACCTTTCAGCCGCGTTACATAAACCGCATCACTGGAGTAAACTCGGAACAAGTTGAATCCGCTTTTAATGCGTACAGTGAATGATAATGAACCGGTTGTTTCTGAAGTGTTTGTATCATTTCGGAAGTTCGTGATCTAGATCGGTCCAGACGCAAAAACTCTTTCACTAAGAAGCCGACACCTGGGGGAGATTGCATGCAGAAAATTTGCAGTGTCATTTCCAAACAAACATTTGCGCATTGCTATTTATAACTTTGTTTAATAACCATCTTTTTTGTTATAGAGGTCATCCAGCGTAGTCGATTCGACTGTATGGTGATTTGAGAGTAGTATAATTCGGAAATTCAAACAAAGTTGACAGAGGATTTAAGAAAACCCCAACGGTAATCTTGCCCTGCAGTTGTTCTGTCCGTTATCCCCCTTTATTTGGTAGCTATTAGGTACGTATATTTTCGGCTTCCCCCTTCCAAACTTCTCTAATTCTCTATTTCCTTTGCAAGAATGCGTTTTCGAGTACCTGACTTCAAAACTTTTTTTGTGCGAGATCGTGCGTATTTGCTTGGTTTCCGCACAAAACCAATCCGCGGAAAGTCTAAAATTCCACATTCAGTATTCCCAACCTAACACACATAACAATTTCCATCTTTTTACCGTTTAAGTGACATATTGATTTTACTGCTTTAGGCTTTTAACATATTATTTTTAGAGACGTTCAGTATAGTAATAATTATAAATTGGAAACTTACCACTGCAATTTCACCTAAATTGCACTGTTAATTATTGTTTTTAAATATTTGCAAAAAATTAAGTAAACTCTACAACTCCACTAAAGTTACTGCATTCGTGATGCAAGTAACATTAAGAAAGCCGTGAAAAAATCAACAAACTGCAATATGTTATATAAATAATATTGTTAAAATATTAAAATGAAAAATAAATCATTACATAACCTTACCGTTTGTTTTAAGTACGCATTTATAGACTGGGGGAAAAAAATACAGACGTATATCACAGCCTGCTGGAGTATAGTAAACATAAACACAGAAAACATTTTAAAGCAACAATGTTGAAGATAGATATTTTTGTTTTGCAAATTTGTCTTCATTGAACAGAAACCAAGATGGAGATTTCATTGCAACTAATTAGAAATTCCTCTTTCAGGTATGTAATAAACGATCTTCACACAAAATAATGTACGATATACATGAGCGGTAAGTTTTCTTTCAATTTTCGGAAATTAAAAAAGCTCAACTACGTTTCGCTGTTTCAAACTTTTCCTCGAACATGAAAACTTCAACATACCGCCCTTGTAACGCATATTACTATTTTTTCTACGATGTTGCTTAAAGTTGCATTTTACTCATTGATATCAGTGCGTGAAGTAAGCCTTTAAAACACTAGTACGTAAAAAAATAAGTAATCACTTTACACAATGCTATTCATTTTACGCACTGCCACAGAAAATGTAATATTCACTGTACAAACTACATTCACTAAGAAATTAATGCATTACACGTAACACAAATAAGTAACAAACTTAACATTCATATTTACAATTCAGCCCGTATGATTCTGAAGTTACACGTCTAGTACTCATTGCAACAAGATGTACCGTTCAACTTTTTCTAACCGCTTTGTTGATTATGGCCGGTTAGACGGCCATGAAGAAGTGATCATGAATAAAACAGTCTGTCATTCCATGGACACTTATTTCTTAATGGTTCTGAGTTTAGATGGCCATGACAACATGATCTTATAACCTCTCCAACTTGAAATATTTGTTTAATGTAAATTTGTGCTATCGTAGAAAAAAATATTGCATGATTCACATTCGTAAAATTATGTTTTTGGCACGAGGGTAGAGTTTGTGAAACGAGACGAAGAGAACCTTCAGGAACTTGTCTCGTAAATAACTATTCACCCCATTTCCCCAATTCATTCACCCAATCATCCATTCACCAATTCACCCATCCATTTAATTCATTGAGTGGAACGTCTATACTCGAATTTAAGTAATAAAATATAATATGTAACACTATAGTGTATTTTATTTCATATTCATGTATGTACAGATCTAGAAAGAAAATATGGGTCATCTGAATTTTCCTAGTTCCAGTTGTAACATACTGCGCATTCGTAAAGATTTAACTTTGTTTTTTGAAGTTCAACTTTATAAACACAGATTGTGAAACAGAAGTTTACAATTTTTAAACAAAATTTACAATTTACAATAATTGTGAACATTGTGATACAGGCCCCTGGTCCAATAGAGATGCCCCCATCCTGAAAAAAAAATTATCAACTTCTCCGTAACATCTTTCTTAACCGCAAACTTACCAGGATATTCCCGACATCGATCTCCGGTCACCTTTCATAAGAACTAGTCAGTTAATTGCTTGCCTTGTTTCTTTACGTAATAAGATAACACGGACGTTTTTACCTCCTTTTCAGACATTCGTAGGTAAAAATTATCAAACGTCCTTTAAAGGCGTTTTTTTTTTTCAAGGTAAACCTTGGATATATTGCATTTACAGACTTCCTGAAATAACACGCATCAGAGAGACACGTGTGGTTACTGGATAACACGTTTGTCCTCTGTAAAACCTAAGTATTGTATTCTCATTATCGAAACACTGAATTGTGCAACAGTTTCTTCCAGCATGAGTTGTCCCTTATCTTGGCTTGGCTTTTCGATTGTCTGCCCTTGCATCTAGGGCCACAGTGACTCGTTGTGAGCCCTCTACCAAATGAGTAAAAGTTATCGAACACAGCTTATGACTTTCCTTTTAATTTTATAAAGAAACTGTACATATAAAACTTATAGAGGATAAAAAAGAAATATTTTGAACATGTTTTCAAAAAATATTGTACCGTTTTCCATTTATAGACAGTGTGCCAAAGAGTCTCTATTTTTTTAAATAGCACCATGTACTAATTTTTCCATTTTTGAATTCATCAGACCTTAAAACGAACAATATACAAACGCATGTTTTATATATATATATATATATATATATATATATATATATATATATATATATAAACAAATTGGCGGTTTAAAAAATGGATATGCACCATTGAAATTAAACCACAATATTAATACAAGGCATAGATTTTTAAATGTACATGGTAATCCATAAGTAATGTAATTGAATCACACTTTTTAGAAAGGAACTAAGTCAAAATTTGACATTTTGATTTTTACTGATGAAATGATCAATACTTTCAAGGCGCACTGATTGGCAGAGAAAGAAACTTAGTCAAACCTGTCCCTGTATCTTTAACATGAAGTTAATGTTTATATACGGCTCTGGTACACTGGTTGTTATTTCTTAAAAATAAGTTTTTTTGCTCTCCTGAAAAGTAGCATATTTTGACTTCGTTCCTTTCTAAAAAGTGCGATTCAATTAATTTCAGGGGCTTATTCTTTGAGATACTTCTTAATGCAAGTTTGCCCGTTTTAGCTTCCTTTTGGAGGTACAAATAGTTTTATATGAAACATTTAATAGCGTTCATTTAATTCCCAATATGCTCAGTCAAATTAAGAAAGGAGTGTATTATGGTAATAAATGATTGAAAGAATTATAGTTTTGTCCTTCAAATGTGCAGAAATTTCATCTGAACAAATGTAACTTTACGTTCTGCAAAGGCATTTTACATACAGTATACGTACACATGCAGAGGTGAGCCTGACTGGAGAGAAATAAAAAATAGGTTGCAGCCGCCAAATTACTCTTCAAGGAACGACCACTCATATAAATTGAGGGAAAGAAGACAGAGGACGGACACTGGAAAGTTTTCTTTTCTCAATCGTACTATCAGGGACTGGAATGCTTTACCTGCAGACTTACTAAAGGCTTTATCAGTAATGTATTTAAAAATAGGCTTAAGGACTTTACTAATAGACGGTAGTATATTATGCACACTATTTTGTGGTTTTACAAGTATAGTGAGTAAGCAGAGAAACATAGTGAATCTCCAGTGATTTATAATGGATGTGCAGTGTGTTGTAGTAAAAGTGCAGTGAGCTTCAAAGCAAATTCTGAGAGTTATAGTGGCAGAGAAAACAGATTGATTTACAGTGAAAGCGTGTGAGTTATAGTGAACGTGCTAAAATAGCTTGGAATAAGGTCTAGGCTAGCGATTTTGAGGTTAATATAGTAAGTACGATTCTATGGAATAATAAGGGTGTAATTGGTGTTTTGTTATTTGAAGTGTTGTATCAGTGAAGAAATGTGTTGTGTCAGTGAAGTGTGTTACGTAAGTAAAGTGTGAGTGATAGTGCAAAGTATTTGAACAGTGAAATGTTTTTGAAGTGTTAGTGAAATCAGGATAGTGTCAGTGAAATGTGTCGTAGTTCCAGTGCAGTCGAGAGCGAAATGAGTGTAGTGCTGAAAGGTACTTGTGCATGTATGAACATATCATACTCGTGGGTTTAAGTTCGACCTTAGGGTTGAAATATAAATTAGATTTACTTTAAATGTTATTTTAAGTGATCGTGCTTCATTTAATTTAGGATGCTCCTTGTTAATAATATTATTATTATATTATTATTATTAATTGTAATTTATTATTAATTGTCATTGTTGACTGTAATTAGTTACCACTGCCAGCGGGTATTTACCTATTTGCAGTGTGAATAAATACATACATACATACTTTTGGATCATAAATATCTGAAGCAATTTTTTTTCAAAATAGTAATTTATAAGTGGTAAAACATTATTTTGTACTTTTTGAGACCTGAAGTACCCAAAGGTGGAAAAATAAGTATATGGTGCCATTAAAAAATCAAGAATCCTTTGCACATTCTTTATAAATGAAAATCGACGTCTTGGAAAACTGTCCAAAATAATCCTTTCCCATCCCCTATAACTTTTTTAAGAGTTTCTTCACAAAATTGAAAAAAGGAAAGCTACAAGAAGTGCTGAATACTTTTTACTCACTTGGTAGGCCTATATACAATGATAAGAGATCTTACGTTCCGAACATGTGCAATACACAAAAGTCTACCTATGAACTCAAAGATTGTTTGTAGCGGCTTACAGGGAGTCATTTCTAAAAGTTCGCATCAGGGTGCTCTGCTGAAGATTTCAAAATTCTTCAAGGTGAGTTTTTTTAAGGAAAAAAATTTGATGGTCAGGACTACTATTATAAGTAATATAAAAATTAAATGAAGGCATTGTCATGATAAACATGAACGTGTTTACTTCCATTATGCGTGCTTGAAGCGGTACCTGCGTCATGGTGATACGAGGAAGAGACGTGTGCCAATGTTCACTGCCTGACGGTCAATTTACATATAGGAGCCACGTCTCTGTCCGTGTAACATTGAGAAATGGACAATAGTAATTGGTAAACATCAAATGTCGGCCCGTGCCTGGGTCCACGAGAGTGGCGTGTGCGGCGGTGGTTAAACCTTGAGGAGAGAGGAGCGACACTGTAGGCAACTCACAGTGTTGGTGCAGGAGGACAGACTGCTGTAGCAAACTAGCGAGGAGGGTCGGAGAAGATGAAGAGGAAATGTAAGGAAAGAAAAAGTAAATGAAGGAAATAAGCATAAAAGGACAAAAAATAGAAACGAAAAAAGAAACAGAAATAATGAGAAGGAAAGAAATATCAAAATAAAGACAAAAGTAAGAACGAAAGACAGTTCAAAAGGAAGAAAGAAATCAGGATGAAAAAGAGATAAAAACAAAGACAAAAATAAAAACGAAAGCGAGATGAAAAAGAAGAAAGAATTAAGAACGAAAAAAGATATAAAACAAAGACAAAAATAAGGACGAAAGAAGATCAAAAGTAAGACAGAAATAAGAACGAAAAAGATATAAAAATAAAGACAAAAATAAGAATGAAAGAAGATCAAAAGTAAGACAGAAATAAGAACGAAAAAGATATAAAAATAAAGACAAAAATAAGAATGAAAGAAGATTAAAAGTAAGACAGAAATAAGAACGAAAAAGATATAAAAATAAAGACAAAAATAAGAACGAAAAAAGATTAAAAGTAAGACAGAAATAAGAACAAAAAAGATATAAAAAGAAAGACAAAAATAAAAACGAAAGCGAGATGAAAAAGAAGAAAGAATTAAGAACGAAAAAAGATATGAAAATAAAGACAAAAATAAAAACGAAAGAAGATCAAAAGTAAGATAGAAATAAGAACGAAAAAGAGATAAAAACAAAGACAAAAATAAGAACGAAAGAAGATCAAAAGTAAAACAGAAATAAGAACGAAAAAATATAAAAATAAAGACAAAAATAAGAACGAAAGAAGATCAAAATTAAAACAGAAATAAAGAGCGAAAAAGATATAAAAATTAAGACAAAAATGAGAACGAAAGAAGAGCAAAGGTAAAACAGAAATAAGAACGAAAAAGATACAAAAATAAAGACAAAAATAAGAACGAAAGAAGATCAAAAGTAAGACAGAAATAAGAACGAAAAAGATATAAAAATAAAGACAAAAATAAGAACGGAAGAAGATCAAAAGTAAGACAGAAATAAAAACGAAAAACAGTCCAAAATAAAGAAAAAAATAAGAACGAAGAGATATCAAAAGTAAGAGAGAAATAAGAACGAAAAACAGTCCAAAATAAAGACAAAAATAAGAACGAAAGAAGATCAAAAGTAAGACAGAAAATAAAAACGAAAAACAGTCCAAAATAAAGACAAAAATAAGAACGAAAGAAGATCAAAAGTAAGACAGAAATAAAAACGAAAAACAGTCCAAAATAAAGACAAAAATAAGAATGAAAGAGAGATCAAAAGTAAGACAGAAATAAAAACGAAAAGGAGATGAAAAGAAAGCGAGAATAGGAAAGAAAAAAAGATCGAAAGAAAAAAATAAGAACGAGAAAGGAAGAAAAATAAGAACGAGAAAGAAAGAAAAATAAGAACGAGAAAGAAAGAAAAATAAGAATGAGAAACGAATAAAAAAAAAATAAGAAAATAGAAACGAAAAAGATATAGAAAAAAATAGAAATACGTAAGAACAAAAAAAAAAAAAAAGATCACAAGAAAGAGTAAATAAGAATTGAAAAGTGATCAAAATAAAAATACAAAAACAACGAAAAAGAGATCAAAAGGAAGAAACAAATATGAACAAAAAATAGAGATCAAAACAAAGAAACGAATAAAAACGAAGAGAGATAAGAAGGGAAACAAGAGCATATTATAGATCAAAAGGACGAGACAAACAAGGAAAGGAGATCAAAATGAAGAAAGAAGTAAGGACAAAAAAGAGATTAGAATAGAGACAAAATTAAGAACGAAAAGAGATCAAAAGAAAAGAGATAAAGAAAGAGAGAAATAGGAAAGAAAAAGTGATCGAAAGAAAGAAAATAAAAATGATATGGAGATCGAAAGAAAGAGGAATATGAATGAAAAAGAGGTCACAAGAAAGAGAAAATAAGATAGGAGAAGAGATCAAAAAGAAGACTAAAAGCAACGAAAAATAAATTAAAAGGAAGAGAAAAATGTGAAGGAAAAATATATCAAAACAAAGAAATGAAAAGAGATAAAAAGGGAAATAAGGACGGAATATAGATCGAAAGGACGAGACAAATAAGAACGAAAAAAATCAAAATGAAGAAAGAAATAAGTACGATATAGAAATGAAAATGCAGAACGAAATAAGAACGAACTAGACATCAAAATAAAGAAGAAAAAAGAATGAAATAGAAATCAAAATGAAGAGAAAAATAAGAACAAGGTACAATTCAAAATGAATAAAAAATAAGAACGGAATAGAAATCAAAATGAAGAAAGAAAATAAAAACGAGGTATAAATCAAAATGAAGAACGGAGCAGAAATCAAAAGAAAGAGATGAAGAGGAACAAAAAAGAAACCAAAACGAAGAAAGAAATAAGAAAGATTTTTTTAAATTTTAGTAGGTAATTTACAACGCTTTATCAACATCTTACGTTATTTAGGTCTGAATGAAATGAAGGTGATAATGCCGATGAAATCAGTCCGGTGTCCAGCACCGAAAGCTATCCAGCATTTGCTCATATTGGGTAATAAGAAAGAAATGGAAATCAAAATGAAGAATAAAATAGAAACGAAAGAGACATCAAAAGAAAGAGATGAATGAGAACGAAAAATAGATCAAAAGAAAGAGATAAATGAGAACGAAAAATAAATCAAAACGAAGAAAGAAATAAGAAATGGAAATCAAAATGAAGAACGAAATAAAAACGAAGGAGACATCACAGGAAAGAAAGAAATAAGAAATGGAAATGAAACCAATTTTTAGGTTTATGTTGGGGTTTAATAATAATAATAATAATAATAATAATAATAATAATAATAATAATAATAATAATAATAAGGTAAAAAAAAGGTAAAGGTATCCCCGTAACATGCCATGAAGGCACTTGGGGGGCATGGAGGTAGAGCCCCATGCTTTCCATGACTTCGGCACTAGAATGAGGTGGTGTGGTCGGCACCACGCTCTGACCGCCTTTTACCCCCGGGAAAGACCCGGTACTCAATTTTATAGGAGGCTGAGTGAACCTCGGGGCCGTTCTGAAAGTTTGGCAACGAGAAAAAATCCTGTCACCACCTGGGATCGAACCCCGGACCTTCCAGTCCGTAGCCAGCAGCTCTACCAACTGAGCTACCCGGCCGCCCAATAATAATAATAATAATAATAATAATAATAATAATAATACATTCATGAGATCTCAGTGATACCAGCTTGCCAAAAGTTAGGAGTCGCAAATGCAGAACCTGTCACCTCCAGGTCCGATTCCAGTAGGTGTCGGTTACCTTGCAGCGTGAGGGCAACGGTTTGATATTCAGCAGGGCGCGCGGGGATCTTGTGGTTTGCTAGGAATTCTGCCGGGTCTGGTTCCAGCGAAGCCAGAGAGCTAGAGGGGGAGGCAGTTCCAACGATCCAACGCTGTAATTTCCCAAGGTACTTAGAGGGGAAATTAGGAGCTTCATGTAGCGAGAAACACTCTTTATACACGAGTTTTACTTTATAAAAGATCTTTACGCTAATTCTGAGACACTCGATTTTTACCTTTACATTTTACGAACTATAGAAAGAGTAGAGGCATGCTGCAAAAAATCAATGTCTACATTTTCACGGTAATGACCTTTTCCAATATACCTGATAGCGAAAAAGTGGTTTCTAGCTTATTGTCTGTCTTCGTAGCATTTTTAATCATTCGACTAGACATGTGGTTAACTGAAACAAGTTTAATGATCATAAAAATATTTTTGAAGACATTTTGTCGTTAATTGCCACCATTTTCTCTATAACTGTTATTTTTAAATCTTATCGGACTTTCATGAAGCATATAAAAATATTTTTGAAGACATTTTGTCGTTAATTGACACCATTTTCTCTATAACTGTTATTTTTAAATCTTATCGGACTTTCATGAAGCATATACAATACAATACTTACAATACTCTGTAGGGTGACGGATTTTTCCATTTCATGTTTTGTTTGCTTCTTTTCGCCTTGTCTCTAAAAATTTCATGGACAATACCGACTGAAAATCGTTGACATAGATCATAATGTCCCCCAATGTTCGGACTAGTTACAGCCACGATAAAAAATACATGGGATTTATTCTATTCCTATACACGCTACACTTCAAGGAACTGTTTTTAGTTTCACCGTAAAATTTATGGAAAACGTTAAAAAAAATGGCAAAGTAGACAATAATTATATTATGTAATATTAAATTGAAATATACATTTTCACCAAAACTATTGAAATATACACAATATATAAAATAAAACTGCAAATACAGCTTGCGACTTTTCGTTAACATAAAACCACAATTCAAGTCACACTGAGTTGTGTGCACTCAATGTTGGTTGCTTGACTGTTGTGAGCCGACTTTGAGGTCTGTGGATATAAAGGGAGAAATTGAGTTGGGTGTGGTTCCTGAGTAGTTCAGTTGGTAGAGCCTTGGCGCGTTCAGCCAAAGGTCCCAGGTTCGATACACGGCCCCGGAACAATTTTTCCCTTGAAATTATTCATAAAATAAAACTGATCTTATTCGATTATTCTTCGCTCGAAACTCGAAAATATATGAGTAGGCCCACAGCTTAAAGTATTAAAAAACATACATTTCCACGCAAATCCTCAGTTCATTCATGACGTTAGACAATTCATGATAGGTTACTTTTTGGCGAGGTTTAGTGTAAGAATTTGGAAATCTGTCAGCAGTTTACGTTGGTACTCCCGATTGTTATTGTATGTTTTACCTGTTGCAGAAGGTAGTGCTATGAGAGAATTCAGACAGTGGAAATTTTATTTTGTTAGGCCTACTCTGCAAATGCAAGTAATCTGTAAGAATATCCGTGAGTAATTTGACAAATGTCTACGTAAAGTAGCGATTTTTTGTGTATAATGAGAAGTTATGTCGTTTAATGGCACCCATTACTTATATTTGCTACCATTCTGGGAAGTACCAGGCTAGTCTCTTGTTATAAAATTTATCTGTTACGTAACGCCGCGCCAATCTGTGTGGCCACTAGCGTGAAGGAAACATTCGCCATGGAGACGGCGGAAGTGAAGTCACACGGCTCCAACGGTTGCCATTGCCATATCCGCCCCAGCGCGGGTATTCCAGAATATTTCCAACATCCGTTTCTCCAGTTCTGTATTAAATTGCTTACCACAAGTTAAATAAGAAGCGCTTACAGAACCGACCAAAATTTTGTGAAGTTGGTGGATTCTGCTATACAGAGAATGTTACAAACTTTTGATAGTAACAAAGGAGATAGTAAGAGTCTGCTACTGTAAGATCTGCTGATCAAGTTTCTGTGTGTGATCTAGAGAGAGAATCGCAATCTTAATTTTATTAATGAATGCTGCTTTTTACACAGAACATGCAATAGGATTGGCTTTGGGTCTACGTATAGATAGACGTATAGCCTAGTTATGTATAATTTGAAGGTAGAAAAAGAAAGAAAGAAAAAAGAAGAGAGGTGAAAAAAGAGAATAGATGAAATAAGAAAAGAACAGAAGAAATAAAAAGAAGAGGAGAGCAGAAGAGAAAAAGAAGAGGAAGAAATGAGAAAAGAAGAGCAGAGGAGCTGAAAATAAGAAAAGAAGAGAAGATAAAGATGAGAAGAACAGAAGAAAAGAGAACGAGAAGAAGAAAGAAAGAAGGAAAAAGAGATGGGAAATAAGACGAGAAGAAAAGAGAAAAGAAGAAAAGGCGAAAAGAGGAAAGGAAGGTTAGAAAAAGAAGAGAACAGAGAGAAGATAAGAAAAAAGCACGAGAGAAGAAAGGAGAAGACGAGGAGAAAGAAGAGAAGAATAAGGAGGGGAAAAGAGTATAAAGGAACAGAATAAGAGCAGAATCGAAAAGAGAAAAGAGAAGAAAATAGATAAGAGAAAAAGGCGAATAAATGAGAAAAGATTGGAAATGAAACGAGAAGAGGAGAAGAAAAGGCGAAAGGAGAAAAGAAAGGTTAGATAAGAAAACAGCACTAGAGAAGAATGGAGAAGACGAGGAGAAAGAAGAGAAGAAAAAGGAGGGGATAAGAGTATAAAAGAACAGAATAAAAGCAGAAAGCGAAAAGAGATAAAAAGGAGAAAAAATATGAGAGAAAAAGACGAGGAAAGGAGAAACAGGGTAGAAATAATATGAGAAGGGGGAAAAAAGACAAGAACAGACGGCGTAAAGAGAAGAGAAGAGAGGAGAGGTGAGGTGAGGTGAGGTGAGGAGAGGAGTGGGAAGGGGAGGGGAGGGGGAGGGGGAGGGGAGGGGAGAAGAGAAGAGAAGAGAAGAGAAGAGAAGAGAAGAGAAGAGAAGAGAAGAGAAGAGAAGAGAAGTAAATAGTAGATAAAGAGATAAAAAGTAGAAGAAACTAACGGAAAGAGAATGTAAAAAGACGAAGGTGGTGAGAAGTTTGGAAGACGAGAACAAGAGAAGAGTGAAGAATAAAGTAAAAGAAAGGAAGAAATACGAAAAAGAGAAGAGAAGAAGAATAAGAAGAAAAGAAGAGGATAAGCAGACAGCGAGAAAAAGAGAAAACAGTTGGTTCTTTCATTTGAATGACACGTACGTAACTGCTTTCACTTACCGAGATGTGACAATCCGGAGACATCTGAATCTGAAACATAAGAAACGTAATTATTAATTGCTGACCGATATTAATATTTAACACATAATAATCATAGATAATTAAATAAATAAATAATTAATTAAGTAAAATAATTAAATAAATAGATAATTTAACGTAATTTAATTTAATAGTCTGAACCAATATTTTCTGTTTGCCTTACGACACAGAATACTTCACAATAAAATTTTAATGAAAAAGTATATAAGCAGATTTCAATCAAAAGAGATTAAGACATAAGAAAAAAAAATAAAACCTAGCACAATTTAAATTGAGTGTACACCATAAAGATGCTACCGAAATATCGCTAAATAAATACTTGAATAATTGAATAATTAAATATTTAAATAATTAATTAAATAAGGAAGTAAAAGCAAATAAATAAGTAAAAGAAAATATATAAATAATAAATAAATAAGTAAATAAATAACTAAACAAGTAAATATATATGTATATATACATAAATAAATAAGTACATACATAAATAAATGAATGCATAAATAAATAAGTAATAAATAAATATAATGAATAATTAAACAAATAAGTAAGTAAATAAGTAAATAAATAATAAATAAATTAACAAATAAATAAATAAATGAATAAATAAATAATAAATAAATAATAAATAAATAAATAAATAAATAAGCGTAATGAATAATTAATCAAATAAGAAAAATAAATAAGTAAATAAATAATTAGATAAATAAATAAATAATTTATCTAATTATTTATTTATTAAAGGCTGCACGCATTTTATACTTCACCTGACATAATTAGGACCATAAAATCTAGACGTTTGAGATGGGCAGGGCATGTAGCACGTATGGGCGAATTCAGAAATGCATATAGAGTGTTAGTTGGGAGGCCGGAGGGCAAAAGACCTTTGGGGAGGCCGAGACGTAGATGGGAAGATAATATTAAAATGGATTTGAGGGAGGTAGGATATGATGGTAGAGAGAGGATTAATCTTGCTCAGGATAGGGACCGATGGCGGGCTTATGTGAGGGCGACAATGAACCTCCGGGTACCTTAAAAGCCAGTAAGTAAGTAAGTAAATAAATAATAAATAAATAAAATGAAGGGAAAAATCTAGGCGAAATTGAGAAGACGATGACAAGGGTTATTGGAGAAATAAATAATATTGAAAACATGTGTGCATCATGATGATCTTTGAAGAACGTTATTAAATTAACAACGTGTCTATGTATATAAAGAATTTATTGGTGGTATTTTGGTAACCGACATAATTAGATTCTAATTGCACGACCCTCTCTAAGGAATCAATTAATACTCGCTTACCCGTTCTCGGAATATCTTATGAACACACACTGCAGCATATGACAGCGCTCGATACGATATGATGAAGCTTGTGACAAACCACTTATCCCTTACATAAGCAGGGAACTCTTGTCAATATTGGCTGAAATGCATGCAATCAAAATTTACATACAATTGCAATAGATACGCACTTAAAATAGTCCTTTGTATGCGCCTAATGTACTTGAAATTTGATGTAACAAAATCGTTGGAGCACTATTCAATCAGTTGACGTCATAAGCAGCGTTGTCAAGGGAACAATGCTTGCTACACAAATGTTGTCCTTCACAGGCGTGTCTCCGGTAACGAATGAGGTTCAAACTTCCCTTCAAGTGAAGTCGTGGAAATAAATATACCTACGACTTGCAGTATGAAATTTACTTAGAAAGGAAAGAAAATTAAGACCTCTAGAAGAGAAATTGTTTCACGTAAGATATTAACAGTAACAAATTTATTGTTACATAGCTTACAGTAAAAATTCTGGAAAAATTGACAGACCAGTTCAAAAAGAAAACAACTCAAAATTTAAAGTTTTGATAAAACTGCATTTTAAAGTCTCATGTTGCTGTGAAAAATCCAAGGATCGCTGAAATAACTTTAAATTATTTTAATGATGTTTCTTATATATTAGCCTGTAAGTTCCAATTACGATTTGTTAATTGGATTTCTTTACAGCAACATTAAACTTTGAACTGGGATTACCTCAAAATTTTAACTATTGAGTTGTTTTCCTTTGAACTGGTCCTTCGAAATATCACTTTGAATTTTCATCTATAATATGAAACATATATTGAATGATTCTTGTTTGTTTGTTTGTTTGTTTGTTTGTTTGTTGGTTGGTTGGAATTAGTTGTCAGTGGCGTAGCATGAAATTTTGAGCAGGGGAAGCTAACTCAAGTTGTCTTTCATGCAATATGAGAAAACGTATTACAAAGATACAGTCTTAAAATAAATAGTAGTCAATGTCAAGTCAGCAGTCGAAGATTGGTTGGAACATCGTAAGTAACACCAATAAGGCATGACCTCAAATGATACGTAGTAAAATATGATTTCACGGTTTACACATATCTCTAACAAATAGACGCGTATACGTATAACATTAGCTCACTCCCTGTCATGCTTAGAGAAATCACAGTATTAGTATCATTACGTAAGTATGCGTCTGTCTTTTGGTTGTGTCCTTCATTGACAGCGAGGGAGTCGGTCATTTGTTTTTTAAATCACACCTTTGTTCGTAAGTCAGTCTTGATAATACAAATTGTCCTAAAAAATTCAAGTAAATTAGTGTCAGGAACTGTTATTTCACTCATTATTTATTATATCAGCTACAATGCACACTAACACTTCAACTGAACACAACTGACGAAAAGGGATAACTCGGAAACTACTTATTTTCAATGTTAAAGCTAGTTTCTTGCGAGCCTTGCGACTAGGGTAGTTTAGTTAGAAAGGGATGGAAAATCTGCGGGGTGGATTACACAGAAGAAACCAGTCTGCTTGGAAGCTGGTGTGTGAAGGCTTCTTGTTTACTGCTGCATCACAAATCATCCTGAGCTGCCGCATCACAATATTTAACGCGTAAATATAAATTCTATTAAAATTAATAAATAATTTTCTCCATAAACTTTAGGTTTATTATGAAATTATTATTAAATGGGGAAGCTAAGCTTTTTAGCTTACACTGACGCTACGCCACTGCTAGTTGTGTCTTTCGGTTTTTAGATACAATGCAGTTTTCTGAGATGACAGTACTTATGACATAAGAAGACGTGTTACATGCATTTCCTCTTCCCAGAAGTCAGTTTGAGAAAGAGTGTGAAGATGACTGGCATTGAAGTCATGTCCAGTAGCCAATTTTATTTCATTTCGTTTATCATATTCCATAGACCCTACATCTTACATCAACATTGTGGTTTTGAGTTGTGGAATAAGTCAAAAGTTATAACTTACGAAAAGATACAATTTCCAAGCATAAACAATTCAGCAGTTGAGTAGGAGGTTTGAATATGTAAAAATCCTGTTATGAACATTTCCTATTGGTCCCTCAAAGCTTTAAGGGGTTAAGTAGAGCTTACAGCAGTAAATTGATTGGAAATAGTCAACATTCTTTTCCCTCCATTACTGTATCTTGTAAAATAATGAAAATTGGTATGTGTAAAACACTATCCTTCTGCTATATATAAAAAAAGTATTTTTACGATTTAAAATAAATATTCATTTTTTTTTTTCAAAATTCAAATTTCACTGTGCAGTGATGAAGCGTTTCCCTCATAACTCATAAACTTGTTAACTTTTTCATGTTCTCTCTCTTTTATTTTATTGCTGAAACTCATGTTTACAATATCATGATCTTTCAACTACACTCCTTAATAAACAATTTTTTTTTATTTTGTGTTGGATATTTGACCATTTTTTTAAAATAAATTTATTTTTCATCAGACAATCTATCAAAGGGAGAGAAGTGATTTTGCATCATATTGCAGATATGACATGCATAAATACACACAAAAAATTTCATCACAGCATGTTGGATACTTTTTGAGTTACGAGGGAAACGCTTCATCACTGCACAGTGAACTTTGAATTTTGAAAAAAATAGAAACATATTTTTTAATCGTAAAAATATCTTTATCATATAGCAGAAGGACAGTGTTTTACACATACTAATTTTCATTATTGTACAAGATAGAATTATGGAGGGGAAAAAAAAGTTAAATATTTCCAAAATTTTACTCCTTTAATCTGTACCTAACCCCTTAAGATAATCAGGCAATGTATTGAAGACATAATACATTAAAAGTGAACACCTTTTTTGTAACAGCTGAAGCTAACAGGGCGTAGCTGGAGATCTGATTTGTGTCTCGTATTAAAATTTTGAATGTTGTTATTAGTAAAAAAGTATCTTGCTTTCCAACAAAAAACATCATCAGGGAAATAATGTATTCACAAGGTAAGATCAAAATTTATACATTTTGGAAAATCTTTTATAATAATTATGCCCTTTTATGAAGACTCTTCATTATCCTTAGGGCTTTCTTTTGTGAGAACAAAAATGTGTTTGACTTCAGAAGAGTTTCCCCAAAATATAATCCATACTTTAATAATATTCAAGATTGGAATGTCATTGGACTTATGTTTGGTGCGCGAGGAACAATTCCCAAATTTACATTAGAGGTCCTCAGAAAATGAAGGGTTCCTGATAAGACTCTTCAGACAATTGCATCAACCATTTTAAAATCTTCATTGAACATCATCAATCACCATCTCTATTCATCTTTATAATATTCAATGTATATTATTTATTTTCAATAAATTTTTATCGTTTTGATAGCCGCCACATCTTGTCGCAGAATATTCTTTTTTAAAATTGCATTATGCATTAAAAAAAAACATTTTCTTTTTTTTTTTTATTTGAATTGATTAGGATGCCTATATTTTAAATCCAAGATTTGGACGGCTATCATTTCGAAAGAAAGAAAGTACGGTATGCAAAATATGGAATTTTAAATGCGTTTATATCGCAATTAGAAGACAAGGATTTTATAACAGGCGTAACTCAATGTAGAAGTAACGCACGAACTTTATATAAACGTTGCTTGGTAACCATATTTTTTTTGTCTCATGTATAGTCTTTAAAATTCTAGAACTAATTTAGTTACACCCTGTATGTGAATTTATATTTTTAAGCACTATGTGATTAAAAGCGATGAAAGAACAAGGTTTTAGAGTAAGATAATACATTTAAACCGTGTCTAATTCACCTATTCGTCTCGGTTGCTACATAAAATGTACTTACTATGTGCGCGTCTTTATAAAATAAAGTGAATAAACACTACATCAACTCCGCAAGACTACTCTATATTAAGAACAGCCAATTAGATGTCTGACGTTTATGTCTTTCAGAGCGGTAATTACTGCAACGAACACTAAGAAGTTGTTACGACTTCAATTAAAATGATTTTGCTACGTTTACTGAAGAAAACCTCTCACCAGAACAAATGCAGCGACCCATTGGAAGAACTGGAGGAAATTATTAGTTAACAGTTCCGAAAATAGAGCATATCTAGATGATAACAGATGATCTGAGAAGTTTTTTTTTTAAATAATGGTTTTCTCAACAGGCAGAAAGGTGATTTGTGGAGCCAGGCTGCAATTCGATTATATTTTGATGCATTTCAGCGATCAGACATACAAGTTCTTTCTTATTCTGTATGGTTCAAACCAGAATATTTTTAATAGCAGTGCTGCCAGAATAACAACCTATGTTTTCTAAGAAATAAAGAGTGATTGCGGATAGCAATACATTAAGCATGAGTATTCATTAGTTTTCAGTCTGCTGTTCAAATCACATTATAGGCCTAAGTAACTAGTGGCTTGTGCAGCAAATGCTGCAAACTAAGTTTATTAGACATTAAAATAAACATTTTTCAGATTTATTTTCAATGAAAAATACCAGTCGTTTTGAAAGTTATTTGCTTCCATAATAATGAAACATATTCCCTCTGAATGGCTTTTATGCCAAATACTTTTTCTTGAACCTGTGTATCCTATGTATCTTGAGTTTCAACGCGAAAACGCAAGTAACAATGTCAGAGCGATCAGTGGGTTTTTCATGTGGGAGTAAAGCAATAGCTATTTCAGGTCATTGTGAATTGTAAAAGTCAGGTTTGCTATGCTTTCGAAGAATAGACGTAGCATCTTGGTATAGCTGCTGCATGTAGAGCTTGAAATGTAGAGGGTAAAATCATTTTATCCTGCTAAGAGATCTTGCTGAAATGATCGAGAGACTACAAAATTTTGTAGGCCTCTTATTTTATCAGTAAGTAATACCGTCTTTCCTCAGGAACTGTAATTTTTGCGCTCTCTTGAGCCAATACCGAAGAGAATGATGCATATAAGTATTTACACCACACCGCCGTTAAGTATATGAAAAAGACCCAACCCCCACTTGATTAATAACTAAAATAGTATTTGATTTATAATAATCATATTATTATCTTTCTTGATATATGATTATGTCTCGTGACCAGAATATTGTACGAAATGGAACTATACAAATTGGAGATTTATCCTTCGAAGAGGTGGAAAAATTCAAATATCTTGGAGCAACAGTAACAAATATAAATGACACTCGGGAGGAAATTAAACGCAGAATAAATATAGGAAATGCCTGTTATTAATCGGTTGAGAAGCTTTTGTCATCTAGTCTTCTGTCAAAAAGTCTGAAAGTTAGAATGTATAAAACAGTTATGTTACCGGTTGTTCTGTATGGTTGTGAAACTTGGACTCTCACTTTGAGAGAGGAACAGAGATTAAGGGTGTTTGAGAATAAGGTGCTTAGGAAAAATATTTGAGGCTAAGAGGGATGAAGTTACAGGAGAATGGAGGAAGTTACACAACGCAGAGCTGCACGCATTGTATACTTCACCTGACATAATTAGGAACATAAAATCCAGACGTTTGAGATGGGCAGGACATGTAGCACGTATGGGCGAATCCATAAATGCATATAGAGTGTTAGTTGGGAGGCCGAGACGTAGATGGGAAGATAATATTAAAATGGATTTGAGGGAGGTAGGATATGATGGTAGAGACTGGATTAATCTTGCACAGGATAGGGACCAATGGCGGGCTTAAGTGAGGGTGGCAATGAACCTACGGGTTCCTTAAAAGCCAGTAAGTAAGTAAGTATTATCTTTCTTGATGTTCTCAAGTAAGGAGACAGACACGTTCTTTCTGATATTAAAACTGTGAAAATTTTCTGTTCTAGCAAACCACGAGTGACCCACAATGAAGACATTACGCCATATCTGAATGCAGTGACACAACTGCGTGTATCAGTCAAGCCGAGTCTGATTCACGCGCGTGTACGTCACGCGGCAGTCACGGACCTCGTCCCTGCCAACGGCGCCAGGCTGGCGGCGCGTGTACCTACGGCACCGGGTATCGAACCCAGAATCATGTGCATAGGTGAATCCTTCAACAGGATCTTGTCACTTTGCTACTAGATACTTAAGGAATAACAACTTTATCTTCAACTGTACTCTCGTATCTTGTTTCAGTTGATCTTTGAGGTCATATCAGCCCCTGCAGGTTAGGTGTCATGCAATGCAGCAAACTATACTGATGTCAGTTCACTATGTAATCGAGGACAGTGTTTCAACACTCGCTTCGTGGAGAAACTAAAATTTTCAGGAGAGACGAAAAAGTAATTTAATTATTCATTTTTTAGTAGGTTATTTTACTACGCTGTATCAACATCTCAGGTTATTTAGCGTCTGAATGATATGAAGGTGATAATGCCGGTGAAATGAGTCTGGGTTCCAGCACCGAACGTTACCTCATATTGGGTTGAGGAAAAACCCCGGAAAAAACCTCAACCAAGCAACTTGCTCCGACTGGAAATCGAACCCGGGCCACCTGGTTTCGCGAGCAGACGCGCTAGCCGTTACTCCACGGGTTTGGACCTTTAATTACTCATAAAGTATAAGGAGCCACACTCTATTTTTTTTTTAGTTTCAATATACGCTTTAGACATAAATCAGATTTCAAAAATCTACTTTAAGAATTCAACTAGTGAGAAAATTGAAATATAGGTAACAGATTCCGCAAAACTGGCTTCTAAAAGAACTGAAATATTTCGTAAATCACAGCAAATTTTAAGGACTGAAGGCAAATGACACTCGAGACGAAATTAAACGCAGAATAAATGTGGGAAATGGCTGTTGTTATTCAGTTGAGAAGCTTTCATTCAGTCTACTCTAAAAAAAATTGAAAATTAGAATTTATGGAACATTTATATTACCGGTTGTTCTGTATGGTTGTGAAACTTGGACTCTCACTTTGAGAGAGGAACAAAGATTAAACATTTTCGAGAATAAGGTGCTTAGGAAACTATTTGGGGCTAGAAGAGATGAAGTTACAGGAGAATGGAGAAAGTTACACAACGCAGAACTGGACGCATTGTATTTTTCACCTGACATAATTAGGATAATTAAATTCAGACGTTTGAGATGGGCAGGGAATGTAGCACTTATAGGTGAATACAGAAATGCATCTAGAGTGTTAGTTGGAAGACCGGAGGGAAAAAGATCTTTGGAGAGGTCGAGACGTAGATGAGAGGATAATATTAAAATGGATTTGAAGGAGATGGGATATGATGCTAGGGACTGGATTAATCTTGCTTAGGTTAGGGACCGATGGCGGACGCAAATGAACCTCCGGGTTCTTTAAAAGTCACTTGCAAGTAAGTAAGAAGGTAAATGGGATTTTAAATATGGAAATATAATATGAAGTTTTTACCTGCTTTGATGATATCTGGTAACAGTTGGCAACATTGAAAAGACGGCCATATTAATTTTTTGGAACTAATATTATGTAAACCCTATTATAAGTACAGAATCTTAATCCATTTGTTGGGCTGCAACTTTTTTTTAAATTTATTGATCGATCAGCGCATTTAGCGCTATACAGATCATTTCTAAAAATATAAATACAATATATAACACTGAATTGAGGGCAGCCTAGATTGGACTCCTCAATGAACAAAAATAATTGTTAATAAATAATTATTTACATAGGTTGGTGTGATGATAAATTTTGATTATAATATGAGATCCATTGGAAGTTGGCTTTTGATTCTGGTGGGAAATGTGGACTTCCTTCCGAGAGAGTAGTGGATGGCGCCTGGAACATTTTCTAGGTTGTTATAGAACTTCTTAGCTTGTGAATGAATAAACTGTTTGATTGTGTCAATACCAGTTTCTCTGTGTAGTTGGCTGTTACGGACAAACCAAGGAGAATTGAGTGAAATTCGTAGGACTTTATTTTGAAATGACTGGGCTGCAACTTAGGAAGTTACACAAAATAAAGCCCTATTCACTGTTATTTCTTAATACAATTATAAATGTAACGTATTATCATTAGGATGAGTAAACAGCAATTATAACGCGAAATGTGATTTTTCAGCATTCCTAATTTGCTAGCATAAATTAACGGAAAAGAATGGTATAAAAAGCCGTGATGAGATATTAACATTATCTAAATCTTATGAAAGTTAGGGGAGAGTCGGGTAGTATCGGACATCGGGTAATATCGGACAGTGAGTTTCTTTCATCTACCACAAGATGATTAGTACCTGATTGACATGGTTACGTTTCTGTGATGTCGCATAGAGAAACGTAACCATGTCATTCATATACTACAATATGGTGGTAGATGAAAGAAACGCACTGTCCGATATTACCCGATGTCCGATACTACCCGACTCTCCCCTACATATACTCTACCTCATACAGTAGATCCATATTGATATCAATAAATTCGTGATACATGCGTTAAACTTGCAACCATGCTCAGAAGTGAAAGCAATCCCCAACACCGCAGCTTTTTATGGCATTTCTTGTTGTACACGCTCGTTGTTGTATTTCTTTCCCTTGTTATGAAGAAGGCCTGAAGCATACAAGGGTCGGGGCTGCAACAACAACCCCAAACCACCCCACCATCTTGACGAATCCCGAAATGGTGCGTTCTTTGTCATGACGGTCACAACTTTGAATGTCTGTGAACATTCGGCAACGCTGCTTTTTAAGATTTTCAGAATAGACTGGTCACTCCATTGTTTACTGAAAGATAGTAACGGCCGGTTTTCAGTAATCATCATCAGGGAATTTGAGGAATGTCCGAATAACAAATGTTTAAAAGGATCGCCAAAGGGTGTGTTTTGATTTGATTCAGTTCAGTAATTAGCATACCAATATTGTGGTGTACAGATTCAAAACAAAATAAATATTTTAACATATGTGGATAAGATGATCTTATTTGAAAAGAATTCAGTAAAGAAATCAGAAACCTAAGTAAAACCAGTCTAGTATATAGTCATGAAGCTCAATACGTAGTAAATATGCACCCATAGATAGTTGCTAACCACTAGGATCGCTAATATCGCCTCATTACAGACAATGTGAAATAGTACTGGCACAATCAATAGTTCCTAGCACCCTCACAACTCAAGCTTCGTTACTGTATATACTAGACTGTGGTAAAACCGTGTATGACTCCATGTAGCATCCTGGGGTTTATTGAGCCTCTAGCAAAAATGAGTGCCAGGGGAGTTTCCTTTGGGGGTAAAGGCGGCGGGCACATAGGACTGACATACCTTCTGCCATTAAGATGGTTTATACATTTCACCTCAGCTGTGAGCATGCCCTTTGCTTAATTAACAATATCTAATTAATTTTACACAGATCAGAAAAATATTGTACAATAATAGGGCATTACATAGGCTTACAGTATTATTATTATTATTGTTATTATTATTATTATTATTATTATTATTATTATTATTATTATTTAAATGTATTGTGAATAAAATGGAAATAATATTTGCATATGTTTTTCTAAGAGCGTTATGTAACTTTCTTCATTCTCCTGTAACTTCATCTCTCTTAGCCCCAAATATTTTCCTAAGCACCTTATTCTCAAACACCCTTAAGCTCTGTTCCTCTCTCAAAGTGAGAATTCAAGTTTCACAGCCATACAGAATTACCGGTAGTATAACTGATGGTCCTCCAGCTTGGGGGTTGGACGAAGAGCTACTGTTCTCCAACCAGGAGATCAACCGTGAAAGGAATGTGCTTACTATTGCGACATCTATTGGAGCGAAGTAGATATATAATATTACCGTTATAACGTCTGTTTAAAAACCATGCGCTCTCCTGCATATGTTATTTCCTGTATGGAGATATTAAAAGACCAGGAGATTAACAGTGATCTAATTTTGTAACTAGGGTAGTATAAACATGTGTGTATCAATGTTATTGTTTGTGCTGTGAGAGCGAGCCAATAGAGATATGAGTACCCACGTGTGTGACCTTATGACATCTTATGACATCAACATTCATTCACAGCATTACTCCCCTTCGTCTCATCCGGCGGAGACTTTCTCGTGGTTGGAGCACAGTAGCTACCCATCATCGTAACACCCTGTTACGAAACCCCAAAATAAGCCTCGGAATGGGATTGATTCTATGGTAAGGTTATGAGATTTGGTACTTGGAATGTCACAAGTCTTTATAGAACAGGAGGCAACACTAGTAGCAAAAGAACTAGCTAGCTTAAAGAATAGACTGTGTGGGAGTACAGGAGGTTAGGTTATGTGGGAATGGCGAGATTACTTGTACTATGGGGAAGGAAATAACTACCACCAATTAGGAACAGGATTCTTTATTCAGAACAGAATAAAATCAGCAGTAAAAAAGGTCGAATTTATCAGTGACAGGTTATCGTACTTAGTACTTCAGGGTAAACGGTGCGTTATCGTAGTTATAAATGCTCACACCTCTACAGGAGAGAAAGACGACCATATAAAGGACAGCATTTATGAGGAATAATAATAATAATAATAATAATAATAATAATAATAATAATAATGGATATACAGGGACATCATTTTTATTTTTACTTGCATTTTTATTGTACCTGCATTTCTGAATGTACTTCACTCCCACCCCTTCACTAATGTCCTTGCTCCCGTCAGACACACAAACTTACGGCCGCTGTTGCATTCGAAGTCTTCAAGCAGTGAAGTAAACACTGCAGTGTATAGTGTGTTTCAGAAATATGATTGCGTTTTCTATAGAAGAAAGAACCTATATTAATAATATCGTACTAAAAAATTATATTCAAGAAACGATAAATTCAATTTCAGAGAATATGCTTCAAAATGTTTTCAATAATATGCGTACTGAATTGAAGCCTGCATTGTAATGAACGGCAACCATTTTCAGCAACTTGTTTAAAAATTCAGATTAGCTTTTTTTGAAATGAGGTGGCTAGAAGCAAAGGAATGCTAGTGACATTTGTAATAATATGAGTTAAGTGCATCCAGTGTAAGCAAAAGTGTCTAAAATTTTAATATTTTAATCGCATCACATATTAAAATTTAAATAAAAAATTTCACAGATTTTACGAAAGATTAAATATTTAAACCCCATTTTCTCAAAAGTAACTTAAGTGCACTTACAGCCCTTTACTTATGACCCCCTCAATTTAAATGCACTCTCTATATTGTATGTTAACATCAATAATTAATATGCTAAATGAAGCAGACATTACATAACGAACATAGCCGCCTGAAAAGTTGAGTTTTTGAAAAAAAATGTTACTACTCTATTGTATTTTGATAAATTCCGTAAAAGTGATGATCAAACTGAAAATCGTAATATCGTATTTCCCTACAACATAAATGGATACACTACTTTTCTCTCCTCCTATAGCTAGTAAAATGATTTGTTTACATATTGCACTAGTAACATCAAACTCCTGTAATGGAAGGGGGAAACAATGTTTCCGAGTATAGCCAGGTTAATGTTAAAAATGTTGGTAAAAATAAAGTGATGTCCCTGTACAATAATTTTACTGCATGAATATAAAAGGCTCCAGGGGAAAAAGAGAGAATAACAACTTTGTCTCTACTTCACAGAACGTTTCTTTCAAAACGCACGAAAAATAAACACAGAAATCAATAGCTGAACAAAAACTGCGAAACAGTGCAAAACATATTCAGCTGTGTAGAAAACGTGTTCGCATTGCATTGTTTGCCGATGCTTGAGGGGTTTTCTTGCAGCTGTAACCCTCTTATACCTGTGCAAGAATTCTCAGACACAAGAACCACTTTCTCACACAGCAATCTAATTCTCACCTCCAGCAACTTTGCATGCAACATTCAAATATTCCGAGAAACGGTTTTTTTTTTTTTCACATATTAAACTCGATTAAATGTTTGGAATAAATCAACGTACTGTCTATAGATATTTAAAAACCTGAATGTTAAGCAGGAGACCTTGAGGGGTAAAGAAATCTCGCGTGTGCGGTGCTAATACCTCTTTGTTCCACATGGGAGACTCAGTTGTCATGGAGACTCCAGCCCAACACAAGCGTCTAGTCGCCACATGAAGTTTCAACCCATTTAAACAATCACCTGCATACAGAACCTCCAGACATCATGTGAGACGGTCGTTGCACCCTTCCCTGAGGAGTAATTCCAGTTGCAGTACTCCAATAACCGATTTTATGGTAGAAAGGGTAAAGTTCTTGCTCATGGGTATAAAACATAGCTGGAGGACGTAGAGGATACACGAACAGCGGGCCAAGTTCCGATAGCAGTGTTGTCAGATTTAAAAAAAAAATTAGAGATCATGTAAATAACACGTTTCACTTTACAACCTCTATTTTACACAATATCTATAGTCCGGGTCAGCTTACTTAATACCGTAAGGGTAAAGCCTAACCATTTTCCCCCTATTACTACATATGCTAGTGGATTATAGTGATTTTCTAGCTCTCAGGTTGAATTTTCTTTTACCAACTTCGTTTCGAATTTCGGGTACTGACAAATACTACAACTGGCAATTATTTTCTAACTGTTATGTTGGCAGCAATAACTTCGGTTTCCAGTAAACTGATGTAAATTCTATGTATTTTAAAGTGGTGATCTGTTTTCGGAATGCGTACTAATCATTTCACGTGATCAAACTACATTTTTAGGTTAGGTCTTGTGAATCGTAAACTTATTATTATTATTATTATTATTATTATTATTATTATTATTATTATTATTATTATTATTTCTGTACCTATCATTGCGATTTTCTCTCTTTGGTGATCAGGGGTTGGCCAATCTGTTACATATGTGATCAGGGCTTGGCCAATCTTTTACATATGTGATCAGGGGTTGGCCAGTCTGTTACATATGTGATCAGGGGTTGACCAATCTGTTGCATATGTGATCAGGGGTTGGCCAATCTGTTACATATGTGATCAGGGCTTGGCCAATCTTTTACATATGTGATCAGGGGTTGGCCAGTCTGTTACATATGTGATCAGGGGTTGACCAATCTGTTGCATATGTGATCAGGGGTTGGCCAATCTGTTACATATGTGATCAGGAGTTGGCCAATCTGTTACATATGTGATCAGGGGTTGGCCAATTTGTTACATATATGATCAGGAGTTGGGCAATCTGTTACATATGTGATCAGGGGTTGGCCAATCTGTTACATATTGATCAGGGGTTGGCTAATCTGTTACATATATGATCAGGGCTTGGCCAATCTTTTACATATGTGATCAGGAGTTGACCAGTCTGTTACATGTGACCGGGGGTTGGCCAATCTGTTACATATGTGATCAGGAGTTGGCCAATCTGTTACATATGTGATCAGGGGTTAGCCAATCTGTTACATATGTGATCAGGGGTTAGCCAATCTGTTACATAATTATGTGATTAGGGGTTGAGCAATCTGTTACATATGTGATCGGGGGTTGGTCAATCTGGTACATATGTGATCAGGGGTTAGCCAATCTGTTACATATGTGATCAGGGGTTAGCCAATCTGTTACATATGTGATCAGGGGTTAGCCAATCTGTTACATAATTATGTGATTAGGGGTTGACCAATCTGTTATATATGTGATCGGGGGTTGGTCAATCTGGTACATATGTGATTAGGGATTGGCCAATCTGTTACATATGTGATCAAGGGTTAGCCAATCTGTTACATATGTGATCAGGGGTTGGCCAATCTGTTACATATGTGATCAGGGGTTGGCCAATCTGTTACATATGTGATCAGGGGTTACTCAATCTGTTACATATGTGATCAGGGGTTAGTCAATCTGTTACATATGTGATCAGGGGTTGGCCAATCTGTTACATAATTATGTGATTAGGGGTTGACCAATCTGTTACATATGTGATCGGGGGTTGGTCAATCTGGTACATATGTGATTAGGGATTGGCCAATCTGTTACATATGTGATCAGGGGTTAGCCAATCTGTCACATAATTATGTGATTAGGGGTTGACCAATCTGTTACATATGTGATCGGGGTTGGTCAATCTGGTACATATGTGATCAGGGGTTAGCCAATCTGTTACATATGTGATCAGGGGTTAGCCAATCTGTTACATAATTATGTGATTAGGGGTTGACCAATCTGTTACATATGTGATCGGGGGTTGGTCAATCTGGTACATATGTGATTAGGGATTGGCCAATCTGTTACATATGTGATCAGGGGTTAGCCAATCTGTTACATAATTATGTGATTAGGGGTTGACCAATCTGTTACATATGTGATCGGGGGTTGGTCAATCTGGTACATATGTGATTAGGGATTGGCCAATCTGTTACGTATGTGATCAGGGGTTAGCCAATCTGTTACATAATTATGTGATTAGGGGTTGACCAATCTGTTACATATGTGATCGGGGGTTGGTCAATCTGGTACATACGTGATTAGGGATTGGCCAATCTGTTACATATGTGATCAGGGGTTAGCCAATCTGTTACATAATTATGTGATTAGGGGTTGACCAATCTGTTACATATGTGATCGGGGGTTGGTCAATCTGGTACATATGTGATTAGAGATTGGCCAATCTGTTACATATGTGATCAGGGGTTAGCCAATCTGTTACATAATTATGTGATTAGGGATTGGCCAATCTGTTACATATGTGATCAGGGGTTAGCCAATCTGTTACATAATTATGTGATTAGGGGTTGACCAATCTGTTACATATGTGATCGGGGGGTTGGTCAATCTGGTACATAATTATGTGATTAGGGGTTGACCAATCTGTTACATATGTGATCAGGGGTTAGCCAATCTGTTACATAATTATGTGATTAGGGGTTGACCAATCTGTTACATATGTGATCAGGGGTTAGCCAATCTGTTACATAATTATGTGATTAGGGATTGGCCAATCTGTTACATATGTGATCAGGGGTTAGCTAATCTGTTACATAATTATGTGATTAGGGGTTGACCAATCTGTTACATATGTGATCGGGGGGTTGGTCAATCTGGTACATATGTGATTAGGGATTGGCCAATCTGTTACATATGTGATCAGGGGTTGGCATAGGGTGACCAGAACGTCCTCTTTTGTCCGGACATGTCCTCCTTTTTAGGTCTTTGTCTAGGGTCCGGGTGGATTAAAAAAATCAAGAAATGTCCTCCTTTTCGTAACTTGTATGCCTTACATTTTGAAATTATCTGATTTGACGCTTTTTTCGAGTAATTTGTCTGTAGGTGACAGCAGCATCGATGGAATATACTCTTTGCCAACGATCATAACTGTCTTTCCCCTACTTATTATGGTCGTTTTCATGTGTAATAAACTGTAAAATAATTTTATAGGTTTTATCAGAAGTATGCCCTAATAAAATAGATTTTGACATCATTTAAAATATAATATAGGCCTAAGCCTTAATTTAAATAGATATTTTATCTTCTCTTGAATATTATAGCTACCTTGACTTTCACATTTTAACAGTAAAATCATTATTATTATTATTATTATTATTATTATTATTATTATTATTATTATTATTATCATCATTAAGTTTTATCATAATTATTTTGTAATAAAGTAGATATTAACATACTTTTGAGTATGATATAAGCTTTAAATCTGTACTGTAAATATTTTGTAATAAAATAGATATTGACGTAATTTAAAGTATAATATAGGCCTAAGCCTAAATCTAAGTACATATTTTCTGTCCTCCTTTTTGAAGCTTTGTGTCCTCTTTTTTTATTGATGTTAATCTGGTCACCCTAGGTTGGCCAGTCTGTTACATATGTGATCAGGTGTTGGCCAATTTGTTACATATGTGATCAGGTGTTGGCCAATTTGTTATATATGTGATCAGGGGTTGGCCAATCTGTTATATATGTGATCAGGAGTTGGTCAATTTGTTATATATGTGATCAGGAGTTGGCCAATCTGTTACATATGCGATTAGGGGTTGGGCAATCTGTTACATATGTGATCAGGAGTTGGCCAATCTGTTACATATGTGATTAGGGGTTGGGCAATCTGTTACATATGTGATCAGAGGTTGGCCAATTTGTTACACATGTGATCAGGGTTCCATTCACAACAGCTTCCGACTGGACTCCATTGCCAGGATTCTGATACCTTCCTGCGCCATACAGCATATCTCACAGTCAACTGTCGAGAACAGGTTAACATGATAGTAACGCAGAATTGACATTATACGATGTATATTGATTGATGGGGCGAGCATGACTTGCCAACACAATAACACAGTATTGACAGCTTTGCAAATACTTAAAAATCTGGATTATCGCATATAAAAGTCTGCTAATGTATGGACATCAGAGAGAAGTGTGTCGACATGCCAGAGATTAAACACTTGAACAGTTTCTGATCAATGAAGATAATACTCAACATTTTGCGGACTATCCAAGGTCAATTTTATTATACAACGTACTGTTACATTTTTATAGCTAAAGAGTACATTTCGATTCTAGTAAATAGTGAAATGACTATTCATTCACACATAAAAGGAACGTGTTGCTGATAAATCACAAAAAGATAACATTATGTGGAAAAGAATAATAATAATGATAATCATAATAACAATAATAATAACCAAGTTCAGGAGAATTGCAACTAAGAGGCAGAAAAAATATTTTAAGGAATAAAAAAAATATCGTATCTTAAAATCTTGAATTGCGCATTACGTCTTTATTCTTAGTATGTAGGTAAAGATATGAGCCGCTCAGGGCAGAAGTGGTGTAAGTCAAAAATGGGTAATGAGTGGGGCTAGGATTTTGATGACCTATAAATCATGAAATGTTAAATGTCATGTTTTATTTAACGACTCTCGCAACTGCAGAGGTTATATCAGCGTCGCCGGATGTGCCGGAATTTTGTCCCGCAGGAGTTCTTTTACATGCCAGTTAATATACTGACATGAGCCCGTCGCATTTAAGCACACTTAAATGCCATCGACCTGACCCGGGATCGAACCCGCAACCTTGGGCACAGAAGGCCAGCGCTATACCAACTCGCCAACCAGGTCGACTATAAATCATGAAAAAAGTCTTAAAAACAATGCATTTATGACCTAAAAATCTTTCAAAAATGCCCTTAAAATGCCCTAAAAATTTATCTTACATAATTGGCTTAGTAAGAAAAGAGGTTTTGTACTACTTAATATTTAGTAATTAAATTAAATTCTAGTACCAACATTTAAGTTTATTTAATTTTACATAACTTTTTCTCAGTGGTACACTTTAATGAATTATTTTACCTGATGTAGTTTCTATGTAGTCCACCACAAGGCCACTTTTATCCGGAACTAGCAGGTATAGAGGAGTCTACGAGTATATTGAAGGGGTGCTTGGACTGATCCATTACATGGGGTGTACTACGTTAAAATGGCAATATTTGTGTAGGAAAACGATTAAAATATTATACAAAATAATGGGTATTAATGGACAAAATATGTAGAGAAAATATCAAAGGAAATAAACATTATTTTACATCAACAGTAGGGATTTATGGCCAAAATTAAGTGAAAATGCCCAAAAAATGACCAAATAAAACAAAAAATGGTCTTATGAGTTGAAACACGCAAAAATGCAAAAAAATGCCCTAACATATATGTCTTAAAACACTCAGTTTATCACATAACATATAAATACTAAAGCAGCTATGTTTCTGGCTTACTGGCTATTTTGCGCTGTATTTTACAGAATTTTTACTTTAAACCTCATTACTCAATTTTGACTTGCACCACTTCTGCTCTGAACGGCTCATATATTTAAGGATGTAATAAATACTACCACAAGCAAAATGAGTACACAATGAATGAATGATAAAATGGAGAGGAAAACAATAACAATTGAAATGTATTTGATCGCGACATCCTTTCAAGGGAATTTGTGGCTGAGAGGAGTGAGTTCCAAGCCCGTTAGGCACTATCTCACTCCTATTTTCGCCGTTCCGTTTGGAGGAACATTAAGCAATTTTGAAGGAAGGAAACACTATCCAATACTGAAATTATGATTTAAGTGTTCTTATGCAAATCAATATTTCAGGTATAACTCCCTGTAAAGTTGATTTGAATAATTTCGAGGGAAACACCGATCCAATTTTTCCCTCTATATCCACAGACCTCAAAGTGGGCTGACAACCGTCAAGCAACCAACTTCGAGTGCACACTAACTCCGTGTGACTTTAAATTGTGGTTTTCTGTTAACGAACAGTGACGTGTATTATGCAAATCAATATTTCAGGTATAACTCCCTGTAAAGTTGATTTGAATAATTTCGAGGGAAAATTGGATCGGTGTCGGTTAGAGTTCCCGGGTAGCTCAGTGGTAGAGCGTTGGTACGTCAAACCAAAGGTCCCGGGTTCGATACCCGGCTCCGGAACAATTTTTCCCTCGAAATTATTTAAGTGTTCTTAGTTTCTAAGGTCCAGTTTAGATGTTTTTAGGTACAACAGCATTGACATATATGACTCTTATGACCAAGATTCGGAAAATTATCTAAGAAATGATGAGTTTAGAAGTAAGGAAAAAATAAGTAAAACTCTATAAATCCGGTCTCTAGTAGTAGTAGTAGTACTAGTAGTAGTAGTAGTAGTAATGTAGTAGTAATAGTAGTAATAGAATAGTAATAGTAATAGTAGTGGTAGTAGTAATGTAGTAGTAATAACAATAATAGTAATAGCAGTACTAATGTAGTAGTAATAGTAATAATAATAATGGTAGTAGTAGTAGTAATGTAGTAGTAATAGTAATAATAGTAGTCGTAGTAATAGTAGTAGTAGTACTAGTAGTAGTAGTAGTAGTAGTAATGTAGTAGTAATAACAATAATAGTAATAGCAGTACTAATGTAGTAGTAATAGTAATAATAATAATGGTAGTAGTAGTAGTAATGTAGTAGTAATAATAGTAGTAGTAGTAGTAATAGTAATAATAATAATAATAATAATAATAATAATAGTAATAATAGTAATAATAATAATAATAGTACTAGTAGTAGTAATGTAGTAGTAATAGTAATAATAATAGTAGTAGTAGTGGTAATAGTAATAATAGTAATAATAGTAGTCGTAGTAATAGTAGTAGTAGTAGAAGTAATGTAGTAGTAATAGTAATAATAATAGTAGTAGTAATAACAGTAGTAGTAATGTAGTAGTAATAGTAACAGTAGTAGTAATGTAGTAGTAATAATAATAGTACTAATAGTAACAGTAGTAGTAATGTAGTAGTAATAGTAACAGTAGTAGTAATGTAGTAGTAATAATAATAGTAATAGTAGTAGTAGTAGTAGTAGTAGTGGTAATAGTAGTAGTAGTAACAGTAATAATAGTAGTAGTAGTAATAGTAATAATAATAGTATAGTAATGTAGTAGTTGTAGTAGTAGTAGTAGTAGTAATAGTAACAGTAGTAGTAATGTAGTAGTAATAGTAACAGTAGTAGTAATGTAGTAGTAATAATAATAATAATAGTAATAGTAGTAGTAGTAGTAGTAGTAGTAGTAGTAGTGGTAATAGTAGTAGTAGTAACAGTAATAATAGTAGTAGTAGTAATAGTAATAATAATAGTATAGTAATGTAGTAGTTGTAGTAGTAGTAGTAGTAGTAGTAGTAATAGTAATAATATTAGTACTAGTAGTAATAGTAGTAGTAGTATTATTGTAGTAGTAACAGTAGTAGTCGTAATAGTAGTAGTAGTACCAGTAGTAGCAGTAGGACTAAAAGTAATAGCAGTAGTAGTAATAATAAACTTTATGCATCCGGTCCAAAGTTACTACAGAATATTCTAATAATACTCGTATTTTAAAACTGCACATTGCAGTGCTTGTACTTTACTACCGACGGAATTGAAGTCTGTTCCCTACAATTTTATTGACCATTCTCTCATACTCATCAGTTGTCTATCAAGGTTAAGTTGCGTTACGTCAGCTAACAAATCTTCCATTTCATTCTTATCTACTCGAAAAGTGACGAGTTGCCTAATCGTCTTATATTTCACCTCTAGGCAAATCAATCAATTTGATTGTTTCTGTGAACTGATTAATAATTCTGGCAATGAAAGAACAATGGGGGCAATGTTCAGGATTTATTACCAGACTTTCCTCAAAAAAAAATATTGAGAATTAAATACCAGAAATCAACGACGAACGTTACACACAGTATACAAGAAATAAGTGCGTAATGAATACACAATTAAAGACTTAATAAATAAAGAAATACCCCTGAAATACTTGATAATTAAGGCAAGAAAGTTGAGAGAAATTGGGAAAGAAATAGAAGATGCAGGAAAAAAAGAGCAAAATAAGAAGGATATGAGGAACAGAGAAACTGAAAAAGAGACTGTGATGAAGAGGAAAAAGAAAAAAGAAATCTGGAGAACAGAAGGGATAAGAAAGAGAGAAGGAGAAAGAAATGTGGAAAGGAACAGAAGACGGCGAAAAATGGAAAAGGAAAAGAAAATACGGCAGAGAAGAACAAATGAAGAGTTGACGAAGAAATGGAAAGGAAGGGAAAGTGGCAGTTTTAGTGACAATTATATTTACACGCATTTCTCTAACTGTTAATGGTACAATATACGAAATAGATTTACTTATAGGAAAGGCATATTCATATTTATTTGTTCATAAAAATCTTTCTTTATGCTGATCTTCGTAGCATCTATATAATTTGAACTGGTAATGGAAATTGCGGGAAAACGGCTGGACGTATTTTAATGATTGACTCGTCATTTTGAAGCTTGGCATCCAAGTATTTTCAGAAAAATAGTAACTTTCAGTGGAGCGTTAGTTTTCCTACATAATTCTTTTTCCAAAATCCATCTTTAGTCAGTTTTGGGAAATAATTGCATTTCAGAATAAAACAAAACACACACTACAATAAACAATAGGCTATTACACGAATGCCATGATCTGCAGGATTGCTAACATATTTAGAGCTCAAATTCAATTGGTTACTAAAACTTCAATACTTACTAAAATAATTTTAGGTCTGATTCTGCGGTGTGTAATTTTCTGAGTACAGTTCTGTATTATATATTAAAATATACAAAACTTGAGATGATTTGATGACATTATTACCATTATAAATGAAATATTATTAAGTATACAATGCCATGATGTGACTATTTTTAATTAATTATACATATTAATGCTATGTTGATGATATGAAAGTGAAACCAGTGTGCAAATAATAATAATAATAATAATAATAATAATAATAATAATAATAATAATAATAATAATAATAATAAAATAATCCCTATTCGCTGTTGAAACGTTTTAGAGTTATATAAGTAGATGAAGAGGATATCTTAAATTAGATCTTCATTTCTATAATTTACTGAATGGCGGCTATATAGTATAAAACTACAAAACTTACGTAAGATAATAATATCGTTATTAAAATCAAATATTTTATAGTTATTAATCAAGTGTGTTTGGGTCTTTATCACATAGGCTACTTAATAGCGGTGTGGTATAGATATTTATATGCGTCATTCTCTTCAGTATTGGCTCGAGAGAGCGCAAAAATTATAGTTCCTAAGGAAATACCAAAAGGTATTACTTACTGATAAAATAAGAGACCTACAACATTTTGTAGTCTCCCGATCATTTCAACAAGATCACTTAGCAGGATAAAATGATTTTACCCTCTACATTTCAAGTTCTACAAGCAGCAGCTATACCAAGATGCTATGTCTATTGTTCGAAAGCATAGCAAACCTGACTTTTTTAAACTTTCACATACAATCCACAATGACCTGAAATAGCTATTGCTTTACTCCCACATGAAAAACCCACTGATCGTCCTGACATTGTTACTTGCGTTTTCGCGTTGAAACTCAAAAACTGAAGGTGGCTAGGTTCTAGAAAAAGTATTTGGCATCAAAAAACTATTGAGAGGGAGTATGTTTCATTATTATGGAAGCAAATAAGTTTCAAAATGTCTGGTATTCTTCATTGAAAATAAATCTGAAAAATTTTTATTTGAACGTCTAATGAACTTAGTTTGCAGCATTTGCTGCACAAGACACAAGTACAATAATATAATTTCAGAAAGTTCCGGGTACTTTACTAGCAAATATTATCTTCCTGATTATGTGGCTTTCTGGGTTGCAAAACAGATAAACAAAGGATTGCAGTTGAAATGTTAAAGGAAACAGGAGGTTTATATGAGGTAAACAACACGTTAAGCTCACTAAGTGTTTTTATCTCTAATCTAAAACTATTTTAAAAGCTTTCTTATTACCAGACAGCAAAAACAACTTTTAAACTTGTACGGTGCGTTACTCTTGGACAGGTTCGTTGAAAAGAAGAGGCGAATTCAAATGAACTCTCGAGTCGCCTATTACACAACTTGGTTAGGCTTTGTCGAGGGCAAAACCTAGGACGGATCTCTGTAAAGTTCATTTTATATCATGGAGTGCAGTTTTACAGAAAGGACTTTGCCGACATCTCTTCTAATTGGTTGTCATAAATAAATGTCTTCCTTACTGTGACGGAAACTTGTCTTCGCCTGCTAGTAACCAATCAGAATCTTCGTACAAAAAAATTGACAGGTTTCCTTCTTATCCACGTGGAGGGAGAGCTGCCACATCTTTTTCGAATTCCAATAATTCCAGTTAGTACGAGAATAACATTGAATGTGGCAACTGTGATAGGGGGACGGAGTGGAATGAACAGAGATGTTTGTGTAGAAATTCTGAAATCTGTTAAGTGGCAGCCACCGAGCTACACACTATGAGAGTAAATAAAGTTTACTTACAATGGGCTCGCAATAGCCCTTTCTGCTTCCCTTCATTTTATTTAGCGACGAAATGGAAATATAACAATTGGAAATTTATCCTTTGAAACAGTGGAAAAATTGAAATGTCTTGGAGCAACAGTATCAAATATAAATGACACTCGGAAGGAAATTAAAAGCAGAATAAATATGGGAAATGCCTATTATTATTCGGTTGAGAAGATTTTCTCATCCAGTCTGCTCTCAAAAAATCTGAAAGTCAGAATTTATAGAACAGTTATATTACCGGTTGTTCTGTATGGTTGTGGAACTTGGACTCTCACTTTGAGAGAGGAACAGAGGTAAAGAGTGTTTGAGAGTAAGGTAGTTAGAAAATTTTTGGGACTAAGAGGGATGAACTTACAGGAGAATGCAGAAAGTTACACAACGCAGAACTGCACGCATTGTATTCTTCACATGACATAATTAGGAACATTAAATCCAGACGTTTGAGATAGGCAGGGCACCTAACAAGTATGGGCGAATCCAGAAATCCATATAGAGCAGGCCTGCACAAGGTTTGCGCTCTCCGAGCCGGCTCACAGCTCATGAGCGGAATGCAGATATTGGCTGCGCTCTGTATAAGGGTGGACTAGAAGAAGGGGTGATCTCGTACAAAATATACACTAAAGGAAGTACTATTACAAGTGTTTATGAAATGAATTCCCGTTCAGTGTTTGCAAAACTATCTTGGACTATTATTAATTAATAAAGAAATATTTATTTTACAGAAATAATAGAAATTCTATAGCTACTTAAATGTACAATATCATTTTGTTATATTTTTATTTATCAGTACATCAAAACGAGGTTTTATGCTGTTGGCAGCTGAAAGGAACAGTAGCCTACTGATCATAATGAAACATCAGTTACAGATGTTCGATGTCTGCCTTTATTAAAGTTGATTATAGAAAACAGTTGCTCACAAATATAAATGTTGAGCCAAACATTCAATCATTTTCACAGCCAGCCTGTGTAGTCGTGGTTATTATTGCTAATGTTTGGTCTTGTAAAACTCAACCAGCTAGTAGTATTATTCAAACGGTCTTTAGGCCTTAGGTCACATTGAAGATCAATAAATTCGAGCTGTAAATCGTTAAACGTTATGTTTCGCCTTTTAGATTCCTCCATACTATACTGTAGCAGTAGGTAAGCAACGTGAAACAGTTACTGAGAATAGGCCTACACACTGCACTCCACTAGATAACTGAGTGGTCGTTTCCCTCTCCTCTACCTACAGTAAGTCTATGTCATTCTGACGTATCTTCCTCTCCGTTTCGGCGAGCGGTAAACACGGCTCTCCCGCTCCGAAGGAGCGCGCGCGCTCGTTGAGCGCTGTTTGTGCAGGTATGATATAGAGTGTTAATTTGGAGGCCGGAGGGAGAAAGACCTTTGGGGAGGCCGAGACATAGATGGAAGGATAATATTAAAACTGATTTTAGGGAGGTGGGATATGATGGTAGGGACTGGATTAATCTTGCTCAGGATAGGGACTTTTGTGAGGGCGACAATGAATCTGCGGGTTCCTTAAAAGTCATAAGTACTAAGGCAACGTATTTCAGAAGGAGGGAAATGTCAGTATGCAAAGCATACAAGTCTTCAAAAAATTATATCAGTTTCCAATGAATGTTATTCGCAGAGGCCAGTTTATTACAGAACGCGGGCCTATCTGGTTCTCGGGCCACCAGTTGGAGTGTCGACATGGTTGGCAAGTTGGTATAGCGCTGGCCTTCTATGCCCAAGGTTGCGGGTTTGATCCCGGGCCAGGTCGATGGCATTTAAATGTGCTTAAATGCGACAGGCTCATGTCAGTAGATTTACTGGCATGTAAAAGAACTCCTGCGGGACAAAACTCCGGCACATCCGGCGACGCTGATATAACCTCTGCAGTTGCGAGCGTCGTTAAATAAAACATAACATTTTTTTTAACCAGTTGGATCACACTGTTTTAGGTCATTAACATTTAAGCCAAACCTTTTAAAAACCGACACAACTGTGCTACGAAGACCTATAACTTCCCAGCTGTCAATCACATAATATTTCCGTTTAATGGGTTAAATACTATCATCCTTATCATCATCATCATCATCATCATCATCATCATCTACTTCTTCGCCGGAAAATTCTCCGCTCGTCCCTTCTGATTTTGTTAATATAATTGTTTTGTGCGAGATCGTGCGTATTTGCTTGTTTTCCGCACAGAACCAATACGCAGAAAGTGTGAAATACCACATTCAGTATTCCCAACGTAACACACATAACAATTTCCCTCTCCTTACTGCTTAAGCGCGACATTCATTTTACTGCTTTAGGCTTTTAACATATTATTTTTAGAGACGTTTAACATAGTAATAATTATAAATTGGAAACTTACCACTGCAATTTCACCTAAATTGCAATGTTAATTATTGTTTTTAAATATTTGCAAAAATTAAGTAAAGTCTACTACTCCACGAAACTTATTGCATTCCTGATACAAGTAACATCAAGGAAGCCGTGAAAAAATCGAGATTCCAGATGCCGATGTTATTACTGCAATATGTTATATAAATAATATTGTTAAAATATTAAAATGAAAAATAAATCATTACATAATCTTACCGTTTGTTTTAAGTTCGCATTTATAGACTGGGGGAAAAAAAAGACAGACGTATATCAGGGCCTGCTGGAGTATAGTAAACACAGAAAACATTTTACAGCAACAATGTTGAAGAAAGATTTTTGGTTTTCCGAAGTTGGCGTCATTAAACAGAAACCAACATGGAGATTTCATTGCAAATACTTAGAAATTCGTCTTTCAGGTATGTAATAAACGATCTTCGCACAAAATAATGTACGATACACGAGCGGTATGTTTGTTTTCATGTTCTCGGAAATTAAAAAATCTCAACTACGTTTCGCTTTTTCAGTCTTTTCCTCGAACATGAAAACGTCAACATACGCTCTTGTAACGTATATTACTATTTCATTCAATGATGTTTGAACTACTGTCCACGAACAACGAAGGTAAGGTACAGCTACAACAGGAGATGAACACCAGCCCCACTGAATGAATACAGGTTTTCGTATTGCGTCTCGAAGAACAAGCGACCTTCTAATGAGAATCCTCAGTGAAATACAAACATGTTTTCTTTCCAATTCAGTGGTTAAAAACCTTTTCTTATTACGTAGCTTTGGACCAAAGATTAAACACCAAGCTGCCAATTCAACTCCAATGTACGGGTATGAAGCTCAAGTTGCTTAGAAACCAGCCTTGTCGATGACAACACAATATCAAATTTACTGCTTCAGCGAGTACAGCATTCTGAGGCTTGGATATGATAGGAAATGATACGAGACTGTCAAAAATAATATTATCCCTCAATAGAGACTCACTTCTTAGGGTCTGACATATTTTATTCTTTCTTAAGAAACTTGAATGTTTTTAAGGGGTTAGATACAGCTAACAACAGTAAAATTTTTGGAAATATTCAACATTTTTTCCTCCATTACTGTATCTTGTAAAATAATGAAAATTGGTATGTGTAAAACACTGACCTTCTGCTATATGAAAAAATATTTTTACGATTTAAAAAAATGTTCATATATATATATATTTTTTTTTTTCAAAATTCAAAATGGTGGCAGTTCACTGTGCAGTGATGAAGCGTTTCCCTCATAACTCATAAACTTGCTATCTTTTTCATGTTCTCTCTCTTTTATTTTATTGCTGAAACTCATGTTTACAATATCATGCCCTTTCAACTACATTCCTCAATAAATAATATCTTTTTTTATGTTGTGTTCGAAGAATATACTGATATTTGACCATTTTTTAAAATGAATTTATTTTTTATCAGACAATCTATCAAAGGTAGAGAAGTGATTTTACATCATATTGTAGATATGACAAGCATAAATATACACAAAAAATTTCATCTCAGAATGTTGGATACGTTTTGAGTTATGAGGGAAACGCTTCATCACTGCACAGTGAACTTTGAATTTTGAAAAAAAAAATAAATAAATAAAATAAATATTTTTATCGTATAGCAGAAGGACAGTCTTTTACACATACCAATTTTCATTAGTGTACAAGATACAGTAATGGAGGAAAAAAAATGTTGAATATTTCCAAAATTTTACTCCTTTAAGCTGTACCTAACCCCTTAATACTTTGAGTTCACAAAGAAAGAAGCAAAATAGGAACTTCAATTGCCCTAAAAATGCCTAGACGTGATTTCATAAGACAAAATGACCTGAATTAATGTTTCTGAAGTCAGGTTTTCTACAATATTTCATGAGTTATTTTTTTTAACTGAATAATATCGTAGCTTTTTATTTTTAAAATATATATACTGTATTTAGAGAAAAGAGACAAATTCCTTGCTAAGGATTTTATAGACCTTAAAAATCTTCACCATAGTCTCGGTTTTAATCCGTGTAATCTTAAACGGCCATATTATAGTAGGTACAATGTAACGTGATGTACTAAATTGGAACTTCAACATTTTCTCCCATTACTTGATCACCTGTTTAAATTTAGTGATTTTTCTAGATGTTAGATTCACTTCAATACTGGCAATACTTCCTCGAATACATACATATTACAGATATCACTATAGTTAGTAATTTTGTAACTATTAAGTTGGCACAATTTGAGATATTAATCAGGCGAGGTAAGCTACCTTAAATTAAATTGACCAGTTTTATTCAAATGTCTTATTGTGTGTATACAGTATTTTATATTGCGATTTTAATATAATTAACATAATATGTTGCAAATATAATAATTATTATTATTCCTTCATATAGCGAGTTTATGTGAACTTAGTTTTCATCATATCATTTTCTTGAAGTATGAATATTTATTTTGTGACATTAACGCTTTAGATTCAAGGTTGATAGCATTGAAGTGCCAGCCATCTTCGATAATTATTTGGTGCACTGACGCTCAAAGATATTTGACATACGATTTTATGATAGTGTAAGCGAACTTTATCCATGTATTGTGGGTCCCTATCACCACGGCATGGCGCGTCCTCAGGTTGCGGATCGAGGAGACGGCCTCCAGATATGGAGGGTAGCTGCGAATATATTGAATAAGCAGTCGCGGACAGCCGATGATGGGTGGTCCTCCAGCTTGGGGGTTGGGCGAAGGGCTAACAACCCTTCACCGTAAAAAACAGCTTGTTACGAATCCTTAAAATACTCTCACTTTGAGAGAGGAACAGAGATTAAGGGTGTTTGAGAATAAGATTCTTAGGAAAATATTTGGGGCTAAGAGAGATGAAGTTACAGGAGAATGGAGAAAGTTACACAACACAGAACTGCACTCATTGTATTCTTCACCTGACATAATTAGGAACATTAAATCCAGACGTTTGAGATGGGCAGGGCATGTAGCATGTATGGGCGAATCCAGAAATGCATATAGAGTGTTAGTTGGGAGGCCAGAGGGAAAAAGACCTTTAGGGAGGCCGAGACGTAGATGGGAAGATAATATTAAAATGGATTTGAGGGAGGTGGGATATGATGATAGAGAATGGATTAATTTTGCTCAGGACAGGGACCAATGGCGGGCTTATGTGAGGGCGGCAATGAACCTCCGGGTTCCTTAAAAGTAAGTAAGTAAGTATGTAAGTAAGTAAGCGAACTTTATAACCACAGGATAAGTCAGAACCAAAGATAGAACAAACTGACAAACTTTTAAATAGTTCCGCTAATTCTCAATAGGTGACACCATTATTGGGGCTATTAAAATGTGTCGGAGAAAATGGTAATGCAGATTAAGCATAAATTATTCTCATAATTGACAATAGAGGTTTGCAGCGAAACCCAGTTTGTTTCACAATCAGCAGAGGGGGAAGAAATATTGAGTTCTATAATGTAGGTATATTTATCTACGATTGGCAACACAGACTATTATCTTCGCCATCTATTCATAGAAGTAATAACTGCAGAAGCCACATTTACACCAACAAATTATCGATCACAATCGATTATTAGGTTGAGGTACGCCAGTGTATCCCACCATATTGTTTTGAGTATAACCAATGATTTGCAGTAAAATGAAAATGGCAGCCAAATTCACAGCTGATGCTTTCGAAAAGACATTCTTTGTATTTGGATTACTTTGATTTGGATGATGGTGAGTGTGAAATTGTGTTAGTTGAAAGAAATGTGATATTGCTGAGTATCGATGGTACATTACACGGAAGGAAAATCCCCCTTCTCTTTTCCACAATGAATTCACGTGTTTCTTTTTTTTTTTTTACAGATAAATCATCGTAACTTGAAGAATGACTGGCGCGCTTTTGAGTACACGTCTGTAAATATTTTATCTGAAACCTTTTCAATTTCATTCAAGCTTTCATTCATATGTTCTTTATAGTAATTTATTTTAATAATAACAGAAATTTGAATGACTCCCACAGTTGAAAGGAGACAAGATGTTAAAATGTTATCTTTTTAACATCTGTCTTGCCATTCAATCATTCATTCAAAATCATGAATGAATGGCTGATAGATAACAAACCTAGTACTTGAACCCGAGACCTATGAGTATATCTATAGTACTCGAGCTGTCAACGTACTAAAAAAACCACCATGAGTAAGGGAATAATGGATTGTTGAATTTTGGACGCAGTGTTTGTTTCCCCCTCCCCCTTTCTTAGAAAAACACATTGCATTACTGCAAAATCTGACAACTGCGCTTGATAAGCCGTATTAAGCTACGTGTCTGACAGCCATTTTGTAATATTCAAGGACATGAAATGGATAATTATACATAACAATGGGCATGCCTTGCGCGTATTTGCTGACCGCTGTCTAAAAATACGAAGGCATACTGCACTTTCAAAAAGAAACACCTTTTTGTCTTCGTAGTGAACACAACATTATGACAGACAAAATAAAAGCATGGGAAATAGCAAATATTCTCATGTCCTATGGCATATTTACAGAGAGTTGGGTGAGAAAACAAAAGATATTGTTCTTCTCAAGTCACGTTACCTGCCTTTCGCTTCGAAAATCGCTGTGTCAATCTCGGACATGACTAATCATTTCTCAGATAACAAGAGGTATTTTAAAATGGTAATTTCTTTGTCGATGGTTTCGGGGTCACCATGGAGAATTGTGAAAATATGACTGTCAACTTGTTATGTATGCAATAAAGACAGAGTCTTGCAATCAAACAGGGTTTTCAAATTCAAATCTCTAATACTGTAAGTCAATTGTATTCGATTAGAATTAGAGTCTGGCTGGACGGAAGAGAAGGCCTACTGGCCTTCGTTCTGCCAGATTAAATAAATAAATACATTTATTATTATTATTATTATTATTATTATTATTATTATTATTATTATTATTATTATTATACCGGAACCCACACTTTCTGAAGTCGAAATTGTGATAGAAAATCTGAAAAAGTACAAGTCTCCAGGTATCGATCAAATTCCAGCAGAATTAATACGAGAGGGTGGAAGCGCATTATCTAGCGAAATTTATAAACTTGTATTTGCTATTTGGGGAAAGGAAATTGTACCAGAACAATGGAAGGAGTCCATAATCGTACCTATCTTTAAGAACGGGGACAAGACTAACGCTATAACTTTCGAGGAATATCACTTTTGTTGACGTCGTACAAAATTTTGTCGAATATCCTTTTGAGAAGATTAACTCCATATGTAGATGAAATTATTGGGGATCATCAGTGTGGTTTTAGGCGTAATAGATCGACAATTCATCAGATTTTTTGCATTCGACAGATATTGGAGGAAAAATGGGAGTATAAGGGTACAGTACATCAGTTATTCATAGATTTCAAAAAGGCGTATGACTCGGTTAAGAGAGAAGTTTTATATAATATTCTTATTGAATTTGGTATTCCCAAGAAACTAGTTCGATTAATTAAAATGTGTCTTAGTGAAACTTACAGCAGAGTCCGTATAGGCCAGTTTCTATCTGATGATTTTCCAATTCACTGTTGGCTAAAGCAGGGAGATGCACTATCACCTTTACTTTTTAACTTCGCTCTAGAATATGCCATTAGGAAAGTTCAGGATAACACAGACGGTTTGGAATCGAACGGGTTACATCAGCTTCTTGTCTATGCGGATGACGTGAATATGTTTAGAGAAAATCCACAAACGATTAGGGAAAACGCGAAAATTCTACTTGAAGCAAGTAAAGCGATAAGGTTGGAAGTAAATCCCGAAAAGACAAAGTATATGATTATGTCTCGTGACCAGAATATTGTACGAAATGGCAATATAAAAATTGGAAAATTATCCTTCGAAGATGTAGAAAAATTCAAATATCTCGTAGCAACAGTAACGAATATAAATGACACTTGGGAGGAAATTAAACACAGAATAAATATGGGAAATGCCTGTTATTATTCGGTTGAGAACCTTTTGTCATCCAGTCTGCTGTCAAAAAATCTGAAAGTTAGAATTTATAAAACAGTTATATTACCGGTTCTTCTGTATGGTTGTGAAACTTGGACTCTCACTCTGAGAGAGGAACAGATATTAAGGGAGTTTGAGAATAATGTTCTTAGGAAAATATTTGGGGCTAAGAGGGATGAAGTTACAGGAGAATGGAAACAGTTACACAACGCAGAACTGCACGAATTGCATTCTTCACCTGACATAATTAGGAACATTAAATTCAGACGTTTGAGATGGGCAGGGCATGTAGCACGTATGGGCGAATCCAGAAATCCATATAGAGTGTTAGTTAGGAGGCCAGAGGGAAAAAGACTTTTGGGGCATGCCGAGACGTAGATGGGAGGATAATAAAATGGATTTGAGGGATGTGGGATATGATGATAGAAACTGGATTGGTCTTGCACAGGTAGGGACCTATAGCGGGCTTATGCGAGAGCGGCAATGAACCTGCGGGTTGCTTAAAAGCCATTTGTAAGTATATATAAAGCGGAGGACAAATGAAAGCAGAAATAAATCAAGTGTTGTGAACGATAATGCTGCTCGCTCAAGTAATTCAAGAGGTTGCGATGTCGTTAAACCATTAATAGACACATAACCACCGTTAATTGACTCAGATTCGTGTGACGTCACTCCATAAATGCAAAAGTTTGTTGCAGCCCACGTTGCGTAAATGGAGATGGATTCGGTCGCTAAGCACTACCAGATGGTGCTGGAAAGCATGTGCAATCTCAAAATCTCCATGTCAACCGTGATGACGGAGAGGTTCAGCTGCGTCATGGGGGATCGCGAATAACAACCTGGCTTTTTGCAACAAGGACCCTCTGGGTCACAGGATAATGCGGCCCTATTTTCTTCCAGCGAAGGAGAAGCAATGGAATACCACGCTATCAGAGTTCTAGGAAACCCAAAATCTTAACTGTTTGTAGCCAATGAGCTCGGTTTGCAAATTTTGTTTATCAAAGAACGTTAGATTCGCCGCTGACCATCAAAGGTATCATTTTCTATTAAAAACGTAGCAGGCACAGTATCCTAGAAGCATTAAGTACTAGAGGAGAAGATGGAAATATGGGCTATCATTTTGTTTTCCTCATAATAATGGAAAATAATGTGGTATATTGCTTGGAAATATTTATTGACATAGGCTACAGAGTAATTATTTATATACAATTTATCCAGTCTTAAAGGTCAATTGTTGCAATAGATATCTGCATATAATTACTTTTTGAAAGTAGGACGAACTGGTCCTCTACAGCTAGTAGGGTCTAAATATGGGCTAGCACAAAAATTTGAAATTAAAATTGGAAAAAACACAGAAACATAAGTAAGAAACCTATGTTACATCAATGGCAATATTCTGCAACAAATAACGCTAATCACGATAGTGAAAATACGGGACGTGTTAATGTGCTGGCAATATGGGCTACCTATTCCATATTTGACACATAGCGGTAGCCCATATTGGCTGTGGTTACGCAGGAGTGGAACAAAATCCTAAGGGAGGCCAAGGCTGGACTACAAGGGACGGAGGGCCAAAGAAGAAGAAGAAGAAGAAGAAGAAGAAGAAGAAGAAGAAGAAGAAGAAGAGGGGGAAAGTAGCCCATATTTGCAGCATCGACTCATGAAGGTTTCTAAGATTATGTATGGCAATTGATGTCCTAAATAAATATTACTCTTATGCCATGTGATATAGCTATTCTTAATCAGTGCAACACATCAAGCGTGTTTTCTAAACACGAAATATATTTCTTTCAATAATATTGAAACTACATACCTGCAAAAAGTTTAAAATTGATGAAAAACACAAAAGGAAACACCACATCCACACCACAAAGGCAACTGGTTTGTTTCTTTGTGCACGCAGACTGATGGACACGAGATGCAGTTTTAGAGCTTTCTCGCCAGGTAACAACACCATATATAGTGAAAAACGAGGTAGCCCATATTACCATCTTCTCCTCTAAGCCACAGACGAGATTCGCTAATATAATATAATATAATATAATATAATATAATATAATATAATATAATATATAATATATGATACATGATATGGTATATGAAATAATACTTACTTACAAATGGCTTTTAAGGAACCCGAAGGTTCATTGCCGCCCTCACATAAGCCCGCCATGGTCCCTATCCTGTGCAAGATTAATCCAGTCTCTATCATCATATCCCACCTCCCTCAAATCCATTTTAATATTATCCTGCCATCTACGTCTCGGCCTCTCTAAAGGTCTTTTTCCCTCCGATCTCCCAACTAACACTCTATATGCATTTCTGGATTCGCCCATACGTGCTACATGCCCTGCCCGTCTCAAACGTCTGGATTTAATGTTCCTAATTATGTCAGGTGAAGAATACAATGCGTGCAGTTCTGCGTTGTATAACTTTCTCCATTCTCCTGTAACTTCATCCCGCTTAGCCCCAAATATTTTCCTAAGCACCTTATTCTCAAACACCCTTAACCTATGTTCCTCTCTCAGAGTGAGAGTCCAAGTTTCACAACCATACAGAACAACCGGTAATATAACTGTCTTATAAATTCTAACTTTCAGATTTTTGGACAGCAGACTGGATGATAAGAGCTTCTCAACCGAATAATAACACGCATTTCCCATATTTATTCTGCGTTGAATTTCCTCCCGAGTACCATTTATATATGATATGATATGATATATGATATAATATAATATAATATAATATAATATAATATAATATAATATAATATAATATAATATAATATAATATAATATAATATAATACAATACAATACAATATAATATAATATAATATAATATAATATAATATAATATAATATAATATAATATAATATAATATAATATAATATATTTTCTTTTAGAACGGTCAAACTCAAAACGTGAGGTTGAAGAATTTAAATATACTAAAAATACACGTACTTGTTGATAAATGCTTGACCTTCAATTGTTATGAGACTTACGTTATGCACAATGTGTAAGGGAATAGCAAACTAAAGGATGGCCAAGGTTCTAGAGCGAAATCCGCGATACTTTTTATGCTTGAAATTTGAATATTTAAAAATGCAACGAAAGAACGAATTATTTCCTGCTGGTGTCACGCGAATTCCATTGTCTTGGAGAAACCCAGGCTGTGCAATCGTGCGGTTTGGATCTATTTGCATTTCAATTGCACTCGTGCACAGAATATAATCAATGAGTGTTTTGAATGCGATACGCTGGATGATGGATCGCTGGACGGTATCACCTGACAATTCAAAGTTCCCCTCTTGTGCTTCAAACTGCCACGATGGAGTGACTTGGCAATTCATGTCTATATTTAAAACTTAAAAATATATCTTTAGCCCCATAACAAGGCTTAAATATTGTGTAAATACAAGTCATAAGTCATAAACTCTTTCGACAAGTACAGCACCTTGTTGCTACCCAAAATTTTCAAATGTGTGTGTGTGTGTGTATGTATGTATGTATGTTTATACTCGAGAATCAAATGAATAAAATATTACGGAAGTTATATGTTAAGAGAAAATCCACAAACGAATATAGGGAAAACGCGGAAATTCTACTTGAAGCAAGTAAAGCGATATGGTTGGAAGTAAATCCCGAAAAGACTAAGTATATGATTATGTCTCGTGACCAGAATATTGTACGAAATAGAAATATAAAAATTGGAGATTTATCCTTCGAAGAGGTGGAAAAATTCAAATATCTTGGAGCAACAGTAACAAATATAAATGATACTCGGGAGGAAATTAAACACAGAATAAATATGGGAAATGCCTGTTATTATTCGGTTGAGAAGCTTTTGTCATCCAGTCTGCTGTCAAAAAATCTGAAAGAATTCATAAAACAGTTACATTACCGGTTGTTCTTTATGGTTGTGAAACTACGACTCTCATTTTGAGAGAGGAAAAGAGATTAAGGGTGTTTGAGAATACGGTTCTTAGGAAAATATTTGGTGCTAAGAGGGATGAAGTTACAGGAGAATGGAGAAAGTTACACAACACAGAACTACACGCACTGTATTCTTCACCTGACATAATTAGGAACATTAAATCCAGACGTTTGAGATAGGCAGGGCATGTAGCACGTATGGACGAATCCAGAAATGCATATAGATTGTTAGTTGGGAGGCCGGAGGGAAAAAGACCTTTGCGGAGGCCGAGACGTAGATGGGAAGATAATATTAAAATAGATTTGAGGGAGGTGGGATATGATGATAGAGACTGGATTAATCTTTCTCAGGATAGGGACCGATGGCGGGCTTATGTTAGAGCTGCAATGAACCTCCGAGTTCCTTAAAAGTAAGTGAGTAAGTAAGTAAGTAAGTAAGTAAGTAAGTAAGTAAGTAAGTAACTTGTATTTTTATGAAGCATCTTTGTTTATATCTACTGAACATTTTTAGGCCGGTATTACTTAATATAAATCAGAAACAGTCCCTGTATTCACAAAACATGGTTACTTAAAGACTTTTACTATTACACATTTATGCAACAATCGCTCCTCTAATACGTACTAAAAGATTCCGATGCTCACCGCTAGGAGCGCTGATTTACAGTATTGTTGCCATTACTGAACCGATTAATTTTTAAAGGTCACATGTCCACTTTTGTCAATTTTACAGGAGAAGCAAAAAACTGTTTAGTTTGCTAATGGTACTTTGTAGTGTAATCAGATATTTTTTATTCGACGACAAAGGTGTAAAGTTACATTTACATGCATAAGTTAATGGTAACATCACTAAAATTTAACTGTAAGAAAATAATATTTAAGATGGACTTGTGCCCTTTTAATAATAAACAATAAGTAAAACGTAATAAAATTAATTTTTATGTTCTTAAATGTGTTTTAACTATTATTGACTAACAAATGTTTAAGAATATAACCGTTAAGAACATTATTTTGCTACGACAATATATCTTATTTCTGAAACAAAGCAATTTAAAAGCATAAACGCTTTTAAGTTTCTTCATTAAACACTTCCTCTGAAGTTTTCAGTCATCTTCATTGTTTTTTTCTTCTATCGGCTACTGGGGAATTTCTTCATAAAATTGAAGATATTCAGGAAGTACATACTGCATAACTTGGCTGACATATTCAACTTTCTTCTTATATATTGGAACTTTTTCATAACATGATATACTTTAAAGTAGTTTCAAGTCATTAGGATACATTGCAATAGTTCTATGCAGTAACTTGAATGTGTGTATTATTACTCCACCAATATATTCACACGCAACCACTGTAGGCCTACCGGGGGACTTAGCATAAAAACCATCACTGAATACTGTGAAATTTAAAAGTATATTTTCTGATCTTTAGGCACTTCTTTTCCTAATGATTCAACTACTCGCCATTTTGTAACTGTTGTAAACAAAGAATGGAATCATGAGATTTTATATTGTAGGACTACATCATGCAAAGAATGATGGGAAAAGAAGAGAGTTTGTTACTGATAGGTCACACGTCCTGAACACGTGTCCTTTCAATACTACACTGTAACATTCGGTAGAGTGCACATCTCGTGCCTTTTCTTCAGCAAACGGTGCGCTGCGCTAAGAAGAATATGAAGGTGGTCATAACTCAATTTGTCAAAAAAGTGGACATGTGACCTTTCAATAATAATCGATTCACTTATTGAATGCACTAGTAAGAACCAATACCTTAAATAAATACAATACCACAATAACACACAACCGAGAACAGAAGTTTCGCACAATTGAAAAGATCCTGTGTTTTAAGCTGTTTATAAACCTTCTTCCCGCTAAAAAGGTTCTAATAGAAACTAACGTTACTACCGTGGAAACGACGGCCGACTTCGTGGTAACCTAGCGAGGGTATAACACAGTGGCGGCTCCTGCGTATTTCTTAAGAGGAGGAAAGAAGGTAAGAGGACGAAATGACACCTTCTTGAATGAAACATGCTACAAATTAGCCAACATGCATACATGTAAGACCAGGTAGTGTTGGGGTTGGCCTTCCATTCTGTTTAGCAATAATCTGTCCTTGTAAACTGAGTTTTCAACATTTTCCATAATATATAATGTTTTCACTTCCATTCATTGTTGAATAATTGCACAAATTAACACTTACAAGGAAATTCACCTCGCAGCATTTTTCGAGCACATTACAGCATCACACGTGTTGGAAGAGACTATAGCTACTAACACGTAATCGGAACCGCGGAAATTGGAAATAATCTGAGGAAAGCGAGAACACTGCACCCACCCACGTAGTCTGTGTTGCCACATGTACATTTTACAAGTTCAGTATCACATGCTTTTGAAGAATATCAGTTCTTGTAAAGTCATACTACCATTATTGTTCAAAGTTGCCGGTGGCCAATTTTTTATGTTAAAAATAATGTAGTTTGGAGTACCTACTTTCAATTTCAAATATATTTGTACAAAACTGACAACTTGGCTGTTGCCCTGTCTAGTACACAATGAATGGAAATGAATTTCAGGGGCCAAAAAGATCTGCGATACTAACGTAGAACTACTTCCTCTTTGTTTTATATAAACCCGACTTTAACTTTCAAATATCCTTGAAAGTTTCAAACCATGAATAGTAGCCTATAAAAAGTGCAATGAATAATATTTTTTATTTATAATTTTAAAAAAAGTTTATATGGTGTCTTTCATAGCGTTGCGTTAAACTGTTTTATTGTGCCTCCTCCTAGATATGTTATAGTCTGACTGAATTCAGCATCGTTAGATGGCAGCGGTAGCGAGCTTGCTGCACCACCAGTCGGTTTCTATTTCCCGCCCATGCGCTGATTCAGAGGAGGATCTCCTCCCTCTCCGTTCATTTACTTGCTTTAAAACTCTGCTTCTTTCTCTGGCCGCTAGTGCGCTGTTGTCTATGTGTGTTAACTGCAGTAGAGGAGGAATGGAGTGCCTTTCCTCCACACAAACAATCTCGCATCTTTCTCACAGTTTTCTAGCAGCACATGAGCGCGCATCGTTTAAAACTCGATCAACCGAGGTTTTCTTATAGCTGTGAACTTAAAAATTATCGAATCTTCCTTGAATTTCAAGGCACATATTTTATTTGGTATTTACTTTCAAAAGAAGAAAAATGTGAGGAGGACGTTCCTCCCTTCCCTCCCCCGAGGAACCGCCACTGGTATAACAGAAAATGCCACTGAGTTCGCGGTGAGATGGGAGAGTCATACATGAAGTACCCTGCATAGCTAAGTACAGTAACCAGATATTTTGGAGGCCATTTCAGTTTGATGATTTACTTTTGTCTGTAGGTCATGTATTGTATTTGAAGGATGTCACCTGCTCTGTAATTTTTTTCTTCAAGTTCATATTCACAAAGGATTCGCTCTCTAGCAATTACAACTGTTTTCGTTTCCCAGTTGAAATGCTTCCAAGTTTACATTAGCATAATTCGCACGTTGGGAGCTGTAGGCATCAGGCAGTGATACAGGACCTTCTGTTTGGAGGACTGTTTTGTTTTCACCCACTTGACCTTCGAGTGGAGATGTGGGGGTCACTTCCTAAAGCGTGCGACTCATGACCCTGCAACTGCAAACGGAAGCCAGAAGCCATCCGCAGGTGTTGGCGCGGACGTGACCCTAGCTGGCAGGTGCTCCGTGGCCAGTGAGTGACCTTACCAGAGTTCAGGGCCTTGCGCGGCAGGTGAAGATGCGATAAAACTCAACTGAGCTAAATACATTGGCTCTTAAACGCTGATATTTTACGATCTGCAGGCAGCAGTGTTTTATATGTTGGGACCTGAGTTGTTGGTAACAACGAGAGATAAGCTTAAACGATATTTTCAAGTATCTGTGACAACTGTGACTGTGACAATTAAATATCTGTGACTTTTATCGATGATTTTGTCACACCGATATTTTATTAGATAAGTAAGCACAATATGCATGAATCACACAAGTGTTTTATCACACCGATAATAGTACATTATACAACGAGCCTATAATGGTAGTAATTAAGACGCGAGTATGTTTGTTTATGAAACGAGCGCAAGCGAGTTTTATAATTTTCATACGAGCGTCTTAATTACTATTATAGGCAAGTTTCATACGACTTTTTATGCTCGACCATATTTCTAACTTGAAATTATTCATAAGTATTCATGTTATGGTTATCTAAGTGAGAAGCGGAACTGACCTAAATTGTGAGATGTGCGCAGACGCACAAGTATTGATTTTTTCCGAGCAACGAATGTCATTGACCTTGATATAATCTACAGAGTAACATGAACAGTCCACACCTGTGGAGTAACGGTCAGCGCGTCTGGCAGCGAAAACAGGTGGCCCGGGTTCGAATCCGGGTCGGGGCAAGTTACCTGGTTGAGGTTTTTTCCGGGGTTTTCCCTCAACCCAATATGAGCAAATGCTGGGTAACTTTCGGTGTTGAACCCCGGACTCTTTTCACCGGCATTTTCACCTTCATATCATTCAGACGCTAAATAAATACAGCGTCGTAAAATAACCCAATAAAATAAAAAAAAACATGAACATTAATCTTGATATAACCTGGAAATTGATTTAGACATTGAAAAACGAAATGGCAAATTGAATTTATTTGAATATTATTTACAATTAACGCTAATTATTATAGTAACAGAACATAACCTTCTGCGACAGTATTGGATTTCCAGCCTCCGTGACGTTTCGCTACTTGTCTTTCGATTGCATATCCGAGAATAATCGATACTTGCGCTTTTATAATGCTACAATGGTGATTTATGATTGGCTGAACAACTGAACTTTAATGAATAGTTGTACTTTAATGTGTGCATTAAGGGGCTGCTATCAGGTGTATAATTACTATATTTCGGCATGGTGGAGCATAAAAATTAACAGGAAATATTGAAGACCAGTGAAATGTGAATACGATTTCTCTATACACGCCACACATCAGTGATTTATATGGGAAAATCCAACAAATGAATTATGTACATGTACCATTAACAAATAAATACTTACTTAACTGAACAGTAACATGTCAAAAGTTAACTTCATGTACCAAGAGGTTATATTGTAGATATTGAATCAGTTGATAATTTTTAAATATAGTTGGGTATGGAGAAATTGACGTTATGTTATTATCCTAATCTTTTTAAAAATTTATTCTTTTTATTGTATATAATATAATGGATAAATTATTTTAAGTTTTGCATTAACATTATAAAATCGAGTCATAGAATAAAAATTAATGAAACATAAGTATTCGGAAAAACACTGGAAAATAATTACAAAACAAAACAGTTGTTCAGACAGGATTTTACACAAGATAAATTACTGGTAAGCAATTATATTATTTAAATCGTGGTGAAACTAGCGCTGAAGTAGTTGCGGTGATTTCGGACGTGAAAATCGTTGCATTTATAAGAAATTTTTTTGTGGAGATGCAGTTGATCGGGTTGAACTAGCGCTGAGGTAGTTTCGGTGATTTCGTAACCTAATTGAATTTGATTTATTTTGGAGATGCAGTTCATCGTACATGCAAGGCATAACAAAGCCTAAACTAACCAAACCTAAACTGTCACAGATTCGTATATGCAAGGTGTATACGCGGTGTACGAAGGGAACTACCTTAACGCTAGTTTAGTCGTTGATCGTATATGTCTAGGCATAATAAAATCTTAAACTAATCAAACCTGACCTGTCACAGATACGTATATGCAAGGTGCATAAGTAGGTATACAGTAATACAATATAATTTTTTACACGATGGAGTGTTAAGTATGTAAGTAAGTAATTAAGTAAGTCACTTTTAACACAAGATTTATGTATGTGTTTTAGAGGGCATTCTGAAACCAAATCTTGACAGTTGTATGTAGAGTTATATTTGAAATCTGTATGGACATAGGAAGATCATTTTCGTTATCTGGTGGACAAGAGCCGTTTTGAAAATGAGCTTCTCAATTATTGTTTAATAGTATGAAATTTAAAATTAATCAACTGACATCAACCCCAATTAAGTTACTTAATATAATATTTTGTTTTTGAAAATTATCGATCAATTTAGAAAAACTTTCCAGCAGAAATATAAAGTATTTGTTATTTTAAATGTTGGTCACTGTCTGTACAAAGAAACAATATGTTGCTTTCAGCGTCTCACTCACAAGGCCAATGGTGGAATATTTCTTCATGCTTTAAGTTCAATATAATTTAAAAATATGTTTTCTTGAAAATTGAGGAGAGGTTGGCCTTCAGCCAACGCCACTGGCAAAAATCTTTTGAATATTCCATCTGTTTAAGATATTTTAAATTTGATTCTGGTTATGTAGCGAACTGTACGTAACGTAACGTTTGTTGTAGGGAAAAAATTATTTAAGATTGTACAGCCTCACACATCTAGATGTCCGCAAAACTGTACCAGGGGTCACGTGAAGTATCGTGAGTAAAGGAAACACCGCAGGAAGTCTTGACCTCTTCCGTGAAAAAACGTCGTCTTCCTTCCGTCCAATGTCTGACACACATCACTGCTTCCTTCATTTAAGGAACGCGTCCATTTAACTTTACTGAACCAAATCTCTTCGGGTTTTTCTTGTTGATGTCATCTTCAGAAGGGAGAAAAATCAATTTTCCTTCTTAGTTCTGTACTATTTTGCTTCTTACATTAATAATGAGAATAGTAATAATTATATCGCATTCCCAGTAAAATAGTGTTATAACTCGAAAACTGAGATATATAAAGATATGCTATTTCTTAGTAACATAGGACTACTATTGTAAAAATATTTTAGTAAATAGGTATCAAAACCTCTGATAATATATTGTTTTATTATTACAATTTCATATCTCCAGCTTGTAAAACAGTGTGGGAAATTATTTACGAAGGTAATACTACATAATCTTCAATATACGACAGTATTGTCGGACCATCGGATCTGTGCCCCTTCAGCGCTGTCGTCGTTCTTGAAAAAGTTAACGCTTGTACTCACTCCATTCCACCCGCTTTCCACAGCAGGCCACGAACCTTGCCGAATAGGGATGTTTCCAAACTTCCATCAAACGATATCATAAATAACTGGTCCTCCATGCTACAATATTATTTCTTTCAATCAAAATACATCTTGTATTTCTACATTTTTTAAATCTAAATCCCATCCCTCGAATCACTTTCCGCAACGTTTCTCTCCAACCTTGAAAAATATTGTCTCTCGCAACCTTCAGTAATTTCTTCAATGTCGGAACTTCATTCTACACGGTATAAAATTCTTGTATCTTTCTTCTTAAAATACATCGGTTCAAATCATCTACAAGAATTAAAGGTTCTCTTGGTCTGTTCGTCCCTGGTGATTCTAGCTTTTCATCTCCTGCACAGACTCCCTCTCTCCTGATTTTCTTTGTTAGGCGCTCTGACCTGCCTATATAAATTACATGAAATGTTGTATTATTAGTATTAGTTAAGTAAGTAATTTTAATACGTAATCAATTGAAATAAAATAAGCCCCACCTGTGATCGCAGCTGCTCTTATCGTTGCCTGATTTATAGGAAACAGTTATTGACCTGTTTGTTTCTCTTCATCGCAAAATGCTATTACGTACTTGCTTAATAATATTTCTTTCGCCACTCCGTCTACAGTGTTCATGTTGAGTTGACAACACTGGACTGCAAGTGCAAATAAACTGTCCCGCAAGAAGGCTCAAAACTGTGAGTAGTGGGAGAGAGAAAGGGAGAGAGCTAGAAAAGGAGAGATAGGAATGCAGGGAGAGAAATGAATTACCGAGGTTGAGAAGGAATTAGGGTTCAGTTCGCATATCTTACGGGGCACAGATCCGATGGTCCGACAATATAGATCTTACATTTTAATCCGTTATTTAACAACGCTGTATGAACCATTAGGTTCTTAGCCATCGATAGAATTGGTGATGGCGAGATATTTGGCGAGATATAGTTCAAGATTTGATATGCGATTACCTGACTTTTGCCTTACAGTTTGGGAAACCTAGGAAAAAGCCAAACCAGGTAATTAACTCAAGCGGGAATTGTTCCTAGTACTCTCAACAACTCAAGATTCGTGACTGTATATACTAGACTGTGGCTTAGCTTCAAGAATCCGTCCATCGAAAAGACAAAGCAAGCCAATCCGTATACAACAGAGCAGTGGCGGCTGATTGACTGAGGCAAGTGAGGCCGGGCCTCAGTCACTTTGCTTAACTGAAATCAAATTTTGTGTTTATATATAATGTATTAGTTATTTGAATGAAGCATATATCGCTGTAGAAGCATTTGAAAACTTTGATGTATATAGACCTGTTTTGCAGTAAAATTTGTTCCTGAGGCCGGGATCGCTCGTGCCGGGTCTGGCTTGTGATGTATATAGACCTGTTTTGCAGTAAAATTTGTTCCTGAGGCCAGAATCGTTCGTGCCGGGCCTGGCTTGTGATGTATATAGACCTGTTTTGCAGTAAAATTCGTTCCTGAGGCCAGAATCGTTCGTGCCGGGTCTGGCTTAATGCATTTCATGTCCTTTCGCGGGCTTTGAGTTTACGCTTAAAACGTTGTAGCCGAGGCACAATTCGGCTGGCCTGGTCAGGTTTCACTCGTCCCATCCATGGGCCGGCCTCAAGGGTAGAGTGGGGTAGGAATAGCAATGGTGAGTTGTCTTCCTAAATAGGCCATAAATAACAAAATTCCAGCTCTTTGGCAGGCAGAGACCCACTCGATTCTCTCCCCTTATGTCTCAGTTTATGACTTAAGCGAGGGTGTTCTACTATTGTACTTCGTAGTACAGTAGTGAATCTGGGCCAATGTTGTTATGTATTTCGGGAAAATATAAACAGAAACAAATGAGAGAAATAATGCTGGTGCAGTTAATTCATTGTTAGAGTGTCCTTTTTCGAGAATAAATAATACTGAAAGAAAGGAAGTTTTAAATAAAAGAGAGACTACCGAGATACCTACGACATCGCTGATAATTTTTCTGACACATAATCTTAAAACGCGAGTTTCTATTGCATCCTGGTATGGGCAACATAAATGGTTATGTGGTAATGTGATGCAAAATAAACTTCTCTTGGCCTTGTTTGTTGCTGTCAAAGGAAGAAAATAAAAAGAAAAGAAAGAAAGGGGAATTTCAACAGATAATGTGGGTTGCTTCATCACACTGAAACAATCACTGAAACTCAGATCATAACAGCTTATTTGGTGAGTGAAATTATTATTTTTCATTACTAGTAATGAGAATAGACTAATAATAATAATAATAATAATAATAATAATAATAATAATACAGTAATAATTATATTAATATAATAACAATAATAACTAATATCATAAACAAACATTTCCTATTGGAGACACTTAAACTAGTTGCATCTGGCCTCACCGAGGATTTCGATCACCGGCCGCTACTGCAACAGAGTAAATTGGTTCAAAACCTGATAACAGCATTACGAGTCATGATGTAAGGCAGTATAATAAGATGCTGTTTCTTTGGATTGGTATAAGTGGATCGTGAGCAATGTTTATTTCTCTGTATATAAAGCCAATGACCAACACTAGTTGAAACAAAGGAAGGGGAGTAAAAACAGGGAAATTCCGGTCATATTACGAGTAAATTTCCCTCCCTATGATCTCTGTAATGAAAACGATTATTATGTTCTCTCAGTTACTCGGAAACCGCATTTCCTGCGAAGCCGACATCTAGCGGAGGGGAGAAAAAAGTGGCCACTTCCTCCCACTTTGTCACTGGCGACAGAGAAAGCACGACAGAAAAAAATGAGCGTTTGAGACCGTTTAGCCAAAGAATGGCATAAATAACAGATTCATAACTTGCTACGGTCCATATTCTGTATCTGTACATAGTGCTTAATTACATAATTTAAAATGGTTATAGGCCTATCACGCCTATGATAATAAAATTTCTCTTGCTTCTTTGTATTTTCATGTCTTCTTTTAATAGAAAGAATCTACAGGGACATCACTTTATTTTTACCAACATTTTTAACATTAACCTGGCTATACTCGGAAACGCTGTTGCCCCCTTCCATTACAGGAGTTTGATGTTACTAGTGCAATATGTAAACAAATCATTTTACTAGGTATAGGAGGAGAGAAAAGTACTGTATCCATTTATGTTGTAGGGAAATACGATATTACGATTTTCAGTTTGATCATCACTTTTACGGAACTTATCAAAATACAGTAGAGTAGTAACATTTTTTTTCAAAAACTCAACTTTTCAGGCGGCTATGTTCGTTATGTAATGTCTACTTTATTTAGCATATTAATTATTGGTGTTAACATACAATATAGAGAGTGCATTTAAATTGAGGGGGTCATAAGTGAAGGGCTGTAAAGTGCACTTAAGTTACTTTTGAGAAAATGGGGTTTAAATATTTAAGCTTTCGTAAAATCGGTGAAATGTTTATTTAAATTTTAATGTGTGATGCGATTAAAATATCCCTTTGCCACTAAAATTTTCGATACTTTAGTTTACACTGGATGCACTTAACTCATGTTATTACAAATGTCACTAGCATTCCTTTGCTTCTAGCCACCTCAATTCAAAAAAAGCTAATCTGAATTTTTAAACAAGTTGCTGAAAATGGTTGCCGTTCATTACAATGCAAGCTTCAATTCAGTACGCATATTATTAAAAATATTTTGAAGCATATTCTCTGAAATTGAATTTATCGTTTCTTGAATATAATTTTTTAGTACGATATTATTAATATAGGTTCTTTCTTCTATAGAAAACGCAATCATATTTATGAAATACACTATACACTGCAGTGTTTACTTCACTGCTTGAAGACTTCGAATGCAATAGCGGCCGTAAGTTTGTGTGTCTGACGGGAGCAAGGACATTAGTGAAGGGGTGAGAGTGAAGTACATTCAGAAATGCAGGTACAATAAAAATGCAAGTAAAAATAAAATGATGTCCCTGTATAACAAAACTTCATATTTTCTTACACTGTGAATTATGAAATGCTGTGTTGTTATAAAAATGTAGGGCTGTTTAGATGTTTTCACTAAAAAAAATAGTCGTGGGTATTTGATATTTAAATCTACAAAACTTGAGCTGGTTTGATGACATTATTATCATTAGAAATTAAATATTATTATAGTTAATGTCAAGATGTGACTATTTTCATTAATTATACATATTAATGCTATATTGATGATATGAAAGTGAAACGTTTTGGGGTTATGTAAGTAGATTAGAGACTATCTTAAATTAGATCTTCATTTCTATAATTTACTGAATGGCGGCTATGTAGCATTATACTGTATATAAAACCACAAAACGTACGTAAGATAATAATACTGTTATTAAAAATAAAATATTTTTATAGTTATTAATCAAGTGGAGTTGGGTCTTTTTCATATGCTTAATGGTGGTATGGTGTAGATATTTATATGCGTCATTCTCTTCAGTATTGGCAAAAATTACAGTTCCTAAGAAAAGACCAAAAGGTATTACTTACTGATAAAATAAGAAGCCTACAAAATTATGTAGTCTCCCGATCATTTCAACAAGATCTCTTAGTAGGATAAAATGATTTTACCTACTACAATTCAAGTTCTACATGCAGCAGCTATACCAAGATGCTATGTCTATTGTTCGAAAGCATAGCAAACCTGACTCTTTTTAACTTTCACCTAGAATCCACAATGATCTGAAATAGCAATTGCTTTACTCTCACATGAAAAACCCACTGATCGTCCTGACATTGTTACTTGCGTTTTCGCGTTGAAACTCAAAAACTGAAGGTGGATAGGTTAAAGAAAAAGTATTTGGGATAGAAAAACCATTCAGAGGGAGTATGTTTCATTATTACGAAAGCAAATAACTTTCAAAATATCTGGTATTCTTCATTGAATATAAATTTGAAAAAAATTATTTGAACGTCCGATGAACTTAGTTTGCAGTATTTGCTGCACAAGCCACTAGTTAAATTATAAATCCTAGAACATGAATGCTGTTTGTGCCCTTCTTGGTGTGACAAAATGGAAGACAGGACAAGATGGCGTCTGTTCTGAATTCTTAAGATGTTTGTGGGATTTGAAAGAAGAGTTTTGTCACTCTTTGTTCCTAGCAGTTGCAAGGAACAATGATCGCCATCCACTGTTCACGTGTTCGCCGCACAACAGCGGGAAAACAGTGGCTTTCCTGCCACGTAAGATAACGACTGGTTACAACACCGGCCTTCGGGGTCTTCGTAATGAATTTCCTTGTAATTTAAAATCCTTCCATTTTATTTTATGGGGCCCAATTAAATTGTAAATCACTCCAAATGATACATTTGTCTGCATAAATTTCTATGTTATGGTCTGGTACTGTTTGTATACAAAGGTTAGGCCTATAGCTTTGTCTTGCAAATGTTTCATGCGTAACTTTCTACTTTCCCATTATTATATTGTTAACACAAAACCAAGCTTGTAGTTGATGAAGAATGTCCGAAATCTCGCACAACAGTTTCGTTCCAACAAGCGGTTCATGGATCAGTTTGCCTATTTAATATTTTGCCTATTTTCATTCCATTATGTCCTACGGAATAATATTTTGGGGAAATTCTGTAGATAGTAAAAATATATTCTTATTATAAAAAAGTGCCATTAGAATAATAGTTGGAGCAAAGGCTAGAGAATCATGTAGATTATTTTGTAAAAAATTAGAGATTCTAACCTTAACAAATTCATACATATACTCTACAATAAATTTCCTCTTATGTAATAAAGAAAATTTTCCAACTAACTCAGCCATACATAGTGTAAATACCCGCAGAAGGAATGATTTTCATACGCCATCATCAAATTTATCATGCTTTCAAAGGGGAGTATGTTACATGGCGATAAAATTGTTCAATAGTCTTCCTGAAGACATTAAGAATCATAGCCAAAACCCTGCATTATTTAAGACAAAACTAAAAAATTACTTAATAGCTCACACTTTCTATTCTGTAGATGAATGCTTGACATTTCACAGCACTGTGTAAATATTATAGTACTATTAAATGGTAAACATATTACATTGTATATAATATTATTGTTATTAAGGTATTAATTCTGTACATATTTCATATTTGCATTTTATATGTATTGCATTTTATTGTTAAACGTAAGAATTGGACATGTTCTTTATTCTATGCTATAAAGCAAATGTAAGAATATTATGGAACGAATAAACCTATCTATCTATCTATCTATCTATCTATCTATCTATCTATCTATCTATCTATCTATCTATCTATCTATCTATCTATCTATCTATCTATCTATCTATCTATCTATCTATCTATCTATCTATCTATCTATCTATCTATCTATCTATCTATCTATCTATCTATCTATCTATCTATCTATCTATCTATCTATCTATCTATCTATCTATCTATCTATCTATCTATCTATCTATCTATCTATCTATCTATCTATCTATCTATCTATCTATCTATCTATCTATCTATCTATCTATCTATCTATCTATCTATCTATCTATCTATCTATCTATCTATCTATCTATCTATCTATCTATCTATCTATCTATCTATCTATCTATCTATCTATCTATCTATCTATCTATCTACCTACCTACCTACCTACCTACCTACCTACCTACCTACCTACCTACCTACCTACCTACCTACCTACCTATCTGTCAGTTCATGTACGGTTCCTGTACCATCTTATGCGCATGCGCTAGTTGAGCATCTGCTATGGGATTCAAACTGGACTGGACGCTGTTGGAACGCCTTCGCGGATCGTTATGTACTAAATCCAGAGATGTTATAACTGTGATCATCTTTGCTAAGAATGGGATGCTTAATTATTGTCGTTTCGCAGCGAATTCTAATTGCAGAAAATAGAATTTCGATCATTTTCTATGAAAAGATGACAAAAAATATGGAATACAAGAATTCCGCTAATTCAATGTCGCGTACTGGGGGATTCTCATCTAAAAATAGTTCTGTTTTATTATTAATATATGTACGTTATTTATTATACTTTCAATCAAAGCTGCATGTTGAAATTGTAATTAACTATTTCAATACCCAAATAGTTTCCATTCCCTTTCTTTTTGGCAAAAATTTAAATTAAATCTGTAGTTTTATTATTCGTCTGCACTGTCACTTTTCATCTTTAACCTCAATGATGTGAACAGTCGACCATGTCTTTCTTCAGTATTCAGGAGACGTTGGTGAGCTTATGCGCATGCGCGTCTCGCGTACTCTTCCGTACATGCCTCAATCCACGGACTACTTCTGACCGTTCCGAACCCGTGTCAAAAGCTTGTTGGAACGCCCGACTGCAGTACATGTTTCCGGTTCAGGATTGGTTCGGATTGTGTTGGAACGCTTTTTCTGTACTGCGCATGCTCGCGATAGTTACGGACGATTCCTGACTGTTGTTGGAACGAACCTAATACCGTCATTTCCCATATTTATGGTCCTGGAACACAACTATGGTCCACGATACAACCATTCAAATTTTGTACTCCATAACATAGTACCTCGTTTAACAATATTTTTGCTGTACTGTAGTTTGAAGTCAAGTCACTGCAGCTATCTACGAACGATCTATGTTACTTCTACAATGTTCTTTGAATGGTTGTATCGTGGACCATAGTTGTGTTCCAGGATCATAGTTATGGGAAATGACGGTACTTAAGTTTTGTTCCATTGTTGAGGTATGAGGTACCGATACAATATTTTGGGGACAGCAAAATTTTTACGACAAGAAATCTTGAACTCTTCTATTCCTTCGTACCTGTCGTCTCGCTTCACTTACCTTTCTTTTCACCACAATCTGAACACACGCTCTCGTCATGAAACAATACTAACAATACCATCCCATCGCACCTCCTCATACTCATCCTCTTTCACAATAGCCCTGCCAAGACTCTGGAATTCGCTACCTGCTAGCATCAGGGACTGTCGAAATAAAATTGAATTCAAACGCAAACTCACTAGGCACTTGGTCAGTAATTGATTTCTTGTAAATAGTTTCCTTAATCTATCACAAAATATTTCAATATCCAGTAATTTCATCACTATACAATTTTGTTATTCTAGGTTTAATTTGTAATTCAGTAAATATAAAATATTCTTTGTTTCTCTATGATAAATTATCTAGCTTTAATTAGTGAGGTAATCTTTTCGTACTTTGATTTTTATTGTAATTGTAATTGTAAATTTAATACTAATTGTAATTTTATTTGTAATTGTAATTGTAAATTTAATACTAATTGTAATTTTATTGTTCATATTATAGTTGGAATCTCCTGGTAGAGGGGCAGAGAAGGCCTGACGGCCTTATCTCTACCAGATTAAATAAATAAATAAATACTAAATACTAATACTAATAAATGTAACGCTTATCATTTAACACAAAAATAAATTTACAGATTACGGTAGGCAGGACGTTCACTGACAAAGTATTGAAACTTCACGTTTTGCTAATGATAAAAAAGAATCCACATTTTCTGTTCGTGAAATAGAATCTACACGAGATATCTCGAAATCAACTGCTTGCAGAATATTGCTCTACTAAATATCACTCTTTTTACGTCTAGCCCTTGTAGGAGTTAACTGAAGATGTCTTTGATAAAAGGTTCTATATACATTACAGACATTATCACAAAACAAAACTACTTCACATACAACAACAAATATTTGCCCGTGGGATTACCCATTTATAGCATATTAGCAGAAATATTCATACACAATATAGAACAGACATACATACTAAACAAAGTGAATACAAATTTATGTGACTTTCCGACCATATTATCAGTATTCAATAACATTCTGTTCATGAAATAAAATAACACATAATATGTTATGTGTTAGAAGAGAAATAGCAATTACTTTTCTCACCGGGAATTGAATGAGGGACGTTGAGTTCCTATCTACGTGTAGACTTTCAAATAAAAAAAAATATATATAATTATGGCTTGTATAGCTGGTCATTGTTGCAAATACAGTTATGAATTGTAGTTTATTACAGACTGAGGACTGAATACTAGACATTGTACAGGATGCGTGTTATAAATACGTTGTTAAGATTATTATTACACCAGCAAGGAAACCACAAACTTCATGCTTACCTGCGTGTGGAGTAATTAAGACTCCCTTTTACTTACTGAGTGGAAATGATTGGCTTTCGATTGTGGTGTAAATGGAAGTACGAGGAATATGATGATAATAATGATGATCGTGGTGATGATGATGATAATAATAATAATACATGATGTCACTCCGTCTGGGAGACTGAGAATACCGTGAAATATCAGAAAATTTGGTAAATTTTGGGAATTGTGGAAAAATCATAACTGTATTATCTGCTACAGAGAAGTATTAGGTCTAGTGACCTGGCTCTCCGAATAAAATTTTATAAACTTTCAACCTGATATGTTTCTGAACTTGATTGCGATTGTGTTGATAAAATTTGGGCAACATGTAAATAAATAGTCACTGATTATTGCAAAAAAAAAAATAAATAAATAAAGAATTTATGAAATTTGGGCAACATGTAACTAAAAAGTCACTGATTATTAAACAAAAAAGAATTGACAAATTTGGGCAACATGTAAATTAAAGGTCACTGATTCTTGCAAAAAAATGGTAAAATTTTGGCAACATATAAATAAAAGATCACTGATTAAAGCAAAAAAAAAAAAATAATAAAGAATTGATAAAATTTGGGTAACATGTAAATAAACGGTCACTGGTCATTGCAAAAAAAAAAATTATAAAATTTGGGCAACATTTAACTAAAAGGTCACTGATTATTAAACAAAAAAGAATTGAAAAAATTTGGGCAACATGTAAATTAGAGGTCACTGATTCTAAAAAAAAATGGTAAAATTTACGCAACATGTAATAAAAGGTCACTGATTATTGCAAAAAAATAAAGAATTGATAAAATTTGGGCAACATGTGAATAAAAGGTCACTGATTATTGCAAAAAAAAAAAAAAAAAGAATTTATACAATTTGGGCAACATGTAACTAAAAGATCACTGATTATTGGGGGGGGGGGAAAGGAAAGAAAAGGACGCAAATGGAATTTTTCTTCATAAATGACCAAAATTTCACTCTTCTTTCTTAAGAAGAATCAAAAGTTAGGATCTACAAAACAGTAATAAGACCAACAATAATTTATTCAGCAAAAACACGAGGAGATACTGCAAAAACCTATCAGATTTTAGAAACATCAGGAATGTGTACACTTAGGAAAATAAGTAAGAAAACAAGACTTTACAGGATATGAAATAAGATGTCATTAGGGAACAATGTAACGTCCAAGCAATAGGTGACTGGGTCATTAGAAGAAGAACAGAGTGGAATGACCATGAATCGCAGAGACACAACTTAGAATAGTTAATATCGCGAGAGACGAATTACCTGGAAGAAAGAGAAACCCGAATCGACAAGATGGAAAGATGGGGGACTCTAAATTGTGTACATAACAGACTCTAATCTTTCGGAAACTAAGAAGAACATGGTCAGGAACTGTCGTATCTTATAACTGCAGAGCGTTTTTTTACTCGGTGTTCCGCTACTACGGAATTCCCTCCCGGCGGACAGCTATGCATCATTCTTGGAGAAAATTTGCATGAACTCGCGGTACTTCTTGAGCCTGCGTTAAGAATTCAAATTCGTTTGTTATCCTCATCACAGGTAATTGAGACCACACAGAGTGGAGAGAGGTTAAGGCTCCCACCTGTATACACAATCGGCATTAATGGCAGTAGGGATGTCGGTCCTACGTGCCTGCCGTCTTTACCCCCATGAAAATGTACCTGGCACTCATTTGTTAGAAATTGAATAAACCCTAGGGTTACAGTGCGGCCGGGAGAATTATATCAATGGAGAAGAAGTCCAAGATCCCACCAGAAATCGAACCCGCGACCTTTCAGCTTGCAGCGTTACGCCTTAACTGCCCCCAACTGTAAATGCACACTCAATATTATTAGCCGTTTGTATTGCAATATTTGAAGATATTTGCTGCAATAGGCTATATGAACATGCCATACTTTTTCAAGAAATGATAGCGATTGTACCAGGTATCCTGTGGTGAAAATTGCACTGTAGAAAATTAGTTTCGTCTCGGAATGCAGGGTGTTTGCTCTCCAAGCGCTGTTTGCAATTAGGGAAATGCTTGAGTTTGCATCAGACGAAGACGAGAAATGTTTTGTCTAGACGTGGTCATTGTTCCCTCCTGTTACAAAACAGACTGACACACGTTACAAATGCCATCATATTAAGTGCTGAGCACCACTAATGTAGCTAAAAGTATGACTCATTATACTAAAATTATAGTTGAGTAATGCCCTACGTGTTTTAACTTCCTCATTGTGTATGAAGTAGGTTTATACGAGTCAGAAGAGGATCAAGTACCTAATCTCTGTATGTGAAGAACATGATGTTTTCTGTATCCGAAATGAGGAAAGAAAAAGTGGTTTATGTGGTGCATTTTACTCACAATCAGTCCTCAACTTTGGGTATGAATTATACTCACAATATTAGAATCTAAAACCTGTATCGGAAAGGACGAAAAAAAAGTGATTTATGTGGTGCATTTTACTCACAATCAGTCCTCAACTTTGGGTATGAATTATACTCACAATATTAGAATCTAAAACTGTATCGGGAAGAACGAAAAAAAAAAGTGATTTATGTGGTGCATTTTACTCACAATCAGTCCTCAACTTTGGGTATGAATTATACTCACAATATTAGAATCTAAAACCTGTATCGGAAAGGACGTAAAAAAAGTGATTTATGAGTGCATTTTACTCACAATCAGTCCTCAACTTTGGGTATGAATTATACTCACAATGTTAGAATCTAAAACCTGTATCAGAAAGGACGAAAAAAAAAACTGATTTATGTGGTGCGTTTTACTCACAATCAGTCCTCAACTTTGGATATGAATTATACTCACAATATTAGAATCTAAAACCTGTATCCGAAAGGACGAAAAAAAAAAGTGATTTATGTGGTGAATTTTACTCGCAACATTAGAATCTAAAACCTGTATCGGAAAAGACGAAAAAAAAAAAAGCGATTTATGCGGTGCATTTTACTCACAATCAGTCCTCAACTTTGGGTATGAATTATACTCACAATATTAGAATCTAAAATCTGTATCGGAAAGGACGAAAAAAAAACTGATTTATATGGTGCGTTTTACTCACAATCAGTCCTCAACTTTGGGTATGAATTATACTCACAATATTAGAATCTAAAACCTGTATCGGAAAGGACGAAAAAAAATTATGTGGTGCATTTTACTCACAATCAGTCCTCAACTTTGGATATGAATTATACTCACAAAATTAGAATCTAAAACCTGTATCGGAAAGGACGTAAAAAGTGATTTATGAGTGCATTTTACTCACAATCAGTCCTCAACTTTGGGTATGAATTATACTCACAATATTAGAATCTAAAACCTGTATCGGAAAGGACGAAAAAAAAACCGATTTATGTGGTGCATTTTACTCACAATCAGTCCTCAACTTTGGGTATGAATTATACTCACAATATTAGAATCTAAAACCTGTATCGGAAAGGACGAAAAAAAACTGATTTATGTGGTGCGTTTTACTCACAATCAGTCCTCAACTTTGGATATGAATTATACTCACAAAATTAGAATCTAAAACCTGTATCGGGAAGGACGAAAAAAAAGTGATTTATGTGGTGCATTTTACTCACAATCAGTCCTCAACTTTGGGTATGAATTATACTCACAAAATTAGAATCTAAAACCTGTATCGGGAAGGACGAAAAAAAAGTGATTTATGTGGTGCATTTTACTCACAATCATTCCTCAACTTTGGGTATGAATTATACTCACAATATTAGAACCTAAAACCTGTATCGGAAAGAACGAAAAAAAAGTGATTTATGTGGTGAATTTTACTTACAATCAGTCCTTAACTTTGGGTATGAATTATGCTCAGAATATTAGAATCTAAAACGAGTATCTATTGTGGTGATTCTGAAAGTAAATAAGAAGACAAGGCCGATATTTCGCATTATAACATGTTTTCATAACTTCACAAAAAAATTCTATCAGTGCGTGAATATCAATTGTACAATTTTTTAATGTCTTCCCTTTGAACGATATGCTTGCACAGTATTGTTGATTGCTTGAAAAATGTAGTAATACACAAGTACGTTAGTATCCACTGTACACTTTTAAAAGCTTCCCTTAATAAATTTCCTTTCAAAGCATTATTGGTCGCTTGAACATATCAGGAATATAAGCGCATATATACTTGAAAACACATTTACAACTTTGCCTTGAACGGTTTGTCTTCACAGTATTGTTGGTAATTTGAGCAAGTTAGCATCATATACAGTTTTACAAATACTCCTTGAACGGTATGCTTTCAAATTATTGCTGGTAGTTCGAAAAAGTCAGCTATATACTGTACACACGTCAATATCCATTGCACAGTTTTATAAATTCCCATTGAAGGATATGCTTTTACAGTATTGCTGATATTCTGAACAAGTCAGCAATGTACAGTACACAGATACGTCAATATCTATTGTAGTTTTATAAATTCCCCTTGAACGACATGTTTTCATAGTATTGCTGGTATCTTGAACAAGTGTGCAATGCATTCTACATAGATACGTCAATATCCATTGTACAATTTTGTAAATTCTTCTTGGAATACCATAGCACACGGAGTGTAGTGAGAGTTCAGAGTGCTTTTAGATGGGAGTTTCACCATGCGGCACCTACTGACAAGACGATTATGAGTTTGGTATTTCAATACACACCAACTGCGTTCCTGTGGGTTCGCCATAACCCTCTAAATGCTGCAGAATTCACACTAAGTTGAAATGTAAACACTCACACCATTTAACACAATTTGCTTCTATTCAATGATGCCACAATGACAAACGAAAGACCGGGAACAGCGTCTTTTTTTTTCTTATGGTGCCATCTATTGTTCTTCGCCAACAATTGCAATTATACATTCCCTGAAATTCTTTGAACCATTCTTTCTAATGGCACAGGTATGAATTTCGTAATACGCCTAGTTATAAAATTATAGCAGTTTATAATCATGGGATGTTTCTGTGGACACACTGTAGGGGAGTAGTGTGTACAGTGAGACACAAAATATTAAGACATATGTATGCAAGTATTTTAAAAATAAAGTGCAACAGAAATATACATTAAAATATGGGTACAATAATACATAAACAGAAATGTTAATAGATAAAGGACATAATATACAATGCGTGTTTGTCAAAAAAATGCAAATGTCTCAATTTTCCCGTTCAGGAGGGTACAGTGAGACACCACAGTGTCTATTAACGGACATGGAAATGATTTACATTTATTTCAAAAGAAAGGAAAGCTTGCTGTCTCTTTATCTTGCCATGTTCTGTAGACTTATTTAGAATCATTTTGATGTCTGACTTCGAAACCATTGAAACATCTGGAACGTTTGGAAAAGTGAATTTTCCATGACTTTTAAAAATTTTGCGAAAAAAATAAAATGAATTTTTGGTGACAACAAAGCTTATAATTATAAGAATTTAATTTAATTCTTTATTAGTTTTTAATATCTTTTAAAATTTTGTGAATAATTTTTTATTTAAGGAATCATTAAAATGTAATGTATCCATTATTTTAAGCTATAGTTACTAAATTGGTTACTAATATGTTCATTTTTAATGTTAGTTACCGGTAAATGTAATATAATTACAGTTTGTTTTTGCAAATCATTGGTAAATGGGAACAGTGAGACGTCTCAGTGTACCCCTCTATGGCATGTCTCACTGTTCCCTTTACGCATAGTTCGTTTAAAAATGGCGCCATCACTTCAAAATCAAAACAAGAAAGACCAAACTTTGCAAAACGTAACGTCAAATACCATAGTATTAGGTAACAAAACATTCATATTTCTATTTAATTTGTATATGCAATATAACCTTCATTAAACACAAGCCAAAATTTTATTTCTAGAGTGAAAAATTACGAATTATTTTTTCATCACTCACCTTTATAACTAGAATCAAATCGAGTGTGAAAATAATGTTACTTTACTCATGCAACATACAACTCTACTGCTACAAACATTTCAACATCAAAATTTACCATCTAATAAAAAATGTCTCACTGTTCTCCCTGTCTCACTGTACCCACTTCTCCCCTACCTACATTAAAATGCCGCCATAACAGAAACCAGATGTCTTCAATATTTTCTTCGTTAAAGCTTTTAAAATATGAATTGACAAAATTGTAGGTTCTCTATCACATCAATTTATTGCTAAACCAAATACTTTTACTCTGATATATTCGCAGATGTGAATGCTGTACGATGTAAAGTCTCTTTTGTCTCGAGTTCAACAAGAGCCCACACGCAGGGAGGCGGGGGGGGGGGGCTGGAAGCGCAAGCACCTGCAGCCTTGACCTTGTCGAGAGTTCCAGCAGGGACGTTAGCTCTTCCGGAGGAATGAACTGCCGGCATTTCCCGCGCTATCGCGCCAAATGGCTCACAAAGAAATTCCACGGGGCACGCGCTGTCGCCACGGCAAACCGGCCAGCGCTGACCTACTGACTAATGCCTGTTGTTTATTTACTAACGCCGAACCAAAGCACAGCTGCTTCTCAGCGCCTACTGCAAAGGTGAAAACAAACCAAAACATAAAGGCTGGTTCACAATAAACCGGGAACGAGAACCAGAATGAAAACGAGAAGCAGAGGACGTGAATATGAAAATTTTTGATTCACAATAAATCGAGAACGTAGACGACTATGCATATCGATATGCATGTCAATAACGATATGTAAAGTCGATATTACGCATTCTGATGTTATTTGTGTATAATTCACCAATGGTGTTCTCTCATGAGTACAAGGCAGACAACATAAACACAGGTTAACCAACTTCGAAATTTCAAGTGAAACATTTCATTAGGTACGGTACTATAAATATGCCCATGCATCTTTATTATCACAACATATTTTAAGACTACCATAACGTAAAATAATTAGAGAAGAAACATTATTTGTAATAGAACAAAAATGAACACAACAGTAGTTATTGAATTGAAGCATGAATATGTAGTGTGTAATACAAGCACTACAGTAATAAAATATGATTCACTTACGATCGGTGTTCAAAGCCCCATATTCTCCTTCTCCTTCATTTTCTCATCTTTATACGAGGCGCGCCGCTTATCGTAAACGTGAGGATTTTCCTCAACACTCAATATTAGAATCTCATCAAATAAAACTTGCTCCATAATGCACAGCACAGAACAAAATAATGCATAGGTTATGTCACGGTCTTCTTGCTACAAAATATACAACGGCAAAATAGCTTTTAGATGGCAATAGAATGAATCTAGTGGGCTGTGATCGGAAACGTGAACGCCAAAGTTGAAACTTGGTAAACTCTCCGTTCCCGATCTCGGGCTCCGGCAAGCTTTTCGTTAATTGTGAATGCTCACATTTAAATGTACACATTTTAATAATTTTACCGTTTTCGTTTTCGTTCCGATTCTCGTTTCCGGTTTATTGTGAACCAGCCTTTACAGTTTGGTTTAAACCTGTGTTTCTCAACCTTTCTGTTGATGAGGCCCCCTTTCCTCCCCGCATTGGCCTAAGTTGTGGAGTAGAACAGTCATTCTCAACCGGGGGATCACGACTCTTTGAGGGGGGGGGGGAGTCAAAGAGCATTTAAGGGGAGAGGACGGTACTTTTTAAAACTTTTTTCCTATTTGGTGTAAAATATTAATTTTTATATGTAGAGGGCTCATGGCTATAGCAACTCAACCAAATATAAATATTTTGAGAAAAATTATTTGGGAGCCAGATTTGAAAAAAAATATATACCCGATGCAGTATTTTACTAAAACCGATATATCTAAGCCATTTTTAGAGATAAATTCAAACAGTTTGTTACAATTTACTTAATTAATTAACTAGTGGACTTACTCGTGTTAATTATGTAAGTTTGTGCTGCTTACAGCTGTTTCGGTGCTTCACACACCATCCTCAGAGCGTACTAGATCTCGGCGTCATCTCGAACTTCTCTGCCTGTTATGTGGGTGCGTTTGATTGTTGAAAGGTGTTGAAAAGTGGAGTCAAATAGTGTGTGTGTACTTTTCAACATCTTTCAACAATCAAACGCACCCACATAACAGGCAGAGAAGTTCGAGATGACGCCGAGATCTAGTAGGCTCTGAGGATGGTGTGTGAAGCACCGAAACAGCTGTAAGCCGCACAAACTTACGTAATTAACACGAGTAAGTCCACTAGTTAATTAATTAATTATATCAAGTGTTAAAAGTAGTGTACGCAAGATTCAAAATGGACAATGTACTTGCAAAAGCACGCTCTACAAACTGTTTGTAACAGAATTTTGGTATTAGTCCCTACATTTGTAAAATAAACAATTAAAATTTAATAACATTTTTTATTTTCTTTCTTGCAAACAGACAAATTTATTTTTAAAATGAAATCAATTAGGAAAATTCTGTTACAGAGAAACGTTTCCCAGTAGTCTAGAGAATGTGTATTCTAAATTACATTCATATATCTTTAAAAGTTCAGAAATTATATAGATATTTGTCTGGCAATGTAACAAAAGAATAAAATTTCAGAAACAGCAATCAATGTGATTTAATAATCGAGAGCGCAGAAACTTTAAAAATGGCGTCTCAACATCCAATAAGAGCACAGATACCCACAAAATGTTATACAATATATTCCACAAACATCACAGAGTATTTTAAAGAAAAATTTGGTGTTGAAAAAAAAAACTGAAGTTCTGGAAACAACAATCACAGTGCGGTGCGATTTAAAAATCCGAAGTGCAGGAAGTTTAAAAATGGCGTCTCAACATCCAATAAGAGCACAGATACCCACAAAATGTTATACAATGTATTCCACAAACATCACAGAGTATTTTAAAGAAAAATTTGGTTTTGAAAAAAAAAAACTGAAGTTCTGGAAACAACAATCAAAGGGCGGTGCGATTTAAAAATCCGAAGTGCAGGAAGTTTAAAAATGGCGTCTCAACATCCAATAAGAGCACAGATACCCACAAAATGTTATACAATGTATTCCACAAACATCACAGAGTATTTTAAAGAAATATTTGGTTTTGAAAAAAAAACTGAAGTTCTGGAAACAACAATCAAAGGGCGGTGCGATTTAAAAATCCGAAGTGCAGGAAGTTTAAAAATGGCGTCTCAACATCCAATAAGAGCACAGATACCCACAAAATGTTATACAATGTATTCCACAAACATCACAGAGTATTTTAAAGAAATATTTGGTTTTGAAAAAAAAACTGAAGTTCTGGAAACAACAATCAAAGGGCGGTGCGATTTAAAAATCCGAAGTGCAGGAAGTTTAAAAATGGCGTCTCAACATCCAATAAGAGCACAGATACCCACAAAATGTTATACAATGTATTCCACAAACATCACAGAGTATTTTAAAGAAATATTTGGTTTTGAAAAAAAAACTGAAGTTCTGGAAACAACAATCAAAGGGCGGTGCGATTTAAAAATCCGAAGTGCAGGAAGTTTAAAAATGGCGTCTCAACATGCGATAAGGGCACAAATACCCACAAAAAATTGTACAATGTTTTCTACACATATCACAGAGTATTTCAAGGAAAAATTTTATTTTTTGAAAATTTATTCATTTTTCACCAAAAATACCATCATCTTCCCTTAAGGGATGAAGTGGCTGAAATTTATTTACTATTTTTTTAGCTAAAGACTTAATTTTTTCTAAACAGCAACCTCTGTTATTAATATTGATGTATCCAAGCTTCATTAGTATCAAATCAATTTAATAATGTTTTACATTTTCAAAACGTAGGCCTATCTACTCCCACAAAATACTGTATAAGTTACTGGCCTGAAGAAATTTGTACCGCATATTTGACATCCATACAATTTAACAGCAGAGCCATAATGCCAATTTTGAATGTATAAGTAGGGTTGTCAACTTTTCAAAATACATAAAGGAAGATTTTACCGACATTTTTAGTGACTCATGCTTTCTTAATTTCTTACAATTCATATTTGATTTTCAGGTAAATCTGTTCAAGATTATAAATTTATTTAAAGTTTTCAATCATTATGATTTATCAATTTTTGCAAAATTATTATTTGCTAATACATCTTATAATAGTACATTATGCAATGAGCCTATAATGGTAGTAATTAAGACGCGAGTATGTTTGTTTATGAAACGACTTTTTATGCTCGACCATATTTCTAACTTGAAATTATTCATAAGTATTCATGTTATGGTTATGTAAGTGAGGAGCGGAACTGACCTGAATTGTGAGATGTGCGCAGACGCTAAAGTATTGATTTTTTCCGAGGCACGAATGTCTTTGACCTTGATATAATCTAGAGAATAACATGAACATTAGTCTTGATATAACCTGGAAATTGATTTGGAATTGAAAAACGAGATGACAAATTGAATTTATTTGAATAATATTTACAATTAACGCTAAGTATTATAGTAACAGAACATAACCTTCTGCGACAGTATTGGATTTCCAGCCTCCGTGACTTTTCGCTAGTTGTCTTTCGATTGCATATCCGAGAATAATCGATACTTGCGGTTTTATAATGGTACAATGGTGATTTCTCATTGGCTGAACAACTGAATTATAATGAATAGGTGCACTTTAATGAGGCGCATTAACGGCTACTACCAGGTGTATAATTACTACATTTCGGAATGGTCGAGCATAAAAGAAACTTTATGAACGTTTTCGCTGTATGGCATCATCAGATATTCAAAAAGTTATGACGAAATATAAACATAAGTCCATTAAGTTGTACATAGTATATATGCATAACAATAGTTAAATAATTAATTATGAGTTATATGTAACGAAAATATTATATTGGGAAATGCTCAATTTGACTAATTTGTGTAATTTGTCGACTTGCCGAAAAGTGAAATATAAAAAATTTATAATTCTAGAATACGTTTCCTTGGTTTGAACACACGTTACGATATTTTGTGCAACAGGTTAAAATGTTTCTTTTTATTTTGATTATGTTTCTTATCGTAAAGTTACATAGAACTTCAAGTATTAATATGTCTGGAAAGCCCGAAGTATTCGAACTTAGATATCATAAGATTACAAAGTCTCCTGAGTCATACTCAGTTTATTTAAAAATGGATGATAAGATGATGAAATAGCTTAGCAACAGTAATAATAATAATAATAATAATAATAATAATAATAATAATAATAATAATAATAATAATCGTTCTTTTCCGTTTAACCTCCTCCAGTTGTAAGATTTATACATCAAACGTCTGTAGAGGAGGGGGCAATGCTACAGACCAACACACTATATCGATATATACGTGGGGCTCTCCTAGCCTGGAGTCAACAGGGAATGTGAACATAAAATAATTTAGTATTCTTGTTGTTTGAGCTTAACTTTAAATAATCTGGCATTGATTAGTACTGTACAGCGTACTATACAAGGAACAAATGAATGTGTACATAAATAAGTGAACAATAAAATTAAATGATAAGTATGTAAGTAAAAAATATATATATATTAAACACAGTAAATAAATTAAATAGCTTAAATACATTCAACAAGTTAAATAAATAAAATTATATAAATGAAAAAAAATATTTTTGTTATTTGGTCTTTTAACGACACTGTATCAACTACTGTATTAAGTAATATAGCGTCGATGGGATTGGTGATAGTGAGATGATATTTTACCGAGAAGAGATCAAGAATTCGCTATAGATTACCAGACATTCGCCTTAAGATTGGGGAAAACCTCGAAAAAAAAAACAACCAGATAATCAGCCCAAACGGGAATCGAACCCACGCCCGACCACAACTCCGGATCGGCAATCAAGCGCCTCAGCCTACTGAGCTATGTAGATGTCTAATAAAATAATTAAATAAATAAACGAATAAATAAATGATCAAATAAATAATTAAATAAATAATATGTAAATAAGTAAAGAAATAAATAAAAATGAATGAATAAATAAATAAATAAATAATGTATAAATAAGTAAATAAATAAATAATAGATAAATAAGTAAATAAATGTCAAATGTGCTGCATCTAACACTGAAGTCATTAGTAGGTAGGTAAATAAATACATAAATAAATAAATATGAATAGAAAATTAATAACTAATTAAAATGAATAAATAAACAAACGAATAAATAAATAATTAATTAAATAAATAATATGTAAATAAGTAAAAAAATAAATAAAAATGAATAAATAAATAAATAAATAAATAAATAAATAAATAAGTAGATAAATAAATACATACATAATTAAATATGCATAAAATTATTAAGTAATTACAAATGAATAAATAAACGAATAAATAATTAATTAAATAAATAATATGTAAATAAGTAAAGAAATAAATAAAAATGAATAGAAAATGAATGAATGATTGAATGAATAAGTAAATAAATAAGTAGATAAATAAATACATAAATAAATAAAAATTAATAGAAAATTAATAAGTAATTAAAAATGAATAAATTAACAAACGAATGAATAAATAATTAATTTAATAAATAATATGTAAATAAGTAAAGAAATAAATAAAAATGAATAGAACATGAATGATTGATTGAATGAATAAGTAAATAAATAAGTAGATAAATAAATATGAATAGTAAATTAATAAGTAATTAAAAATGAATAAATAAACAAACGAATAAAAATAATTAATTAAATAAATAATATGTAAATAAGTAAAGAAATAAATAAAAATGAATGAATGAATAAATAAATAAATAAATAAGTAGATAAATAAATACATAAATACATAAAAATTAATAGAAAATTAATAAGTAATTAAAATGAATAAATTAACAAACGAATGAATAAATAATTAATTAAATAAATAATATGTAAATAAGTAAAGAAATAAATAAAAATGAATAGAAAATTAATGAATGATTGAATGAATAAGTAAATAAATAAGTAGATAAATAAATAAATAAGTGAATAAATAAATAAATAAATAAATAAATAAACAAATAAATACGAGATGTTGTCAAATGTGCTGCATCTAACACTGAAGTCATTAGTAGAGAAGTAAGTAAATACATAAATAAACAAAAATGAATAGAAGATGAATAAATAAATAAAAATGAATAAAGAAATAAATAAATACATAAGTAAATAAATAATATGTATATAAGTAAATAAAGTCATAAGTAAATAAAAATGAATAAAAACGTGAATAAATAAATAATGAATGAATAAATAAATAAATAATATATTTATAAGTAAATAAATTATGCCTAATGTTCTGCATCTAACACTAAAGTTATTAGTTGATAAATAAATAAATAACATATAATATGAAGTTTTATATCGTATTCCAATGTGTGTTGGGTCTGATTGTGAATTATTAACTCAAACAAAAGCATTCAGATTTACTGCAAATGTTACCTTTAAAAAAAAAAAAAAAAAGCTTCATGATAGGCTATTATAATTTATAATGCCCTCTCGCTGCTAAAAGGCGACTAGCGGTGGTACGATGAACTACGAGAAAAAAAATGTGTAACCTGAGACTCCAGCGGTCATGTCGCGCCATCTGTGAACAGGTGCGGTGTACTATTACATTACCTTTCCAGCCAAGGTAGTGATAGGTGAGAGCATGACGTATGTCTCGGTATAAATCTGAAAAGTGGCGCTAGGTGGAATATGAGTGAACTACGAACTGCAACATGCAGTAACATGAGCCTGTCGGTAAGGTTTCACCCTACATTACCGTCCGGGTAAAGGTACAGTTCAATGACTTGCAGTATAAACTTGAAATTCCATGCATTTTTTTCAGTGTCTTGCTGAAACCATGTGGAAGGATATCTCAACATAAAAAAACATAAACATGACAACCTTGAACTCAAATTACAACCGAATGTTAGAAGCATACAGCCTGACGGATAAAGAAATCCCTGTGACGTAAAAGATATGCTAGTTACACGTACTTTGCCATTACAGGTTTAATGAGCTTCAAATACTGGGCATTCCAATTATCAGAGACTGGCAGTGTTCCTTTTCTGCTTTACGAAGAAAAAAGTGCAACCTCAACGCGTGGCTTAAGTGAAATTCCTTAAGCTGTAAATGTGTCGTATATCTAATATTTTTAAATGTTCGTGCATTGAAAAACTAGAATTAGGGCTAAATTTAGCAATTTTATACTCAGTACTCTTCCGAATTTAAAAATGAAACAACGGTTTACAATAGCTGATTAAGAAATGAAAAATGAAATATACATAAAAACAAATTGATTGTTTATGAATCGCTTTTCAAATATTTTGATAGTTCATTTGTTGGAAGTGTAGGAACATTCACTAAATCGTCGACATTTTGTAACTGAAATCCACAACATAAGGTTAGAAAACGTATTTTTCCTTACCCTGCATTCTCGCACAAATCCGAATCTATTATTTTCCATTTTTGGCTCAGTTTTCAATGATTCATTTGCATGCTTGCTTTTGGATACACACATAATCATTTGTACCATTATTTTTGTGTTTATGAAAATAAGTTCAGACCGTAGCCGAATATGGAAGACTACCGATACATAATAGTAATATACGTTACAAGAGCGATATGTTGACGTTTTCATGTTCGAGGAAAAGATTGAAAAAGCGAAACGTAGTTGAGCTTTTTTAATTTCCGAGAACATGAAAACAAACATACCGCTCGTGTATCATACATTATTTTGTGCGAAGATCTTTTATTACATACCTGAAAGACGAATTTCTAATTAGTTGCAATGAAATCTCCATCTTGGTTTCTGTTCAATGACGGCAACTTTAGAAAACAAAAATATCTATACTCCAGCAGGCCGTGATATACGTCTGTCTTTTTTTTTTCCCCCCAGTCTATAAATGCGAACTTAAAACAAACGGTAAGGTTATGTAATGATTTATTTTTCATTTTAATATTTTAACAATATTATTTATATAACATATTGCAGTAATAACATCGGCATCTGGAATCTTGTTGATTTTTTCACGGCTTCCTTAATGTTACTTGTATCAGGAATGCAATAAGTTTCGTGGAGTAGTAGACTTTACTTAATTTTTGCAGATATTTAAAAACAATAATTAACATTGCAATTTAGGTGAAATTGCAGTGGTAAGTTTCCAATTTATAATTATTACTATGTTAAACGTCTCTAAAAATAATATGTTAAAAGCCTAAAGCAGTAAAATGAATGTCGCGCTTAAGCGATAAGAAGAGGGAAATTGTTATGTGTGTTACGTTGGGAATACTGAATGTGGTATTTCACACTTACCGCGTATTGGTTCTGTGCGGAAAACAAGCATATACGCACGATCTCGCACAAAAATAAATGAACTGATTGAACTCACTGCCAACGATTGTACGAGTATTTCTGAACCATCAATTTCATCGACACTAAACGATACGGCAAAGCAGAAATTTCTGAAATGTTTCGAGCCTTGCTGTCGCGTAATGTCGGCCCAGAGTTACCTTAGCTTGCGGATGCTAATCTCATCGTGTCCAAGGTCTTTATTTTTCTTGTTAAATCGTGAAAACCGTAAGACCGGTCTTCATACATCATCTGTTTAGACAGTGGGCGGAGCAATGCGTGCTGAACGTTCGACGCTGGCAATTCCCAAAATTTACCTAACCAAACATTTGCACAGGTACCTACACTCTGTCCCAGGAATCTGTAGACTAGAAAGACGAAATAAGACCTCTGCCCAATTGGTATGTGGGAGGGCTAGGGCTTTATGGTTTATGGTTTGAATCTAATGGTTTCTTGCTTAATCAAGAAAAAACTATCAACAAAACTTTCTGTAGTAATGTCACGTGAGGTCTGAGATCTGCCGATAAATCCACGAGCGAAGCGAGTGGATTTATCTGTCGAGTCTCAGACCTCGAGTGACATTTATTAGGACTATTTCGTGAATAAAATAAAAATTTAAATAATATATCCCTAAAATTCGATCACAAAATGTTAATAATTGTATATTAACGAATACTTAACCTATTCAAACATTGTGAAGTTCAAATACTCGTAGATGAATATCGATTATTGCAATAAAGAAATTCGATGTTATTATTCAGTAATGCCAATTGCGAAAAGCGAAATACAGGTTTAACATTGTTAATTACATGTACTGCACTTTTCTCTTATTATTATAACAAATACATTTTCATTATATGCTGAAATCATAATTTTATTTAAGAGTAACAGTGGGGACAGCTATATACCAATGCTTATGTATTCACAGTGAGACATGTTGCTACACAGTGAAGCCATCTCTGTATAGATAGGCCTAATTAAAACACGAATTTTATTACGCCATACGAAAGGCAGTTTGATCAAAGACATTATTACTATGCAAGGTCTTTGAGTTTGATATGCGATGATGTTACATAAATTTGGACGTCTATTAATTGTTTAATTTCAATACAAATGTTATAGGCTACAATTTTATAGGTTACGTTAGGCCTACCTGTGGAAGCAGGACCAATGTCAGCTGTGCCTTGTTTCGACCGTTACTTACAATGAGTGCTACACGAAAGCATTTTTTATAGCTCGACAAACGCATTCTCGCTGTAGTGTGTAACGGAACTATAGCTGCATCTACACAGTTCAATATTCCAATCGCGTATGCGTGCAATTTGGGAAGAATAGAATCAAGTTTAAAAGGTACGTTCAATTAAGATGCATAAATATTTTGTGTCTACATGGTGCGCCGTTTTGAACGTGGTCTTCACTGCGTAAATATATTAATTAATATTAAATATCAATCTTGCATTCATTGCTTTAAAGTTGAAAGAAACGTTTAACCGTCTAGTTGCATCTTAATGTATTCATGTTCATCAATTTACGGGGAAACAGTTGGCGACAACGACTAAACAAAAGAACGACCATGCGATAAATTGATAGCGATAAATCTAGCTGCAGAAATTATCGCAAAGTCTGACTGTGATTGGTTGGAATTCAAAATTTCATTACACTTCATTGGTCGAAAATGAAATGACGTCATATAAACGAAATAGTCAGCCTAAATTATCTAATAAATATGGACAACAGATTCAACTACACAAAATTTCTAGGACTTTTTATAGACTCCAGTTTAACATGGGATAAGCATATCGAATACATATGCACAAAGCTATCAAGAGTTTTATATTTGTTAAAGAAATTAACGACTTGCGTTTCTCAAAATTATTTAAGATGTGCCTACTTTACTTTCTTTCAGTCGATAATCCGATATGCCCTAATTTTCTGGGGAAATGGAACCAAAATTGGAAGCGTCTTGATTTTACAAAAGAAAGCCATAATAATTTTATGTAAATCAAACTATCTGGAACATTGTCGGCCACTTTTCAGACAATCACGGATTTTAACAATCATAAATTTGTGTGTGTGTGTGTGTGTGTGTGTGTGTATATATATATATATATATATATATATATATATATATATATATATATATATATATATATATATATGATCTAGTACTTTACACTAGACAAAATATCTACAATTACTCATTAGGGGTCAATATACATGATCATGAAATTAGAAATAGTGAACAAATTAATATTCCATACTTTAGATTACACAAAAACAACACAAACTTTAAAATTATGGGGATGAAATTATATAATAAGCTCCCAAGTCAATATCATAAATTACCAATCAATAGCTTCAAAACTAGATTTTACAATTGGTTATTAAATAATCCTTTTTATTCTGTTGCTGAGTTTTTCAACACAGATTTGTATGAAATTGTATTTTAATAAATAAGTTTAATTGCAATTTAGTTAGTTTTCTTCAATTTAAAAGTTTCAAATTATTTCATGTTTTCATTGTATTATTTAAATTTTACTGTTTCTTTTACTAGTGTTTTTTAAAAATGTATTTATATGTTTTTCAATGTATTCTGACGAAGCCTAAAACTGTATGTCTAATGGCCAATAAATTGAATTGAATTGAATGGAAGCTCTAGGTGGAGGTGTTGGTTGAACGAGACTATAGTCTGGGTCAGCTTACTTCATACCCTAAGGGTGAAACCTAACAATTTTTCTCCCTATTACTATACATGCTAATGGACTGTGGTGATTTTCTAGTTTGTAGGTTGAATTTTCTTTTGCCAACTTCGTTTCGAATTTCGATACTGACAAATACTACAAATGGTAATGATTTTGTAACGGTTATGTTGGCAGCTGAGACAGGCTGGAGTTGCAGGGAATTAAAATTGTACTGGATTTCTGAGCTGGTTACTTGAACCTAGTGAAATTTGAATATACTGATAATTAATTAATATCAGTATTAATATTAATACATAAAAGCCGATTACTGGAAGCTAGTGAAATTTGAACATACTAATAATTAATTAATATCAGTATTAATATTAATACGTATGGGAAATGCCTGTGCTGTCAAAAAATCTGAAATTTAGAATTTACAAAACAGTTATATTACCGGTTGTTCTTTATGGTTGTGAAATTTGGACTCTCACTTTGAGAGAGGAACATAGGTTAAGGGTGTTTGAGAATAAGGTGCTTAGGAAAATATTTGGGGCTAAGCGGGATGAAGTTACAGGAGTATGGAGAAAGTTACACAACACAGAACTGCACGCATTGTATTCTTTACCTGACATAATTAGGAACATTAAATCCAGACGATTGAGATGGGCATGACATGTAGCACGTATGGGCAAATCCAGAAATGCATATAGAGTATTAGTTGGGAGGCCGAAGGGAAAAAGATCTTTGGGGAGGCTGAGGTGTAGATGGGAGGATAATTTTAAAATGGATTTTAGGGATATGATGGTAAAGACTGAATTAATCTTACTCAGGACAGGGACCGATGGCGGACTATGTGAGGGCGGCAATGAACCTCCGGGTTCCTTAAAAGCCATTTGTAAGTAAGTAAGTATTAATATTAATACGTAATAGTTATTTTATGTATTGCGTTGTGGTTACAATTCAAAACTATAATCAGGTAAGTGTAAATAAACATAACGTACTAGGATGTGATAATCCAGGTGGGTAATAAATATAAATAGCATTTCATATTTTAATGAATTTCTTTCGTGTTTAGATTTTTATTACAATAATGTCAAAAAGAGGAAAAAGAATGGCAGCGACTCCACCAAATCAGTGTAAAGCGTGCTGCGAGAATGGGGATAACTTCACCTACTGGCGTTCTGTTCTTTCAGATCTAACCGAAAGAAAATAATGAAGAAGGAATTATGCTCACGAAGACAGCAATTATAACTCGAATAGCAAAATTATTAGGAGTAAGTATTCTTAAGCATACATTTCATGGTTATATTCAGTTTTCGGAGTTAGTGCTAATAATTTTATGTGGTCAAAAAATACATTTTTAGGTTAGATCTCGTGAATCAACTGTTTAGTCAAACCAATGAATTTCATATTGCCAGACAAAATACCTAACATGTTGATCTCTTTCTCGTATAGTTTGCTTACGAAAATATGCTACAAATTACCGGTATTGAATTACTTAGAACAGTGGTCGTCAGCACTCGCTGAAATGTGCAAAGGGTAAGCGGTGCCATCCCGTGTGCACCGTCGTGCAGCAGGAAGAGGTAGAGAGCATACCCGCTAGCAGCTACGAATGCACCATGGTGCACTGTGTTCTCCGCGGGTAAGAGACTTTCAGCCTAATTTTCTAATTAACCATGCTCTTAATTACAAAACACATAATACGTTTTTTTAAATTAATTTTGATGTATTGCGTTGTCCCCTTCCATCTGCAGAGTTATTTAGTTTCCATTCTGTATATGGAATGGCAGCAAATAACAGTAATACACTTCTTTTCCTGTTTGAGAACTCACGTTGAAATATTCGAGTTTATCTCTGAAAATTCGATGGGCTTTCCAATCTGTACCCATGATGCAACGTCATGAGAAACAACATAAAAACTGCTATGTCTGATGATGCTGATTCGACAGAATCTGAAGAATAAAATTGCTTAATTCGTTTTCATGCATTTGACCCCATTCTCGAATATTCTATTATCCTTATCGAAATTAGACGGGGTTTTCCCAATCTGTAAGAGTGGTGCAACATGGTACTAACAGACATGATTAATTACAAGGGAGAAAACTGACAATCTGTGTGATGTAATGCGAGGAACATGATGCAAATACTACGGACACAAAGTAAGCTATCTGACCCATGCTGAAGAGGTCATGAAATTTACCGTGGGACTAACAGGCTTGATGTGTGATCCAGGAAGTCGTTGGAAAGTGTCTTCCTGATAACTCGTTCTTAATGTACACTACTGTAAACTGACCCTGAACTGTTTCTGATTACTTTCGGAGGTACAACATCAAGAAAAACAGCGGGAATTCTCCGAGAAAGACTAGCAAGAAACGGCTCCTTGTTTTGCCAACACGAAAAAAAATGCCAACAGTTAGGAAAATTGAAAGTAATGGATATAAGATATTAATATTCTCTCCCCTCCCCTGCCAACGCTGTTTTCACGCACAACATGGAACTCATTCGAGTCGCATTTGTTACACTTATAATTTTCGACTGTTTCTTTCATACAAAGTGTATTTCTTACTTTGTCATATTTTCCTGTCTTACTTTGTCAATTCCTATGTTTGTCATTTTTCTATCTTAATTTGTTACTTCATCACTTCTTCCTATCTTACTTTATCACTTCTTTCTATCGTACCTTGTCGCTTCTTCCTGTCTTACTTTGTCACTTCCTACCTTTGTCATTCTTCTATCTTAATTGTTACTTTATCACTTCTTCCTGTCCTACTTTATCATTTCTTCCTGTCTTGCTTTGTCACTCCCTATCTTTGACATTCTTCTATTTTAGTTTGTTACTTTATCACTTCTTCCTGTCTTACTTTGTCACTCCCTATCTTTGACATTCTTCTATTTTAATTTCTTACTTTATCACTTCTTCCTGTCTTACTTTGTCACTTCCTATCTTTATCATTCTTCTATTTTAATTTCTTACTTTATCACTTCTTCCTGTCTTACTTTGTCACTTCCTATCTTTGTCATTCTTCTATTTTAATTTGTTACTTTATCACTTCTTCCTGTCTTACTTTGTCACTTCCTATCTTTGTCATTCTTCTATTTTAATTTGTTACTTTATCACTTCTTCCTGTCTTACTTTGTCACTTCCTATCTTTGTCATTCTTCTATTTTAATTTGTTACTTTATCACTTCTTCCTGTCTTACTTTGTCACTTCCTATCTTTGTCATTCTTCTATTTTAATTTATTACTTTATCACTTCTTCCTGTCTTACTTTGTCACTTCCTATCTTTGTCATTCTTCTATTTTAATTTATTACTTTATCACTTCTTCCTGTCTTACTTTGTCACTTCCTATCTTTGTCATTCTTCTATTTTCATTTGTTACTTTATCACTTCTTCCTGTCTTACTTTGTCACTTCCTATCTTTGTCATTCTTCTATTTTAATTTATTACTTTATCACTTCTTCCTGTCTTACTTTGTCACTTCCTATCTTTGTCATTCTTCTATTTTCATTTGTTACTTTATCACTTCTTCCTGTCTTACTTTGTCACTTCCTATCTTTGTCATTCTTCTATTTTAATTTATTACTTTATCACTTCTTCCTGTCTTATCTTGTCACTTTTTCCTGTCTTGCTTTATCACTTCCTACCTTTACCATTCTTCTATCTTAATTTGTTACTTTGTCATCTCTTCTCGTCTTACTTTATCACTTGTTCTTGTTTTATGTTGTCACTTCCTATCTTTATAATTTTTCGATGTTAATTTGTTACTTCGTCACTGCTTCCTGTCTTAATTTGCTACTTTCTCCTGTTTTATTTTATCACTTCCTATTTCTATCACTTTTCTGTCTCAGTCTGTCATTTTTTCTGCTTTACCTTGTCACTACTTCTATCTTTCCTGCCACTTCTGTCTTACTTCGTCACTTCTTCCTGTCTTACTTGGTCACTTCTTGTTTTACTTTGTCTCTTTCTCATGACTTATTTTTCACTTCCAATTTTTCTCACTTTTCCTGTCTTACTTTGTCACTTCTAGCTGTAGGCCTATGCCTTTGTCACTTCTTCCTGACTTCTTTTGTCACTTCATATCCTTGTCATTTATTCTGTCTTACACTGTCACTTCTTCCTGTCTTACGCTGTCTCTTCTTTCTATTTGAATTGTGACGAGTGACCTCTTCATTTGTTCATTTATTTCTTTGACTCTCACTTCTTTCCTCCTATTATCACTTTCTCATTTCTTCTCTTTTTCTTTTTTCCTTTCGTTCCCTTGTCACTTCCTCATTTATTTATCTCTTTATTATTTTGTAATTTTCTCACAGTTTTCTTCGTCGCTTTCTTTTTTCTTTCTTTTTTTTTTGCCTTTCATCCTATAATCTGTCACTTTCTTATTCCATTCATTCTCCATCCGTTTCGGCATTTTGTTTATTCATTTTTCCTTTCTTCCTTTCTTCCTTCCTTCCTTTCTTCCTTCCTTTCTTTCTTTCTTTCTTCCTTCCTTCCTTCCTTTCTTCCTTCCTTTCTTCCTTCCTTTCTTCCTTCCTTTCTTCCTTCCTTTCTTCCTTCCTTTCTTCCTTCCTTCCTTTCTTCCTTTCTTCCTTCCTTCCTTTCTTCCTTCCTTCCTTTCTTTCTTTCTTCCTTCCTTTCTTTCTTTCTTTCTTCCTTTCTTTCCCCACTTGCCGTTTCATATTTCTACCTTTCCTCACTTTTAAAAACTCTCTTTTTACTTTCTTTGTAATTTCTTACTGTTTCTTATTACTATTATTTTTCTCTATATAAATTACTGTTCACACCTGTGGAGTAACGGCTAGCGCGTCTGGCCGCGAAACCAGGTGGCCCGGGTTCGATTCCCGGTTGGGGAAAGTTACCTGGTTGAGGTTTTTTCCGGGGTTTTCCCTCAACCCAATATGAGTAAATGCTAGGTAACTTTCGGTGTTGGACCCTGGACTCATTTCACCGGCATTATCACCATCTCATTCAGACGCTAAATAACCTGGATGTTGATAAAACGTCGTAAAATAACCTACTAAAAATTACTTATTTTCTGCCTTGTTTCTTTACCTTTCTTTTTCTGTTTAAATCATCTTTCCTTTGTATCATTTTTAATATATTTTTTGTGTTTAATTTCTTTCTTTCTCAGCATGGCTCTCACAGGATTTTTTCTCGTTGCCAAACTTTCAGAACGGCCCCGAGGTTCACTCAGCCTCCTATAAAATTGAGTACCGGGTCTTTCCCGGAGGTAAAAGGCGGTCAGAGCGTGGTGCCGACCGCATCACCTAATTCTAGTGCCGAGGCCATGAAAAGCATAGGGGTCTACCTCCATGCCCACCAAGTGCCTTCATGGCATGTTACGGGGATACCTTTACCTTTTTTTTACCTTTACATTTTATCTAGCTCATTTTTTTTTCTTTTCTATTCCTTACTCTCTTCTCCTGTCCTCTACAATAATAGATCTCTAGTTTCTCGCTCCTCAGCGTGGGTGTCTTCCACTATTTACGTCACATGCAGCAGTAAACACTCGTTTGATGTGGAGTTCCTTCCTCCTGACCGGCCCCCTGACGTCATAGCGACGTGCTCCCCATTGTCTGGTTTTCGTCCACGCGGTAATCCTCTCCCACGTGATCACGTCAGAGAATCCCCGCCACGCGTGTTTGTTTATGTGGACTCATCAAAACAGTTGAATGACTGAACGCGGCTGCTTCTTGGAAAAGCTGTGAAAATAAATCCCACGTAGCAGACTAGCTACCGTCATAACATGAAAAGGCCGTTCTAAAGTTTTGCATCGTCCTCTAACGTCCTGCAGTGTATACATTCCACTGCATGAATTCAATAACATTAATTGTTTTCGCTAATATGTTTTCGCGGGATATCAGCCGAGTTAAGATTTTGGAATGCTCCAAGCTTTCGACTGCTATCTCTGCAGCCATCTTCAGGGAAAGCTTGGAGCATTCCAAAATCTTAACTCGGCTGATATCCCGCGAAAACATATTAGCGAACCAACGCCGAGAAAGCCTCAAATCATACATTAATTGTTTTATATTATATTAGGCTATAAGCAAAGTTATTAAGTGAAACTTCTTTAGGCAGTAATGAAAAATACAAAGTAAAGTTTGATGTTTCCGTTTTTGACTCACTCCAGTTTCCAGTCACTCATCCGAGTGCACCTCAACACATGTATGGACTTCGGTCCTGCGTTCATAGACATCTATGACGTAGTGCAGAGGGCGGCCACCAGAGGGAACCCAAGAGATGGAGCTTAATCAGAGACGATTCTAACCGGCGTCGGGGTTGTATCCGGCGTGGCTTAGTTGATAAAGCATCAGCACGTAGAGCTGAAAACCCGGGTTCAAATCCCGGCGCCGGAGAGAATTTTTCTCCGTTCCATCACTCTTTCATCATATGATGACGCAGAATATCTGCATGGAAATATCATATGTACTTCGGTACATCAAAATATATATGATATGCGTAATAAATCACTTCGTGATTTAAGACGGCGCCTATACCGTCGGATCCCGGCCAACCAGTCACTCATCCGAGTGCACCTCAACACATGTATGGACTTCGGTCCTGCGTTCATAGACATCTATGACGTAGTGCAGAGGGCGGCCACCAGAGGGAACCCAAGAGATGGAGCTTAATCTGAGACGATTCTAACCGGCGTCGGGGTTGTATCCGGCGTGGCTTAGTGGATAAAGCATCAGCACGTAGAGCTGAAAACCCGGGTTCAAATCCCGGCGCCGGAGAGAATTTTTCTCCGTTCCATCACTCTTTCATCAAAGTTATTTTTGCTAATACATCTCATCACACGTGAACGTTTTCGCCCCTTGTTATGGGTATCATCAGACAACTGTGTAAATATATATATATATATATATATATATATATATATATATATATATATATATATATAGTGAATAAGTCAATATTACATATTGCAAAAGATTAACCAAATTTTACAAACTTTAAAATTTAAAAAGCTTTCGAATTGAAAAGTAAAGATAATTAATTAACAAAATTACATATAAAAATAACTTTGTTGACATTTTAATAAATAAGTTAAAGACGAAAATATCAAACTTTACTTTGTATTTTTCATTATTACATGACTTATTGGAATACATACAAAAATGAATTCAAAATTCAAATTCTTTAGGCAGATTACGTGTCGAAGAGCTGCGAAGGGTACACAAAGAAAACAAGAAGAATAGAAGTAGAATAAGGAGTATACAAAGAGAATAAGAGGAATACAAGGAAATCAAATGGAATATACGGAGAACAGGAGTATACAAAGGAAACAAGAGGAATACAAGGAAATCAAATGGAATATACGGAGAACAGGAGTATACAAAGGAAACAAGAGGAATACAAAGAAATCAAATGGAATATACGGAGAACAGGAGTATACAAAGGAAACAAGAGGAATACAAAGAAATCAAATGGAATATACGGAGAACAGGAGTATACAAAGGAAACAAGAGGAATACAAGGAAATCAAATGGAATATACGGAGAACAGGAGTATACAAAGGAAACAAGAGGAATACAAGGAAATCAAATGGAATATACGGAGAACAGGAGTATACAAAGGAAACAAGAGGAATACAAGGAAATCAAATGGAATATACGGAGAACAGGAGTATACAAAGGAAACAAGAGGAATACAAAGAAATCAAATGGAATATACGGAGAACAGGAGTATACAAAGGAAACAAGAGGAATACAAGGAAATCAAATGAAATATACGGAGAACAGGAGTATACAAAGGAAACAAGAGGAATACAAGGAAATCAAATGGAATATACGGAGAACAGGAGTATACAAAGGAAACAAGAGGAATACAAGGAAATCAAATGGAATATACGGAGAACAGGAGTATACAAAGGAAACAAGAGGAATACAAGGAAATCAAATGGAATATACGGAGAACAGGAGTATACAAAGGAAACAAGAGGAATACAAGGAAATCAAATGGAATATACGGAGAACAGGAGTATACAAAGGAAACAAGAGGAATACAAGGAAATCAAATGGAATATACGGAGAACAGGAGTATACAAAGGAAACAAGAGGAATACAAGGAAATCAAATGGAATATACGGAGAACAGGAGTATACACAGGAAACAAGAGGAATACAAGGAAATCAAATGGAATATACGGAGAACAGGAGTATACAAAGGAAACAAGAGGAATACAAGGAAATCAAATGGAATATACGGAGAACAGGAGTATACACAGGAAACAAGAGGAATACAAGGAAATCAAATGGAATATACGGAGAACAGAGTATACAAAGGAAACAAGAGGAATACAAGGAGATCAAGGGATTTGCATTTTTTGTGATGGTCAATTCCAAAATCAACACTCCTTATCTAGTCGGATGAAAGTCGTAATTTTATGTCAAAACTGCACCTTAATATTGCTTACGATTATACCATGATCAGCTATTGTGATCATACTCTTCAAATTCAGTGAGTATTGTATCTGTGTGGGCCCATCTCGCATGAGAACTGTGAAGCATCTGGCAAGTAACGCAGCCGTCAGCTGTGAGAGGGAGATGCAGTGATTCTCCTCGGCTCGGAGCCCCCCGGATCAGTCGTGACGCGCACCCGCATTCAGCCGTGGAAAGGGCAGCGGGATCCTACAGCATCTGCCGCATGATGCCCCCTCCGGTGTGCGAATCGTGAACCCTGCCCAGCCGGCACAAACTCTGACATTTCTACCGCTACAGCCTTACCTGGCCATTGTTCCCTCTGTTGGCAAACCAAATCCTGAGAAACTTCTGCTGTCTCGAGGGATACTCTCTTAATCTGGGTGGCGCGCCAGGCACCATGTTTACTAATAAGGGGCGGATGTTGACGACCTAAAAATATCTGACGAATGACTAACGAAATGCCCTTGTATTTACATAAAATATGCCCTAAAGGTTAAAAAAACTAACTTTAAAAGTTAATAAATTAAAGGGAGGGGACTATATATGAACAAATAATAAATACAAAAGAGCACAAATCAAAATTACTCTCTTGTTAATAAATAAAATTTATTCTCTTGTTCCTGGAAGCAAAAATTGCTACCTTGTTTCTAAAAATAAAAATTAGTCTGTTTCTAAAAATAAAAATTAGTCTCTTGTTTCTAGATGTAAAAATTACTCTCTTGTTAATAAATAAAACTGAGTCTCTTGTTCCTGGAAATGAAAATTATTATCTTGTTTCTAAAAATAAAAATTAGTCTCTTGTTTCTACACGTAAAAATTACTCTCTTGTTAATAAATAAAACTTTGTCTCTTGTTCCTGGAAATGAAAATTACTATCTTGTTTCTAAAAATAAAAATTACTGTGTTTCTAGAAATCAAAATAATTCTCTTTTTCTAGAAATAAAGATGACTCTCTTGTTAATAAATAAAACTTAGCCTAGTCTCTTGTTCCTGGAAATGAAAATTACTATCTTGTTTCTAAAAATAAAAATTAGTCTCTTGTTTCTAGACGTAAAACTTATTCTCTTCTTTCTAAATAAAAATTACTCTCTCGCTTCTAAATATAAAAGTTCCTATGTTGTTTTAAAAAAATTACTCTTTTATTTCTAAAAATAAAAATTACTCTCTTAGTTCTAAAAATAAAAATCACTTTCTTGTTTCTAGAATTCAAAATTACTTTCTTGTTCCTAGAAATAAAAATAACTCTCTTGTTACTAGAAATAAAAATTACTTTCTTATTTCTAGAATTCAAAATTACTTTCCTGTTTCTAGAAATAAAAATTACTCTCTTGTTACTAGAAATAAAAATTACTCTATTGTTTCTAGAAATCAAAAATACTCCCTTGCTTCTAAAGACAAAAATTATTCTCTTGCTTCTTGAAATAAAAATTAATCTCCTAATTATTTAAAAAATCAAAATTACTCTCTTGTTTCTAGAAATAAAAATTAATCTTCTAATTATTTAAAAAATCAAAATTACTCTCTTGTTTCTAGAAATCAAAATTATTCTCTTGTTTCTAAATATAAAAATTATTCTCTTGTTTCTTGAAATAAAAATTAATCTCCTAATTATTTAAAAAATCAAAATTACTCTCTTGTTCCTAGAAATCAAAATTACTCTCTTGTTTCTAGAAATCAAAATTATTTGTTGTTTCTAAAAGTAAAAATTACTCTCTTGTTCCTAGAAATAAATTCTTTATTTTATATTTCTGTTTTATTTAAAATATATTTGACTTATTCATTCTTGTTTGATGTATATAATAGATCTTTTAAAAGTATTTTTATTTATATTATATTTAATGTGTATTTTTGTAGTTTCTTGATTGTAATAATTAAGAAATTTAATTTCAAAACTATTAGCTCTAATGACACCAAATTTTGTAAAGATGATGGTATTGTACGCGTGTATAAGTATTTTAAAATTAACAAAATTTGGATGAAAATTGTGGAAATTTTAAAACTCACATAAGTTTCCCCTTAAGAAAGATCAGAGACAAACTCTGGCTTGCCCTATAGTAATATATACCTAGTTAACCTTACTTCTTAGCTTCAATAAACTGCTTTAATTTCTTATGCTCTATTCAATTCAACAACATCATCAGATTTTATTCCATAAGAAGATTTTTCAGCTGTGTTTACATCAAGTACACAACCAGGATTTTACTTGTGAGGGGGTATGAGCTACTGACCCGACAGGCTGTGTTTGCAGAGTGGCTTGGAAAGTAAATTACTTCACAAGAAATTACAGCCAATTTGTTTGGCGATGACATAAGCAAGAAAGAAGATCCGTGACTGAACACTGTTCAGGTGGTTTATGGCTTGAAATCATCCCAGCATATGGCTTTGCGGCTATAAATTCCGTCCTTCATTCCTTTTTTTGTGTCGATGTAGTTCCAGTGTTTACGATCTTCGCCAAAGTTACTGCTTGATCTGACGATAACTGAAACTATGTTTAGGCTTACACGGCTTACTTCGAGTCTCGTAGTAAAACTATTGGATACAAGTCGTCGCTCAGTTGTTTGGATTAGTCTGGCGTAACGAGCACAAGAGAGTAGGTGAATTCTCTGATTTTACTCTAATGATGGAACCTGTATGTACTTTCGAAACGTTGGAAATGTTAACTTCCAGGACACGGTGGAGTGCCCAAAAGCCAAATTCCTATTTTAATATAGTATACCTATAATTTGTTATGACAAGGACTGTTATATGTATGTTTAATGGATAATGAAGCTATTATTATTATTATTGTTGTTATTATTATTATTATTATTATTATTATTATTATTATTATTATTATTATTATTATTGGGAATTTTATGAGGATATTGTATGCAAATAAGTAAGTAAATAAATAAATAAATAAATAAATAAATAAATAAATAAATAAATGTCACTATTTTTAAATAACTAACTAAATAAATAAACACATAAATAAACTAAAAAAACTAAATAAATACATAAATGAGTAAATAAGTAAATAAAAAAATAAATAAGTAAATAAGTCACTATTTTAAGTAACTAACTAAATAAATAAACAAATATATAAAGTAAAAAGTAAATAAATACATAAATGAGTAAATAAAAAAACAAATAAATAAAGTAAAAAGTAAATAAATACATGAATGAGTAAATAAGTAAATAAATAAATAAGTTACTATTTTTAAGTAACTAAGTATATAAATAAATAAATGTCACTATTTTTGAGTAAATAAGTAAATAAATACATGAATAAATAAATAAATAGATAAATAAATAAATAAATAAATAAATAAATGTCACTATTTTTAAGTAACTAAGTAAATAAATAAACAAATAAATAAAGTAAAAAATAAATAAATACGTAAATAAATAAATAAATATATATGTATAAATAAGTCACTATTTTTAAATAACTAAGTAAATAAATAAACACATAAATAAAGTAAAAAAACTAAATAAATACATAAATGAGTAAATAAGTAAATAAAAAAATAAATAAGTAAATAAGTCACTATTTTAAGTAACTAACTAAATAAATAAACAAATATATAAAGTAAAAAGTAAATAAATACATAAATGAGTAAATAAAAAAACAAATAAATAAAGTAAAAAGTAAATAAATACATGAATGAGTAAATAAGTAAATAAATAAATAAGTTACTATTTTTAAGTAACTAAGTATATAAAGAAATAAATTGCACTATTTTTGAGTAAATAAGTAAATAAATACATGAATAAATAAATAAATAGATAAATAAATAAATAAATAAATGTCACTATTTTTAAGTAACTAAGTAAATAAATAAACAAATAAATAAAGTAAAAAGTAAATAAATACGTAAATAAATAAATAAATATATATATATATGTATAAATAAGTCACTATTTTTAAATAACTAAGTAAATAAATAAACACATAAATAAAGTAATAAACTAAATAAATACATAAATGAGTAAATAAGTAAATAAAAAAATAAATAAGTAAATAAGTCACTATTTTAAGTAACTAACTAAATAAATAAACAAATATATAAAGTAAAAAGTAAATAAATACATAAATGAGTAAATAAAAAAACAAATAAATAAAGTAAAAAGTAAATAAATACATGAATGAGTAAATAAGTAAATAAATAAATAAGTTACTATTTTTAAGTAACTAAATATATAAATAAATAAATTGCACTATTTTTGAGTAAATAAGTAAATAAATACATGAATAAATAAATAAATAAATAAATAAATAAATAAATGTCACTATTTTTAAGTAACTAAGTAAATAAATAAACAAATAAATAAAGTAAAAAGTAAATAAATACGTCAATAAATACGTAAATAAATAAATAAATAAATAATAAATAAATAAATAATAAATAAATAAATAAATAAATAAGTCACTATTTTTAAATAACTAAGTAAATAAATAAACACATAAATAAAGTAAAAAAGTAAATAAATACATTAATGAGTAAATAAGTAAATAAGTCACTATTTTAAGTAACTAAGTAAATAAATAAACAAATATATAAAGTAAAAAGTAAATAAATACATAAATGAGTAAATAAATAAACAAATAAATAAAGTAAAAAGTAAATAAATACATAAATGAGTAAATAAGTAAGTAAATAAATAAATAAGTAAATAAGTAACTATTTTTAAGTAACTAAGTACATAAATAAATAAATGTCACTATTTTTGAGTAAATAAGTAAATAAATAAATAAATAAACTCATAAATAAAGTAAAAAAGTAAATAAATACATAAATGAGTAAATAAATAATTAAATAAGTAAATAAATAAGTCACTATTTTTAAGTAACTGAGTAAATAAATAAACAAGTAAATAAAGTAAAAAGTAAACAAATAAATAAAATAAATGCAAATATATTTCTGAAATGACCAGCTTCATGGTCTTCATTTAATTAATGTATTAATCAGGTTACTGTAATTATATTATAAAATTGTAAATTAAACTGTGATTTCAGCAGATAATGAAAATGTATTTATGTTATAATAATAAGAGAAAAGTGCAGTACATGTAATTAACTTTGTTAAACCTGTATTTCGCTTTTCGCAATTGGCATTACTGAATAATGAAATCGAATTTCTTTATTTCAGTAATCGATATTAATCTATTTCAACTTCACAATGTCTAAATAGGTTAAGGTGATCGAATTTTAGGGAGATATTATTTACATTTTTATTTTATACACGAAATAGTCCTAACAAATGTCATTACTACAGATAACACTTCATTGACTGTCTGAATTTCAACGGATTCTTATACTCTATTACTGAGTAGGTAGTTGAGAGAAACAGTCACAAATATAATCAGTACAGAAATCAGCACATCCAACATACGAAGCACCGAAGGACATGCAATCGGGATTTTAAATTCTTATAAATATTATCAGGTTCCCTGAGTTCGTCTCCCCGCCACGCCGCTTAGAATCTAAGCCTTAAAAGTACAAAAATAACAACTCACCACCTGTCTCATTTAAGTTGGTGGGAAGTTCACCGAAATCGTCCGTCTCTCCGGACATGGCTGAAACAAAAGAGACACCGTCATTAGAGCTGTGATATTGCAACCGAGTGATATCGTGTAAGAAAATATCGAATGTAGACCACTTTAAAAGTAGGTAATACAAAATTATGTAATTATAAAATACATAAAAGTCAGCATTCAAACTATTCTAAGATTATACAAAGTAATGACTAGGAACCGGATTTTTAGGTTTTTAAAAATACCATTTTAGGGTTTTGGAACAGGTAAAATAGGTTTTTTTAAGTTAAAAATGTATCCCTACAGTCATTCTTAAAAAATATATACATTTATTAAGACAACATGGACCACGAAATTGACCTTTTCAAGAACCAAAGTATTTATCAAAATTTGTAAGATTCGAAATTTTTGTTCCTTGCCCTTTCACATTATTTGTAGATTGAATAAATTATTGTAACATTTAACATTTTATATAATATAATTTACCTTGATATAACTACATAAATTTCAATTTTCAATAGATTAAAGGTATAGCACACACATAACTTCTGAATTAAATTCGTTCAAATTTGATCAAGAATTATTTTAAAAAGTAACAAAGAAACAAAACAACATTATTTATTGGTATTGTTCCTGGTTGCAATATATGACCAAATACTTTTCAAGATTCTCGATTGAGAAGTTTTTTCCATTGTCTCTCAAAATACCTTTGAAGGACGGAATGGTTGTTTTGACAGTACATGACGTCATAGGTGCAAATTTCATCGCTGCCACTGCAGCAGGTAACTGACAATTGAAGCTTTCCCCCTGGAGAATGGAGCACACATTTTTCATTTTTTGAAACCCTGGATTCCTCTGCAATACTTTCTTCAGTTTTAATGTACGGTTTCACCCACGGATCTTTTGCATGTATTTATTCACACTGCAAATGGGTATATACCCGGTGGCAGTGGTAACTAATTACACTCAATAATGACAATTAATAATAGACACAACTAATAAAAACATTAATAATAATTAATGATAATAATAATAATAATAATAATAATAATAATAATAATAATAATGAGCATCCTAAATTAAATGAAGCACGATCACTTAAAATAACATTTAAAGTAAATCTAATTTGTATCTTAACCCTAAGTTCGAACTAAGACCCACGAGTGTGACAGGTTCATACCTGCACAAGTACCTTTCGGCACTACACTTATTTCGCTGTCAACTCACTCACTGCACTGATTCTACCTGATTTCACTATCACTTAAAAACCATTTCACTGTTGAAATACTTTGCACAGCCACTATGAACTATAGAACTTCACTGACACCAACACACTTCACTTACACAATAGACTTTACTGACACTACACACTTCCTCCCTGATACAACACTGCAAGTAACAAAATATCAATTACACCCTTTAAATAGTGTGCATAATATACTACGTCTATTAGTAAAGTCCTTAAGCCTATTTTTTTAGAAGCATCAATGACACCAATTGCATCTTTCAGTTGTAGCGACGAAGATTCCAAATACTCAATATATTTTGGAAAGTCACTGGAAAAGTGCCCTCAGGAAAGCAAGGGAACCATAGATGGGTCACTGCTAAGTACAGATTTTGCCTGATTGAGGCAGCCTCCACTACGTCGAGAATGTTCTTTCCTCTCTCTCTCTCTCTCTCTCTCTCTCTCTCTCTCTCGAAATGTATTGATATTTCTCTCAAAATGAAAAAACGAAATCAATATATAACGCACTAAATAGAGGATAATGCTTATCAACAATTATTTAGGTTCTTTCAGGTTCAACAGAATTCACATATACGACCCCTACGATCATGATTCGGAGTAGTATTGCGAAAAAAATAGGCAAAAACCTACAAATCCGGTCCCTAGTTATGACAGTTCCCACACTGCTCTATGGCGTTGAATGCTGGAATCATAACCAAGCTAAAAAAAAAAAAAAAAAAAGCTAGTGTTGAAATGCAATTTTTAATATCAATAGCAGTGAATAAAACAGCAGACCATATTAAGAATGAGGAAATCAGAAACTAACTAAAGAATCTTCAACATGTTTCACAAGATATTCGAATATCAGGGGAATTGGTTGAGATAGATTTGGAAGTAAATCCCGAAAAGACTAAGCATATGATTATGTCTCGTGACGAGAATATTGTACGAAATGGAAATATAAAAATTGGAAATTTATCTTTTGAAGAGGTGGAGAAGTTCAAATATCTGGGAGCAACAGTAACAAATATAAATGATACTCGGGAGGAAATTAAACACAGAATAAATATAGGAAATGCATGTTTTTATTCAGTTAAGAAGCTTTTATCATCCAGTCTGCTGTCGAAAAATCTCAAAGTTAGAATTTATAAAACAGTTCTATTACCGGTTGTTCTGTATGGTTGTGAAACTTGGACTCTCACTTTGAGAGAGGAACAGAGATTAAGGGTGTTTGAGAATGAGGTGCTTAGGAAAATATTTGTGGCTAAGAGGGATGAAGTTACAGGAGAATGGAGAAAGTTACACAACACAGAACTGCACGCATTGTATTCTTCACCTGACATAATTAGGAACATTAAATCCAGACGTTTGAGATGGGCAGGGCATGTAGCACGTATGGGCGAATCCAGAAATGCATGTAGAGTGTTAGTTGTGAGGCCGGAGGGAAAAAGACATTTGGGGAGGCCGAGACGTAGATGGGAAGATAATATTAAAATGGATTTGAGGGAGTTGGAATATAATGATAGAGAATGGATTAATCTTGCACAGGATAGGGACCAATGGCGGGTTTATGTGAGGGCGGCCAGTAAGTAAGTAAGGGCGGCCAGTAAGTAAGTAAGTAAGTAAGTAAGTAAATAAGTAAGTAAATAAGTAAGTAAGTAGAATTGGTTGACACTGAAAAACTCGATCACACTGGCCGGCCCCGGATTCGAACCCGAAACTTCTCGAATGCGAATCTAGTGTCTGGCCAATGATCCACCTTGCTCGATGTGTTCATCAAACTTATAACTTAATAAAATTAACTTTACTATCATAAACATGTTATCGGATTAAAGAATATTGCACATCATTTGCATAACATGACTACAGAGAGTGTACGGTAGAAATTTTCCAGCTGTACCAACGACTGGTTTAAAAATATGCGTTCAAACTGGAGGTTGCACAAAACTATATAAATTCATGTTGAAATATAGTAAAACATTGACCGCCAACGACATGAATGGTTTTATATCTGTTCGAACGACCCTTACACCGCACGTGCCTGCTTGTGGTTCGCATCAAGGATGTTCCCACTGAGTGTAGAAGAAACGCGAAGTCTGATCAACACGATAGCTGGCGTCTTGGCAGCCTCGCAACTCGTTATCCGGCTAAATTAATTACTTGATTTTTCCTCTGTACCTTGTTACTGGAAATGTGCTTGCATAATGCTTCATGGGGAGATAGTGGGGCTGGAGAAGGCAATTAACTGTTTATGTGTGCAACAAGGAACTAAATATTTAAAACATGGGCTTACATGATATTATCGGCTTGGGTGTTTATACAGGGACATCATTTTATTTTTACTAACATTTTAAATATTAACCTGGCTATATCTTTGGATTAAAGGTCCAGAACCGGAAACACCGCTTGCTCCCCCTTCCAAGACTGGAGTTCGATGATACTGCGTAAAATACAAATCACTTTACTAGGTATAGAAGGGAAGAAAAGTTAGTTCACCCATTTATGTAAACTAGGAAATATCGCAATTTTGAGTTTGTTAATTTTCATTACGTTTTTGTTTAATCAAAATACAGTACTGTATTAACACTTAGTGTTTTTACTCACGAACTGAGCTATCCATTCGGACGTATTCATTATGCAGTGTATATTGTACTGTTACAGCACATTAGCGTACAATATAGAGAGTGAAGTTAAATTGAAAAATAATCATAATATAGATATTTAAATACATTTTTGAAAATGGTGGCCGTTCATTTCGATACAGGCTTCAGTTCTTTTGTGCATATTATCGCACTATAGACTACTGTATCTAATTCCAATTACCAGTTTCGTCCTTCGTATCAGTAACTCATGTTGAAATAATTCTGTACCTACCCTATAAAAGAGTACCTTACGTATTGTAAATTCAATCTTCACTTCTGCCCGATCTGAAAAGATAAAATTACTCAGAAATGCTATCTACTGTCCGTTCAAGTGGTTTTGTCGCAGGGTCGTAGAAAGGGGAGGATCACGTGACAGTTAATTACTTAACGAGGCCCTTTTAACTGTTATATAATATTACGTAGACGTCCAATTCCTAACAGAAATTAATGTTTTCAGAAAAGAGCTAAGATAGCCCAGCTACTAGACTTTACAGAGGAGCGAACAGAAGCAGGTGGGAGAAACCGGGATGCGACGTAGGCAAACGGACGACAGTACCTGTGCGAAAATATGATTCAATATTGAAAGCACTTTCGTCACTAGAAAACGCGAACATATTTCTGGAACGTACTATACTCACTCAGTACTGCATACGCGGCCTCGGTTCTGTGTGGAGAACGGTTGGAAGTTTACTAGTAGAGTGAGAGGGAGTGAAGTACAATCAAAAACTCAGGTACAATAAAAATTGAAGTAAAAATAAAATGATGTCCCTGTAGTATCAGATATATTTCTGCAGTGCTCGGGAAAATTGGCACAAGTAAAAAAATGTTTATTTTACAGAAGGAAAAAAAGCTGTCTTCACACTGGTTTATGTCGATTTGATTTTCTTCTGTGTGAATTATTGTAATGGGAGAAAAGCTTATGTCTCTTTTCCCAAGCGAGCAGATGTTCCGTAAGTTGTCAATAAATTAATAAAAATGTTTGTGGAAACTGACTTATGCCACTTTTCCCGAGCATTGCAGATTTCTAGCCAATAATTCTTACACACATTCCGATTTATCCGTCTATCCACCTGTTTAACTTTCGATTTGTTCATTTGCTTCTCCGTCCATCCGTCAACCAACTCATTCAACGAAAGGAATAACCAACCAATCATTCATTCATAAATATATCCAGTCGGTTTAATTATATTAAACTACCCATTCGTCTCTTCATCCAGACATCAATCTATACTTCCAGTCTGTCAATTCAACCCATACAATATATACAGGGTGGAAATGAAATAACTTACTTACAAATGGCTTTTAAGGAACCCGGAGGTTCATTGCTGCTCTCACATAAGCCCGCCATCGGTCCCTATCCTGTGCAAGATTAATCCACTCTCTATCATCATATCCCACCTCCCTCAAAGCCATTTTAATATTATCCTCCGATCTACGTCTCGGCCTTCCCAAAGGTCATTTTCACTCCGGCCTCCTAACTAACACTCTATATGCATTTCTGGATTCGCCCATACGTGCTACATGCCCTGCCCATCTCAAACGTCTGGATTTTAAGTTCCTAATTATGTCAGGTGAAGAATACAATGCGTGCAGTTCTGCGTTGTGTAACTTTCTCCATTCTCCTGTAAGTTCATCCCTCTTAGCCCCAAATATTTTCCTAAGCACCTTATTCTCAAACACCCTTAATCTCTGTTCCGCTCTCAAAGTAAGAATCCAAGTTCCACAACCATAAAGAACAACCGGTAATATAACTGTTTTATAAATTCTAGCTTTCAGATTTTTTGACAGCAGACCAGATGTCAAAAGCTTCTCAACCGAATAATAACAGGCATTTCCCATATTTATCCTGTGTTTAATATCCTCCCGAGTGTCATTTATATTTGTTACTGTTGCTCTAAGATATTTGAATTTTTCCACCTCTTCGAAGGATAAATATATTTCCATTTCGTATAATGTTCTCGTCACGAGACATAATCATTAGTTATACTTCGTCTTTTCTGGATTTACTTCCAAACCTATCGCTTTACTTTCTTCAAGTAACGTTAATAATAATAATAATAATAATAATAATAATAATAATAATAATAATAATAATAATAATAATAATAATAATAATAATAATGTGTGGGTGTAGTAGGCCTACAGATCATTATAAGAATATTAATACGAGCTACATATTCTCAAAGTCGCCCAACTGGTTATCATAGTTGTCTGATTCTTATTGAGAAGGAACGGATCTGATAGTGAACTCTCTCAGAAGTTGATGACATTTAGACATCTGTGGCACTAAGAACAGTCGGCCCGGGGATCGGGTCGGAGATCAAGGATGCGGATGAGCGAGCGTGACTGCACGATTCGTGCTCATCCGAAGAAGACTCGGAGAACCTGTCCACCTTGCCCCTTCCCAAATATCTGCGCAATACCGGTGTGATCGAAGGACGATAAGCAATCTGAACGTGGCAGCATTTCCTGACCATCCCAACAATCGATGAGAGAGTGGAAGAGATCATCTCGCTCTGTGCGTAGGGTGCAGCCCTCATACTATAGTGATATTCAAAATTACACATCGATATGAATAAAAAATCACGATCGTGCGTAGGGTGCGGCCCTCATACTATAGTGATATTCAAAATTACACATCGATATGAATAAAAAATCACGATCGTGCGTAGGGTGCGGCCCTCATACTATAGTGATATTCAAAATTACACATCGATATGAATAAAAAATCACGATCGTGCGTAGGGTGCGGCCCTCATACTATAGTGATATTCAAAATTACACATCGATATGAATAAAAAATCACGATCGTGCGTAGGGTGCGGCCCTCATACTATAGTGATATTCAAAATTACACATCGATATGAATAAAAAATCACGATCGTGCGTAGGGTGCGGCCCTCATACTATAGTGATATTCAAAATTACATATCGATATGAATAAAAAATCACGATCGTGCGTAGGGTGCGGCCCTCATACTATAGTGATATTCAAAATTACATATCGATATGAATAAAAAATCACGATCGTGCGTAGGGTGCGGCCCTCATACTATAGTGATATTCAAAATCACACATCGATATGAATAAAAAATCACGATCGTGCGTAGGGTGCGGCCCTCATACTATAGTGATATTCAAAATTACACATCGATATGAATAAAAAATCACGATCGTGCGTAGGGTGCGGCCCTCATACTGTAGTGATATTCAAAATTACACATCGATATGAATAAAAAATCACGATCGTGCGTAGGGTGCGGCCCTCATACTATAGTGATATTCAAAATTACACATCGATATGAATAAAAAATCACGATCGTGCGTAGGGTGCGGCCCTCATACTATAGTGATATTCAAAATTACACATCGATATGAATAAAAAATCACGATCGTGCGTAGGGTGCGGCCCTCATACTATAGTGATATTCAAAATTACACATCGATATGAATAAAAAATCACGATCGTGCGTAGGGTGCGGCCCTCATACTATAGTGATATTCAAAATTACACATCGATATGAATAAAAAATCACGATCGTGCGTAGGGTGCGGCCCTCATACTATAGTGATATTCAAAATTACACATCGATATGAATAAAAAATCACGATCGTGCGTAGGGTGCGGCCCTCATACTGTAGTGATATTCAAAATTACACATCGATATGAATAAAAAATCACGATCGTGCGTAGGGTGCGGCCCTCATACTGTAGTGATATTCAAAATTACACATCGATATGAATAAAAAATCACGATCGTGCGTAGGGTGCGGCCCTCATACTATAGTGATATTCAAAATTACACATCGATATGAATAAAAAATCACGATCGTGCGTAGGGTGCGGCCCTCATACTATAGTGATATTCAAAATTACACATCGATATGAATAAAAAATCACGATCGTGCGTAGGGTGCGGCCCTCATACTATAGTGATATTCAAAATTACACATCGATATGAATAAAAAATCACGGTCCTACTCGCAATAGTTACCGAATAAGAGGTTGGTAAATATTTTTTTTCTGAAAAAAAAAAAAGAACTATGAACTTTCAGCGAATATATTAGTTTTTTTTTTTTTTTTTTTTTTTTTTTTTTTTTTTTTTTTTTTTTTTTACACACAATGTGAGCTATCCGCTCTGATGAAGTTGTACTGTTTACTGTTCGTGTGAGTGAATTTACTGTGTTTAGGTTTTACTAGGGTTCATAGTTGTGTGCCAGCGCAGGTAAACAATTTAAATTACTTATTTAATGATAATATCACTTGGAAATGTACACTGTAAAAGATCTTTTGCAAAAACCATTCTCTTCTCGTCCACTAGGAGAGAAATTACATATACGGTCTTACTAATAAACCGTGTATAGTTTTTATACGAGACTTATGCAGCGTTGAGACAGAAAAGTTACTAATAAACCATGTATAAGCGATGGATGTATAAAAAGCCTGTAACTATACAATTGGAATTGCTTTGCAGTAGTTATATATACGAAACCCCTTGTTTAAGCGTTGTATATAGAGAAAAAATGGCCGCCATTCTAACAGCTGTTCGTATCGACTGTCATTTTATGATGATGGATGCCTTGTAATCATAGAAGAACACACCAAAGAGCACAGAATAAGTAAAATAATACTGGGTGTTCAGTTCAAAATGTGTCATGGCTCGCTGTATGCCGTCATGTGGCTAGCCGATGAGCCTAGAGAATTCAATCTTCCTACACTTCCGCAGAGGTGTATAACCTGTGAGGCAGAGAAGTTGCCTAGCAAGTACGGCGTTCATTCTGAAGAGTACGTACCGATACGTACGGTAACGCTGGTAGTGGCAGGAATGTGAACTGTTTGGAAATACGTACTGTCGGGATATGGGGAGAGGGTTAAGACGATTACTTATGTATTTGTTCACACTATTAACTTCGACGGTCAACATGGACACGGAGCATTTGATTTGTGTTGTGGAATGTTACCGTACGCAACCGATGATAACAAATACCCTGCGTACGACTTGCCGGTGCAAAACACAGTTCGAAAGAGGTTATGGTAGCACACAGACCGTACAGACCGCCATCTGTTGCTACGATGTTCAAGTTATACCGTACACGTTCTCAAGTTCTGATTGAAGAACGCCTTAAATAATAGGCAACTTCTCTGACATATAAGCTGAAACTCGCTTCAAATCGGTGACCCAACAACAGTGACGTCATGACACACTTTGAAATGAACACCCAGTATTGCTGTAGCTTGTACTCTTTGACCAAAATATAGTGTGGTAATCGATTAGAGCCAGTTGTACTATCGATTCTTAACACGGCACACTAGAGCGCTCTACCGGCTGCAATAGAGAATCTCAGATATTCTATTACCTTTCGTAATGAAGTAATGACGAATCTATGACGTAGCTGTGTAACAGTTGTACTGTTATACACGACATATGTAGTGATTATTAGTAAGGAATTTACACACGACTTATAAACGAGCTACTCATTGTATAAGTATAAGACAGTTAAACGTCTGTATAAGAGTTTTTATTAGTAAGACCGATAGTGAATAAGGGTAGACCTACCCGAATTTAGTGTAACAATATAAAACAAAAAGCGAACAATATACTAGACATTTTTCTATTTCACAATATGAAATTGTAGAATAGTTAGCGGGTTGTGGAACTTCAAACAGTTTATTTTGCTGACCATGGTTATTGTCTGATCATAAATAATGCAATTTTGAATGACGTTATTTGTAGTTGCCTCCTTTTCCGGCATTTGCAGGGCAGTCATTGAAACAAGGTGATTAATTTTTAAGAAGTTGTGGTGCGAGTACGGTGAATAATATTTAAATGTCATTTTCTTTTAATTTAATGTCATTTTTCCTTTAGTTTAAGGGCATTTTAATGATCATTTTAAGTAGATTTTTAGGTCATCAACATCCGCCCCATAGTTATTATTTATAAATAATACTAAATTATATATTAAAAATTGTAGTTAATGTTGACCCGATATTTCATTTAGGCCTATAATAACTGTGCGAGATAGACCAACTATACAGGGTGTTTCAAAAATACGAGGCATAATTTGAGGTATGTATTTCCCACATGTAGACAATCAAAATAGTTCATTACAACATGTGTCCGGAAATGCTTTATTTTCGAGTTATGGCCTTCACAACATTGAAATTCACCGGAACGTTTTTCTTTCCGCAGGTCGTTGCCGTCAAAGGAGACATTAAGAGGGCACTCTGACAGTTCATTCCGAGGCGAAAGTTACATTCAGTGTTGTGTAGGCGTTAGACTGTGCGACATGTATTCAAATGAAGAGCTGGCAGAGATACACTTCATCTACGGTAAGGCGGACGGCAATGCTGCGCTGGCTCGTCGTTTGTACCAGGAGAGGTACCCACAGCGACAATGTCCAGATCGGAAGAAATTTGTACGTCTCCATTACCGTCTGTGCGAGTATGGAAAATTTAACTCTCCTGGTTTGGGAAGGGGACGACCAAGATCTACAACTCCAGAAGTACAGGAGGAGATTCTGGAGGCTCTGAACATGACTCCTTCTATCAGCACACGAAGGGTAGCGTTGCAAGTCAATGTTCTTCATACGACTGTCTGGAGTATCAATTGTATCCTTATCATTTGCAACGTGTACAGGCCCTGTCACCAGCAGATTACCCTGCACGAGTTAGGTTCTGTCAGTGGTTCTTGCAGCAGGTCAATGATACATCGATGTGAGGTCTGTATTCAAGCAGGAGGTGGACATTTTGAACATCATCTGTAATGACAACGACCTGCGGAAAGAAAAACGTTCCGGTGAATTTCAATGTTGTGAAGGCCATAACTCAGAAATGAAGCATTTCCGGACACATGTTGCAATGAACTATTTTCATTGTCTACATGTGGGAAATACATACCTGAAATTATGCTCCGTATTTTTGAAACACCCTGTATATTTTTAACATAACACCCAAACTCCAGGTTCAGCACACGCCACTGGAAGTTACAGGAGAATGGAGAAAGTTACACAACGCAGAACTTCACGCATTGTATTCTTCACCTGACATAATTAGGAACATTAAATTTATTGCTCCAGTAGCATACCATTTAGTATTGTTTATTCATCTGATAACAATAAATAATCAGCAAATGTTATGCACTTTAGTCTTTATTCTTCTTCCTCCTACTACCACCTCTCCAATCTTCTGAAAATCATTCTTCACTAAACCCTCCAAGCCTCAAGTGATTTAAAATCAGTCTCATTGCTGCATGTTGCTAGGATGTCTCAAGGACGGTGTGAGGATGTAACGCGGAACTAGTGACGGAACTCTGCCGTGAGAATCCCTTCACGATCATCATAACATCCTCAACGGTCTCTGTACAACAAGAAGACAACATCCATCCATATCATTAACTTCAAACTCTTGAGGCAAAGCGTTTAGACACGAACCAGAGTCATCATGAGAGAAGCTTATATCTGAAATTAATTTCAGTTGTTCCCTTTTATGGCACAGGCAAGTGAGGCGCTGAAAAGAAACGGTATAGGCTTGAGTAAAACTAAAATGTTATATAGTGATAGATGTTAAACGCTAAAGTTTTTTTACAGCAGTGAAGAATTTAGCAGTAGTAGCATTAGTGGAAGTAACAATAATAATAATAATAATAATAATAATAATAATAATAATAATAATAATAATAATAATAATAATAATAATAATATTATTATTATTATTATTATTATTATTATTATTATTATTATTATTATTATTAAATTCATTTCTCATTCATAGTTTTCTGCCCAAGGTCAGGTTTTTCACTGAAACCCCAGCATTCTCTAATCTTCCTCTTAGTCTCCTCATACAATCCATATATCTTAAACCTGTGTATTATCCAACATCATCTTCTGCCCCGAACTTTCCTACCGTTCACCATTCTTCTTAGCCAATGACCAGCCAATTCCTTTTTCTCTTCCTGATCAATTTCAGAATTATTATTCATTAGTATTTATGAGCTCATCAAGGTTGAATTACCAACAAGACGTCATCAAAAGGGTGACTGTATAATAATAATAATAATAATAATAATAATAATAATAATAATAATAATAATAATAATAATAATAATAATGTGCTGTTGATCGATCAAAATATTTAATCGATTAACTATTTCAATTTAATCGATTAATCGATAGATTAATCGAGTTTTGATCGAGTTGAAAAAATGTTTTAATGTACTGTAATACACAATTATTGTTAAATTTAACTTGTGTTCGGTGATAAGCATAAGTATTGAATGTTATATATCTGTATATATTGTATCGTTATATTACAAAACAACTATTATAATTACTTACTAACATATTTATTATGAGACATAATTTATTGTGTCAATTTCTGCGGAAATTTTTGAGACAAACATAAGTAACAAAAATTATGAAGACTCGCCTAGTTAATATTGCTTCATCTATGATTTTAAACATGTGAGTGCATTCACATGCTCCGAATTAAGTGCCGCTCTACGTTTAGTAACAATGTTTCCTGCATCACTAAACACGAAAAAACTTTTTTTCTGTCAAGCACTTCTCCACGATCGTTCAAACGTTTCACCGAGTTTACCTCTCAAATTCTTATATGACATAATGGAGTTTACACTTTTCACAAACTACAGAAAACTGATTTTTTCTCTTTATCAAACTAAACACGCAATCTTTATAGCCTATACACACTCAGTACAGAAACTGCAAGTGCAAGAAAGTACAGCGGTCGAAACAGAAGACTGGCCCCTATTGTAATCGGATTACCAGATTTTAGAAAGAGAAGAAGGTAGTTACGCTCTTACTTGCACACAGTATAGACATGGTATGAGCGGAACGAATCCCAGAAAAATATGTATTTCATATGCTAGGAAGATGGGCGACAACAAGGTGGAAGTTTTCTTGGAAAACCATACAACTTAATAAGGGTTTCGCATTGTTTCAACTTTCAATAGAGGTAGACTAGGTCGCTGTCCTCATATCTCCATCTCTTTCTGAAGTGTTTGTGCAATGATTTTTCCCTACGCTACTTGGTTTATAGTCAGAAAATAACAGTACTATTGTGCTTTTAAGTAAGCAATTTCCGAGAGAGAAATATTGTCGGAATTTTTAGTATGAGTTTGTATTAACAAAATAATAATTAATATCAACTACAATCAATTAATTTTAATCGATTCGATTATTCGATTAATATTTTTGATCGATTAATCTTACAACAGAAATTGATCGATTAATCGATTAAATCCCACAATAATAATAATAATAATAATAATAATAATAATAATAATAATAATAATAATAATAATAATAATAATAAGTTCACACAGTTGAAATTTTAAAATAGTTCACGTGCTTGTTGTTCCAAATTCCGATGTGAAATGTTTCATTTAAACTAGCAGAAAACTAGCTGGTGCAATACTCTCGCCGATGGCACCAGCTTCTTTTGCAGTAAACAAGTTGTTTTACGATAATTATGTGGAACGTCTCTTCCCATACAGTCTTATCTCTCTTTTCTCTGTGCATCTAATGGAGAGGTGAAGGATGCTTCATTTAATTTCATTTTTATTTAAGGTTTATCTGTAAGCACTTACCACTATTAATTATTTAATTAAGTTATATACTTAGATCGATTTAAGATCATCGGGTCACGAGCGAGCTCTGGTGATCTTGTAGAGTGATATTCACAGCGGATTTTGGTAGAATGTGCCAGCCACTGCTAACACTTAAATCTAAGAACAACAGATACACTCAGATCATACATACCAAGGAACAGTTCCTAACAAAGGAAAAATCCCTTGGCAGAGTCGGGAATCGAACCCGAAAACTTCTGGTTACAGCGTCACTAACTTACTAGACTAGGAGGCTGACCAAGTTACATACAACGTGCCGGGCCACGTCTGGTTGCAAAATAAAAGGGCCCGTAAAAATCACAGGTCAATTGGTCCGTATCCATGGCTACGTGAACGGGCAGAGAGGTTTCGTTAGCTGTAATGAAAACAACTTTTCTATGTGAAGGGGACCAGGAAATTAAATACTTGTCCTCAAGATTGGGAGTTGGACCATCAGGCCAGCTCTTTGTTCATTGGAAAACTTTAAGATGCCCACCAGATTTAACTAGAATGTGTTGCACCGAAAAATAAGCAGATGATATATGACAAGAATGGCTACATTGTATTTTATTTGGAGAGGAACAGGGTTATGATTTCTATAAAGTTTAAATAAGTAAGTGAAAGAGTCTGTAACTAAATGAGGATGTAAATGAGTAATTAAGTAAATAAACAAGCAAGTAACTAAGAAAGGACGTAGGCTAAGTAATTAAATATATAACTAAGTAATTCGGTAAGTGAGTCAAAAAGTAAAAAGTACAAGATAAATAAATAAATAAATAAATAAATAAATAAATAAATAAATAAATAAATAAATGAGTGAGAGACCGAATGATGAGTGATTAAATAAATAAGTAATGAAGTCTAAGTAAATTAACAATAAATAAGTAAATATATATATATATATATATAAATGGATCATATGCCGAGATTAAGAGGAAGGCAGAAAATAGGAAAGACGGGAGAATGCTGGGTTTGCAGTGAAAGACCTGCCCTTGGGCTGAACAATATGAATGAATGAAATAGATCAATAGACTAATAGATGAACAGATGAACGAATGAATAGATAAATAAATAAATCAATAGATCATTAGATGAATAGAAGAATAGATAGATGGATAAATAAATAAATAAATAAATAAATAAATAAATAAATAAATAAATAAGTAGATCAATATAAAAAAAAATTAATGGATAAATAAATAAATATATAAATAAATAAGTAGATCAAAATAAAAATCAATGGATGAACAAATAAATAAATAAGTAGATCAATATAAAAATCAATGGATGACAAATAAATAAATAAATAAATAAATAAATAAATAAATAAATAAATACATACGTAGATCAATATAAAATGAATGGATATATATAAAGAATTAGATCAATATAAAAATGAATGGATATATATATATATATATATATATATATAGACTAAGTAGATCAATATAAAAATCAATGGATGAATAAATAAATAAATAAATAAATAAATAAATAAATAAGTAGATCAATATAAAAATGAATGGATAAATAAATAAATAAATATATAAATAAATAAGTAGATCAATATAAAAATCAATGGATGAACAAATAAATAAATAAACAGATCAATATAAAAATGAATGGATAAATAAATAAATAAGTAAATAAATATATAAATAAATAAGTAGATCAATATAAAATCAATGGATGAACAAATAAATAAATAAACAAACAAATAAATAAATAAGTAGATCAATATAAAAATGAATGGATAAATAAATAAATCAATATAACATGAATGGGTGAATAAATAAATAAATAAATAAATAAATAAATAAATAAATAGATCAATATAACATGAATGGGTGAGTAAATAAATAAATAAATAAATAAATAAATAAATAAATAAATAAATAAATAAATAAGTAGATCAATATAACATGAATGGTTGAATAAATAAATAAATAAATAAATAAATAAATAAATAAATAAATAAATATGCTGATGTAAGCTTTACTTTGGGGGTCTTTGTATTTACTTGGTATAGTCACGGTCCTACACCAGATTTCACATCCTGGTCGGTTGCATATTGTCATCGCCATCCGGAATGAATGAACCAGCCCTCGATCGGGGCAAGGCCTTGCGCAAACCGGCTTTATCACTCCAGGAAGAACAACGGGACCCGCCCCCGTCATAGTCTTACGGAACTCGCGTCTGTGTCGCTCTTTCCGACGTCATTTCAGTGCCTGAGGGACTCGTAAAGCTGGGAAGGAAACTAACCTTTGGGTCAACTCATGATCACTACACATGAAGTAAAATACACCGTGTTTCTTCAAGCCTCTCTCACATCATAAAGCCTACAGGAGAAAAGTTCGGGAAACGGATCTACACCAAATGCAGGATCTTATATTTGTTTAGTTAACTGTCCGAAGACAGGTCTGAACCTCACAAGCGATACCAAGAAGGCACCACTTGCGAGGCAACTAGGCCAGGAGATAAAGGGGTAGGGTGGCCAGTTCCTTTCCCCCTCCATTGCATACATCGCGGATTAGCTACATATTCCACTAGTCAGACTTCAGATGCATACAAACAATAATATTGTTCTACCTCTGACACATATTGTCAAGTGAGATGTACTGCCTGATAATAGATGTACATATCAGCAAGAACCTCAATCAAAGGCAGATCTTATACAGGGACATCACTTTATTTTTACCAACATTTCTAACATTAACCTGGTTATACTCGGAAACACTGTCACCCCCCTTCCATTACAGGAGTTTGGTGTTACTAATGCAATATGTAAACAAATCATTTTACTAGCTATAGGAGGAGAGAAAAGTAGTGTATCCATTTATGTTACAGGGAAATACGATTTTCAGTTTGATCATTACTTTTACAGTATTTTATCAAAAAACAGTAGAATAGTAATAGTTGTTTTTTGTTTTTTTTGTTTTTTTTTTTTTTTTTGACAAACTCAACTCTTCAGGCGGTTATATTCATTATGAAATGTCTACTTTATTCAGCATATTACTAACCTAATTTATTCCTGAGAATTTTGTAAGCACTTCCGTAAGAAACCCCAAATTCTACAGCTAGCTTCTTGACCGATTTATTAGGACCTCGCTGCATCCTTTCTCTAGCATCTTCAACAACATCTTCTGTCACATTTGTTGGCCATCTTACACTTTTCTTTCTTTCTGTACACTCTGTTGCTCTAAATTTATCTACCAGATTAATGACATTTCTACGAAAATATTCCGTAATGATATAATCAGGAAATTGTGAAAAAACTGTTTTTTCACATTCGGTTATATTGTAATTCCAGTTTCCATCATCGTCCTTCATACCTACAAACAGTAAAACAAAACTCTTGTTTAAATAATTCTGTTAAGTACCGTACCATATTATAGGATACCGTACTTTCGGTAATTCTAATCTTCACTTGTGCTCAATCCACACAGATAAATTCAGTTATGCTACACACGATACCTGTGTGAAAATAAACTTCAATAATATAAGCTCTTTATTCTATAGAAAATGCAACATATTTCTGAAACACACTGTACTCTGTACTGTTTATTTCACTGCCAGCAACAGCGGCCGTAAGTTTGTGTGACTGACGTTAGCAAGGACATTAGTGAAAGGGGTGGGAGTCAAGTACATTTAGAAACGCAAGTACAATAAAAATTGAAGTAAAAATAAAATGATGTCCCTGTATTTAGGTGACTTTTTTTTAGTAAATCTCTACACGTGTCCCGTTAGTGGTACCATAGACAAATAAATAGATCAAGAGACAAATAAATAGATCAATAGATGAACAGATGAAATGTGGTGGTACTGACGGCATCCAATCTAAGTGGCTTCTGTAGTTATTACCAAAGCTCGGAAGTTGGGGACTTGTGTCTTTGAACGTGGCTAAGCGACCGGACTTCAATGTCAACAAACTACCGCTTCCAGCACGGAGGTACTGTCAGGTCTGCTATAAAAGTGGTTCCTGGCTGGAACAACATAATGCTAATATTATGATAGGTTGAAACATCTAATTTTATAGCATATATATAAATAAACATGCAAAATACATCAAATTTACAGTTCTGCTCTGTACATTTCATTACAGTGTATGACTACATGCATTCGAAGATTTTCGAACCCATAAATTCTTCGTCTGTTAGTCAAACATGATTTGAAACGAAGGAAACTTATTTCCACGTCACATGAAGTGACGGGAGCAAACTTTAATTTTTTTATTTTATTTATTTTAACTAGCTACCTAGTGAGTACAAATTGCATTTATAAAATAAAAATGTTTCTAGCCACTACCGTAAGAGTCAGGATCGTGTACGGTGTGGTCTTAGTGAATAATATAACATAAAATTTACAAGGACAGTTTACTAAATACAGTAATTAACTTAATTCAAACCAATAAGTACAACACAAGAGCAAGAATAAAGAAGAAAGGGAAAACGAGAGAAAAATACACATTTAATATAAATTGACAATCCGACAGAAGCCAGTGATATTCAATAAAAACATGAATATAGTCGATAGAAATAAAAGGTAAAAAAAGTACATTTGTTGCTATTATATATCATGGATAATTTTACAAAATTCTTTTTTAAAAGTTTCAATTTTAAAAAATTTCAAATTTGGAAAATGGTTTGAAATTTTATTATAAAGTCTTGGGCCTAAATAAAATACTGAATATTTCACTGTCACTGTTTCCTGTTCGATTTTCAGCAGATCTCGTATCTGAGAAAGATAAGTATATCCTAAATTTTTCTCGCAAATAGTTTTCAATTAGTGTATCACTACTAGGGAAGGTCCCTCTACGACTTGATCCATGGCTATGGACAAATTCTCCATCAATTTAAAGGACTGCAATGTCTTTCAATGAATGCCCGTTTCCAGCTCTAGTTTATGTGTGGTACAACTTACAAGATATAAACTCTGCATTAGAAGAAAATAATGTATCTCCTCAGAATTCCTCCACGAAATTCTGTACCTAAAATTTAAGAAATGCATTTTCAAACTTCCATAACACCCATTCGAATAACACGTATTTTCTAATTCCTCAAACAGACCGTTTACATGTAATTCTCTTAATGTCATTGGCTTCGACGTGACACAGTTTATTCGTTCGTCTTCTTGCCATTCGATGTGACCACTTTCTTAGTACAAACGACTGTCCCTGAGCACTTGCAGCGTGAGCTTTGTGTACGTTATGCCTGTAACCTTACTCAAGCACACGACACACAAGTCCCCAAGATCCGAGCTTTGGTTATTACTATGAATAGATGGCGAAAGTAAGAGCCAGTGTCGCTAATAGTACACAAATAAGTTATACCCGCATTATATAATTCAAAATTTCATCTTCTATAATGATTTTAAAAAATCACTGTCGATTATGAGAATAATTTAGACTTAATCTACACTGTAATTTTTAACAAGCCTAATAACAGTGTAGCCTATCTAGAACTAGCGGAACTATTTCAAAATTTGTCAATTTACTTTATCTTTGGTTCTGACTTATCCCGTGGTTAGAAAGTTCGCTTACAATATCATAAAATCTTAGGTCAGAAATCTTACAAAGACGGTGTACATACTCACATATATGTAGGAAATTGTCAAATTTTGAAATAGTTCCGCTAGTGCTCATTAGGTGGCACTATTATTGGGAAGGTTAAAAAAGTGTTGGGGAAAATGATTATGTAATTAAGCATAACTTATTCTCACAATTAATATCAGCGGTTTCTCGCTAAATCCATTGTTGTTTTACAATCAGCAGAGGGGGAAGAAATATTAAATTCTATAATGCGGGTATATTTATGTACAATTGACAACACTGACTATTATCTTCGCCATCTATTCATAGAAGTAATAACTAAAGAAGCCACATTTACACCAACAAATTATCGATCACTATTCATTAGTAGGGCCAGGTATCTTTCAACGACAATATACATAACCTATGGGTTTTCAGATTACGTTCAAAAGCTAAACTTAAAATTAAATGTCGGTTGTAAAAATGCAATTAAAAAAATTATTACCAAGAACTACAATGCAGTTCAAATACTCTTTACGAAATCCAATCATTCTTAAAAATAAAAACTAATTTATCTCCAATTAATCAGTATAAAACCGACAATTAATTTAACTGTTGCAAACAGTGACCCGAGCAACACCCGTCTCTTATCAGCTGGAAGACACGAGTGGCGCCAGCTTCCATGATTTGATACGCCGTCTATGAGAAGTCACATGAACTACTTCGCATCAAGTGACATTCATCGCCGATAGAAAGCACCACTGTCGCTACTATTAGATAAGCGTTATCTAAGCTGACACGTGGGTAGGCCAGTCACTGAACAAAGGAGAGTTGTCGGACGCTTCAGCTTTCACGTGGTTTTGATCACGCGGCAGTTTTGTAACGTGTTTGACATGTATTGCAATATCGTATCAACACACAGATACAGAATGATACATACAGTGTTGCCAAATTATCCGTCTTTCGTCTAAAGTGACTAGATTAGCTAACAGTCAAAATAGATTTAATTTAGTCAGTTGTGAATTTTTAGCCGTTTTGTTTTAATGTTGGGTGGTGACTGGCTTTTTTTTTGAGCCGCTATGTTCCATTTCTGGAGCTATTCATTCTTAGCTTTCTGACCAAGAGCACGTCGTTCACTGCAAATTCAGCATTCTCCAATTTTCGATATCTTTCGCCTTCCTCTTAGTTTCCGCATACAATTCACATATCCTTAATGTTGTCTATCATATTATATTTTCTTCTTCCCCGAACTTTTTTCCTATTCAAACAGTCTGTTGTTATTATTATTATTATTATTATTATTATTATTATTATTATTATTATTATTATATTTTGATTTCAGCAAAGCTTTTGATGTAGTTCCGCACTATATCCTTCTTCATAAGTTAGGAAATATTGGCCTTTTTGTAAGCTACGTAAAGTGGTTCGAAAATTATTTAAGTAATAGAGTTTCATGTGTAAGACTGTTTAATATACACTCTTATTCTTATAATATAAATTGCTGAGTCCCGCAGGGATCTACTTTAGGACATCTCCTATTTATTATATTCATAGATGATATATGTAAAAGAATAAGTCCTGACTGTTTATTATTTGCAGACGATTTAAACATTTTTCGTACAATCAAAAGTAGTACTGACTGTCAATCACTTCAATGTGACATTAATTCAGTCGCTAAATGGTCGGAAGGCAATGATATGAAAATTAACGTATCCAAAACTAATGTAATAACCTTTTCTAGAAAAACTTCTTCACTGAAATTTAATTATTATCTAAATAATGTACTAATTAACAGAACGGATTGCGTAAAAGATTTGGGAATATTCTTTGACAGTAAATTGTATTTTCATAGTCACGTTGATTACATTTACAATCACGCAATCAGAATGCTAGGAATAATACGGTCAATAACTTATCCTTTTTCCACGCCCGATTCTCTTTTAATGCTATACTATACATTGGTGCGATCGAAACTAGAATATGCATCTGTAGTTTGGAACTCGATTACAACTACGGACTCGGCTAAATTAGAAAATATACAAAGAAAATTTATATCCTAATGTTCATTCAGATTTCTGCCCATTAATTCCGGGTATAGTTATGAGAGAAAAAGTGCATATTTTAATTGTCAAAATCTATATGCTAGACGCCATGAGCTAGATTATCTGTTCTTTTGTAAAGTCCTCAAAGATGACATATCCTGTGACTCTTTCTTAAACAATAGTACCTTATGTATTCCAACAAAAGATATGAGAGCCCACAAACTTTTCTATATTAGAAACTCGAAATTTCTTTCACCAGTCTCCAGATGCATTAAAAATGCCAACATGCATGGCTGCGAATTCGATCCCTTCAATGTATAGACTTTGTTTGCTCTTGGCAACGATTTATCATTTATGTATTCTTTTAGGCATTATACTCAATTAACATTGTCTCATAGTATTCTTAGTTATCCATTCATCGTCATTATTGTAATTAATTGTAATTGTATTTATGTGTAATAATTATTTTTGTTTTTGTTATATTTGTGCTGAACTGTAATTGGCCACTGGCTGTTGTACAGCACATTAAATATTAAATATAAACATAAATATATAAATAAAATTTATTATTATCACTATTATTATTATTATTATTATTATTACTATTATTAATTTGTTTTTTGTCGATGAGTGGCGATTTCTCTGGCCTTTCCTTTAAAGTTACGGAAAAAGGGAGGGAAGGAAGTGTACTTGAGCCATAATGAATTCCATTTTGAAATACGAGATCAAAATAAATTTAATATACACTGTATGTTGTAGGCCTATGCAAATTTTTGGATGAATGCCAATTTTACAACTACATTAAGTTAGATTTAAATCACGGTCTACAATTTGTAATTGCTGAAGGCAGTTACTTAGATTCTGTGGAGATATTAGGAAGAATAACTGAATAGTCGTTTGAAGAAGCGTGTAAGGGCCACAGTCCTATAGTGATTTTCAAAATAATTTAAGTACGCTATATTTACACATTTTTTTTTGTTTTTGTTAGTTTGTTTTTTTTTTCTTAGTGTATAACTTTCTAAGTTGATATTTTATTTCTATTTAAGTGTTAAATTTCAGGTAAAATATTAAATATTTCCTTTGTTACTTTTTAAGGGGAGAGGATGGTATTTTTTAGAACTTTTTTCCTATTTGGTATAAAATTTAATTTTTTGTATGTAGAGAGCTCATAGCTGTGGCAACTCAACCAAATATAAATATTTTGAAAAAAAATTATTTGGGGGCCCAAATTTGAAAAAAAAAATACACCCAATGCAGGATTGTACTAAACCGATATATCTAAACCGATTTTAAAGATAGATTCAAACAGTTTTTTGAAGCGTATTTACAAAAGCATGTTCTACAAACTGTCTGTAACGGAATTTTGATATTAGTCCCTACGTTTGTAAAATAAATAATTAAAATTGAATAACAATTTTCCGATTTCCTTTCTTGCAAACAAACGGACGTATTTTTAAAATGAAATCAATTAACAAAATTCTGTTACAGAGAAATGTTTCCTAATAGTCTAAAGAATGTGTGTTCTAAATTTCATGCATGTATCTTTAATAGTTCAGAAATTATATCCATTTTTATTTGGCAATGTAGCAAAAAAAAAAAAAATGAAGTTACTGGAAACCGATAAATGTGGGCGTGTGATTTAAAAATCCATAGCGCAGGAAGTTTAAAAATGACGTCTCAACATCCGATAAAGGCACAAATACCCACAAAATGTTATGCAATACATTCCACACATATCAAAGGGTATTTTAAAGATTTTTTTTTAATTTACTCATTTTTCACAAAAAAAATTACCATCCTCTACCCTTAAGTGGGAATTATGACAAAATTTCCCTGAACATCGGAAATTTCTCTCTACGTATCGTACGTTTAAAATCAAGCATTGTTTCTATTCGCCTTTTCTCCTTGTAGAAGACACCACAATATAGATTAATAGTTAATTTTATTCACGTAGGTGTTTCTCTGCATGTTCACTTGATAAAACCCCTGATCACATGAACACGCACACACTGTTAGATGGAAGTAGAGTTGCTTTATGCAATTCCATAAGAGTAATAAAGTGACTTTTTTGTTGTTTTTTTTTTTTTTAATTTTACTTGGTTATTTAACGACGCTGTATCAACTATGAGGTTATTTAGGGTCGATGGGGTTGGTGATAGCGAGATGATATATGGCGAGATGAGGCAGAGGATTCGCCATAGATTACCTGACATTTGCCTTATGGTTGGGGAAAAACCCAACCAGGTAATGAGACCAAGCTGGAATCGAACCCGCGCCCGAATGCAGCTCCGGATCGGCGGGCAAGCGCCTTAGTCGACTGAGCTACGCCGGTGGCTGACTTCTTTTGTAGTCGCTAGATGGCAGCATAGTGAAATTGACCAGGAATGAAACGTAATATACCATCCAGGATCGAACCTGTTGTAGGTTCTTTTTCTCCCTCTTAAAGAAATTGTTACTTTCGCTGCTGGGCTACTTACTCCAAACTTTACTATGTCCAAATCTAAGCTGTACCGATAAGTAACATACTGTCTTTTCCACGTTCTTGGAGACTTAGCAAAAGTTACAATTTAAAGCGCTTCGGTAAAAAAAAAAAACTGTAAAAATAAATATCTGTTGATATAGAAGAGGGAATTAAATGATATGCAAAATCGTTATATTACATAAAATTATTATCTTATATTATCTAATACAGTAATCAATTTTACAGTTGACAGTTGAAATAATCTAATGAATATAGCGTTTAAAAATACATCACTTTTAATTGTAATTACTAAGTAATGAAGTACAAAATTGTACACATACTTTTATGGAAATAAATCTTCATAATTTGTACAAATTACAAGCGAATTTAGTTGTATTGCATTATACCATACTTTTGTTGTTGGGACCAAAGTACGAAAGTAGTTTCAATCTTTGAAGCGTTGTGAGTTTTCATAGTTTTCGTGTTTTCCAACAGAATTGGAGAGAAAATCGAGCTCTTTAGGAGTACCAGGCGAGATCTGTGCTCTCAAGTTGCGCTCGAGATTGGGTTCGAATTCTTCCGGTTGTTTCTCTTTTTCCTTCGAGGTTTTCCAATTGAATGTCAGGTAAACCCATAGTAGGTCCTAGGACTCGCGTTGCACAATATCATTCCGTTGTCATCAATTCCACTGGCTGTGGAGTTCAGAATTATGCTTTTAGATATTTCACTGTGTCCTAGAATACCCAAAAACCGTGAAAGTTTAAATAGTACATTATGCAACGAGCCTATAATGATAGTAATTAAGTCGCGAGTATGTTTATGAAACGAGCGCAAGCTCGTTTCATAATTTTCATACGAGCTTCTTAATTACCATTATAGGCGAGTTTCATACGACTTTTTATGCTCGACCATATTTCTAATTTGAAATTACCGGTATTCAGATGTATAAATTTTATTTGTAACTGACAAGATCGGAAGTGACCTTGTTCTAGGTCGTGAATTGTGAGATGTGCGCAGACGCGACAGTATTGATTTTTTCCGAGGAACAATAATGTCATTGACCTTGACGTAGTCCCGTTAAACTTGATAATATTATAATATTATAACCTTGATTATTGAATTCGACATTGAAAAACGAGATGACAAATTGAATTTATTTGAATATTATTTACAATTAACGCTAATTATTATAGTAACAGAACATAACCTTCTGCGACAGTATTGGATTTCCAGCCTCCGTGACTTTTCGCTAATTCTCTTTCTATTGCATATCCGAGAATAATCGATACTTGCGGTTTTATAACGGTACAAAGCTGACTTGTCATTGGCTGAACACATGTAAGCTGAGTTATCATTGGCTGAAGACCTGTACTTTAATGAGTAGGTGTACTTTAATGACATGCATTAAAGGACTGGTACCAGGTGTATAATTACTACATTTCGGCATGGTCGAGCATAAACATACATATAATCTCGGAGGTCATATTATAACTTGTTAAGTAACCGATGAATAAATGATTACCTAGTTATGTTTCTACTCAAATGTCTTAAAGATTTAAATCAGACAGTATACCGAATGTCTTGCTAAACGTTTTCAGTTCCACGTGTATGAGAAAAAAAAAAGTAATAATAATAATTTGTGCTGAAGGCAACAATAATATAGTGGATGTAAAAGCTATCATTACATATGAGTAAGCGTGCTATTTCATACATCATTATGTTCAGCGCACAGACACAAACAGACCCGAGGTTGTGTGTCAGCATTTCGCGAAGTGACAGGAGCACTTCTCGAGAATTATGGTCTAAAAACGAGTCTGTAATAAGTGATCAACATTTTTTGTAACCCGTTTGGAAACATTACGCAAAATACTGCTATGTTAAACTCACGAAATACGTACTGTCATGTCTAAGCTTACACGTTATACTTATTTTCTCAACTGTGTCGACAACCATATTTATTAGATTAATTCAGTGAAATATACCCGAGTAATATTATACCAGCATAAGTCGTTGCATAAACCTTTGACATTGTTTGTAAGAAAACTACTCACATTTCGAGTATGATTACCAGAAGTAAACAACATGATCACTTTTATAAGCACTTCTAACAATATTAAAATGGACCTAAATGGTCTATGTACAAGGATCCAGCCCTCGCGGAATAAATGAATGAATGATTGAATAAATTAACGAATTAATCAATCAAATTAATCAAATAAACAAACACGCAAACAAGTGAGTGAGTGTGTAAATAAATAAATAAATACATAAATAAATAAGTAAATAAATAAATAAATAAGTAAATAAATAAATAAGTAAATAAATAAATAATTAAATAAATAAGTAAATAAATAAATAATTAAATAAATAAGTAAATAAATAAATAAATAAGTAAATAAATAACAAGTAAATAAATAAATAAGTAAATAAATAAATAAATAAGTAAATAAATAAATAAATAAATAAGTAAATAAATAAATACATAAATAAATAAGTAAATAAATAAATAATTAAATAAATAAATAACTAAATAAATAAATAAATAAGTAAATAAATAAATAAATAAATAAATAAATAAGTAAATAAATAAATAAATAAGTAAATAAATAAATAAATAAATAAGTAAATAAATGAATAAGTAAATAAATAAATAAGTAAATAAATAAATAAGTAAATAAATAAATAAGTAAATAAATAAATAATTAAATAAATAAATAAATAAACAAATAAATAAATAAAAAATAAGTAAGTAAATAAATAAATAATTAAATAAATAAATAACTAAATAAATAAATAAGTAAGTAAATAAATAAGTAAATAAATAAATAAATAAATAAGTAAATAAATAAATAAGTAAATAAATAAATAAGTAAATAAATAAATAAGTAAATAAATAAATAAGTAAATAAATAAATAAGTAAATAAATAAATAAATAAGTAAATAAATAAATATATAAGTAAATAAGTAAATAAATAAATAAGTAAATAAATAAATAAATAAGTAAATAAATAAATAAATAAATAAATAAATAAAGTTGAATTAATCTAGTCAGAATAAAAATATAGCCTACAGATTAAAAATTAGCATTTAAAAAAATTACTTCAGAAATAATACAGAAGGGATATTTTTATTTAATAACAAGTCTACGTACCTTTTCAATCACTAATAACAATAGAGCCTGTTTTCCAGTTATTTCAGACAGTTCTTAAAGAGTCATAGTAGGATATTGTCCCTTCAATGAATTAAACACATTTAAAATGCATCTCTTCTCCCCACTTTTTAACGATTTACCAGGGTTATGTTCTACGATCGAGTTTTCTGTCATTACAAATATCACTCACTAGGTCTATATAGGCCTATATACTGTTTAAACTGCACTGCAATTCGGTAATGTTAGTCGTAGATCTATATACACTATATACGGTACATTATTTACCGAACAGAAGCATTATAGAGGCCAATCTCCTTATTGGTTGAATGGTATGAATGTTACTATCGTTATGTATTGTTATTATAATCAACATAAAATATGTTGCCAATATGTTATATTTGTATTCTATAATTTTGAAATATATAGTCCTACTTTTCACGTGCGATATTATTCTTCTCTAGTGTTAATACTATATTATATAATTCCATTCCCGCTGTAATTTAAATTTTATTTCCTATTTTATTTTACTTATTTATTTTTATTATTATTTTTTTTCTATATTTCTCTTATATTAATATTGTATTATATAATTTTTGTAACTGTTAATTTTAATTCTATTTCTTATTTTATTTTATTTTATATTCTCTTATAGGCTTATTAATATTATATCTGAACTGCGACCGAACACGAGCGCTGCTCATTCGGTCTCAAATTTTGTTAATACTACTGTATCTCCTGTTTCATATTGTTTGTATTATTTTATTTCTATTTCTCTTGGTTGTTTGTAATTATATTCTTTATTCTGTATATATTATTCTGTAAACTTCTAAATTAACAGTCAGTTTTATATTGTTGACTTGTACCTACTTCAAAATGGAAATAACTGCTTAAATTCTGTTTATTTAATTTTTTAATTTGGTAGCATTTAATGCTTATCGAATATCGAATACTAAAACCGATAATCGAACCATTACTTCCGCTAACCTTTTTTTTTTTTTTGCGTATAATGTGTGATGGGTGGCCCCTGTAATGCATCTGTTCCCTATTTACACACGGACACGCACACGCACTAAATCAGGTATACGATTTATTATTATATAACTTACGCAAACAGTTGGGACAAATTACTTCGCGAACATGTTCGACAAGGATAGTTACCACAACTCTAGGGGAGCTACGGCTTTCCTAAGTTTTCTCACACCCCCCCAAAGTTTAAATAAAGAAAACATCATTAATTAAAATTAAGACTATTATGTATTTATTTTTGGCGCCGGGTAGCTCAGTTGGTAGAGCAGCTGGCTACGGACTGGAAGGTCCGGGGTTCGATCCCAGGTGGTGACAGGATTTTTTCTCGTTGCCAAACTTTCAGAACGGCCCCGAGGTCCACTCAGCCTCCTATAAAATTGAGAACCGGGTCTTTCCCGGGGGTAAAAGGCGGTCAGAGCGTGGTGCCGACCACACCACCTCATTCTAGTGCCGAGGTCATGGAAAGCATGGGGCTCTACCTCCATGCCCCCCAAGTGCCTTCATGGCATGTGACGGGGATACCTTTACCTTTTTTACCTTTATGTATTTATTTTACGTATGTGATTGGGAAAAGGAAATCTAAACAGTTTTATCTATGATGAAAGAGTAATGGAACGGAGAAAAATTCTCTCCGGCGCCGGGACTTGAACCCGGGTTTTCAGCTCTACGTGCTGATGCTTTATCCACTAAGCCACACCGGATACACCCCGGCGTCGGACAGAATTGTCTCTGATTGAGTTCCAACTCTTAGGTTCCCTCTAGTGGCCGCAGAAAGAACAATCAGTATTTGATCGGAGATCAATCTTCCATCAGATTTGATCAACAGATTTTTGCTGGTTAAGTGACTGATCACTGATCAAGTATTTATGTTGTTCTCTTTATAGTGCAGTTACTGTAATTTATATAGTAAATAGTTATAGCGTAATAATATTGTTTTCGACATAATGGATTCTACTGATGAAGAAATTTTAGAATGAAGGAAATATTATTAAAAAGAAGGCATTTCCGTGATAGACATGAATTGTTTTTATGTATAATGACAGAGGATTTGAGCAAAGATTTCGGTTAAGTAAGGATTCGTGTGTTTTGTTACTTTCAAAAGTTGAAACAAATATATGCAGACAGACAAATCGAAACCTTCCACTTTCTCCTATGAACCAAGTTCTAATAACGCTGAGATTTTATGCTGTTGCAATTTTTCAGGCAGTCTTGGGTTATCTTGTTAAGGTCCACAAATCAACTATTTGCCGAGTAGTTAGAAATGTTACGATGAAATTGCTTTGTTATGGCAGGGTCTCATAAATACCCAAACTTCAAACAGGGAACGATTTGAAATCCAGAGAGAATTTTCAGCCATGTCAGGATTTTCAAGAGTAATTGGTTGTATAGACTGCTCACATCCCCAACCAATCACCTCGTGGAAATGATGCCGAACTTTATCGAAATAGAAAAGGTTTATTTTCTGTGAATGTACAGGCAATATGTAGTCTACACCATCATTGAAATTCTGGAATGTTGTAGCCCGTTGGCAGGGTTCTACACATGACAGCACAATATTTTTAATGGGCAGGTTACGAGAGCTCAATTTGTAAACAGAGAGATGGGAAATGGAATTCTTTTGGGCTATGGAGGCTATGCTTGTTCCAATTTCTTTTCAACTCCTCTACGAAATCCCACAACAGAAGCTCCCTCACGGTTTTTGTTTGCTTCATTTTTTCACTATATTTTGTCTATATAGAAATAGAATCCGCCTGTTTCCTTTCTACAAAAAGCAAAAAAACAGCAGAGCATTCACTTGTTTTCCTAGTCACCGCCCACTTGATGCATTCGTTTCGCGACTTTCAAAGAGCATCAAATCGGCTGTGATTGCTAAATAGCACTGTTGTCAAATGCACTTCTTTCTCAAATCAGCAAATAATAATAATAATAATAATAATAATAATAATAATAATAATAATAATAATAATAATGATAATAATAATGATAATAATAATAATAATAATAATAATAATACCAATGTATTTTCGCTGGCAGAGTTAAGGCCATAATGCCTTCTCTTCCACTCAACCAGCCTTAATCAATACAATATATATTTAAATTACGAATATTTACATTACACTTAAAAGGTTCTCCAGCAATATTCTTCAGTTAAGTTTTAACGACTAGTAGACTACATATTTATTTAAATTTAGATAAACCTATAAGGCAAAGTAGTAACTTAATTTATGAGCTAATTTAATTCAATCAATTATAATTAATTTGAGGTTTGAGATAGCTAGTAAAATGATGAAAATTAATTTAATATAAGCTTACTAGAACTATGTTACAGGGAGAAAAAAAAAATATAAATCTAAAATATATTTCTATGATGAGAATATTAATGTAATTGCCATTAGAGGTTTTGTAAATTTATTTAGAGAAATTAATGATGATAATAGGAATGGACAGATGTTAGTTTCATTATAATATGTAATAAATATTAATCAGCAATTAATTTGTTAAGTAAGAATTTATGTAATTTTGACCTAAATGAAGTTATTGTCCAACAACCCCTTACATCACTCAGTAGCGAGTTCCAATTTCTAGCAACTGAAACTGTATAAGATGAAGAATATAAAGATGTCTTGTGGTAGGGTATAATCAGTGGCGGTTCCTCGGAGGAGGGAAGGGAGGAACGTCCTCCTCACATTTTCTTCTTTTGAAAGTAAATACCAAATAAAATATGTGCCTTGAAATTCGAGGAAGATTCGATAATTTTTAAGTTCACAGCTATAAGAAAAACTCGGTTGATCGAGTTTTAAACGACGCGCGCTCATATGCTGTAGAAAACTGTGGGAAAGATGCGAGATTGTTTGTTTGGAGGAAAGGCACTCCATTCATCCTCTACTGTAGTTAACACACATAGACAACAGCGCACTAGCGGCCAGAGAAAGAAGCAGAGTTTTAAAGCAAGTAAATGAACGGAGAGGGAGGAGATCCTCCTCTGAATCAGTCATGGGCGGGAAATAGAAACCGACTGGTCGTGCAGCAAGCTCGCTACCGCTGCCACCTAACGATGTTGCATTCAACCAGACTATAACACATCTAGGAGGAGGCACAATAAAAACAATTTTAACACAACGCTATGAAAGATACCATGTAAACTTTTTTTTTTCATTATAAATAAAAAATATTATTCATTGCACTTTATATAGGCTACTATTCATGGTTTGAAACTTTCGTTGATATTTGAAAGTTAAAGTCGGGTTTATGTAAAACAAAGCGGAAGTAGTCTACGTAGTTGGCCCCTGAAATTCACTTCTATGCATTGTTTACTAGACAGGGCAACAGCCTAGTTGTCAGTTTTGTACAAATATATTTGAAACTGAAAGTAGGTACTCCAAACAAATCATTTTTAACATAAAAAATTAATCGGCCACCTGCAGCTTTGAACAATAATGATAGTATGACTTTACAAGAACTGACATTCTTCAAAAGCATGTAATACTGAACTTGTAAAATGTACATGTGGCAACACAGACCACGTGGGTGGGGGCAGTGTTCTCGCTTTCCTCAGATTATTTCCCATTCCCATTTCCATTTCCGTAAAACGGTTCCGGTTACGAGTTAGTAGCTAGTCTCTTCCAACACGTGTGATGCTGTAGTGTGCTCGAAAAATTCTGCGAGGTTGTGAATTTCCTTGTAATTGTTAATTTTCGCAATTATTCAACAATGAATGGAAGTGAAAATATAATATATTTTGGACAATTTAGGAAACTCAGTTTACAAGAAGAGATTATTGCTATACAGAAGGGAAGGCCAACCCCAACACTACCTGGTCTTACATGCATGAATGTAGGCTAATTTGTAGCATGTTTCATTCAAGAAGGTGTCATTTCGTGCTGTTAACTTCTTTCCTCCTCTTAAGAAATATGCAGGAGCCGCCACTGGGTATAATGCAATTAGTAAATTGAGACAAGTTGATCGGAGATTCACGTTTGTGCAACGCAATGAACAATCAAATAAATCAGACATCAACTGATTGGTGATCAGGGACTGATATGATTTGCATTTCTGCAACCGGGCCTCAGTATTACCCATATAGCTGTCTTGCTTTTCCCATCTCGTTTTCCGGGCTGTCATTAGCATTACCGTAAAGGCTGTGCTATTATTGCAACTTGATAGATTATGTCTCGTGATGAATAGTCTGCCCAGTCCCGTATCAGCATGCAAATCATGGTTCTAGCAACTTCCGAAGTGGCAAACATGACCACAAGAGCGAAGGTCTGCCGGTCGGGGTCCGCATTGTTCTGGCGACAGAACCGACGTTTAGGGTTCAATGAAGTTATACATCCACCGAGCCCTGACCTCGTTTAACGAAACGTGACATGACCAGGCCTTGTCGAAATGGCCCGGCCGGCCACTGTTATGATTGATTGTTTCATTGCCGCTTGTCTGTATCGAGTCCAATGGTAGCTGTTAACACCGTGAAACCAGATACAGCATGTTAACTTATCCCTCTTAATGTCGTGCAAATTATACACACTTACCGTACTCGCTTCCTACTCCGTGTTTTATTTCTCCTTTCTCCATCACTACCTTTTCTTACGTACTGATTTATATACTTGTTCATTTATATAACTAAGTAATACTCTTTCTTTGTCTTAATTTCTTGCTCTACATTTTCATTTCTTTCCTACCCTTCATTAAGTGAAAAGAAGAAGAAAAATATGGACAAAGAAAGAGATAAAGGAATACATGTTTAATAAAATTAAAAAGAAACATAAAGAAATTAAAGTTAAAACAGAAAGAAGGAAAAAAAGAATTTTACGAAAGAATCTGAAAAGAATAAAGGAAGAGCGGGCATTAAAAGAAGAAATGGGAGAACGAAACGTATAATAAGTAATAAAGTATTTCTTTTTCTTCTTTTTATATACTTATTGCTCTTCTTTTACTTTCTTTATCCAGTTCTCTTCGTTTACTTTCCTAGCGACCCTTTTCCTTCTTGCTTTCTCTCTTTCTTTTCACTTCACTTCTTTCTATCTTGCTTTCATTATCCGCTTCTTTCTTTTTTGTTTTCATTGACGACCTCTTTCTTTGTTGCTTTCATTGTCGACCTCTGTCTTTGTTGTTTTCATTGTCGATCTCTTTCTTTGTTGCTTTCATTGTAGGCCTCTGTCTTTGTTGTTTTCAATATCGACCTCTTTCTTTGTTGCGTTCGTTGTCGACTTCTTTGTTTTTTGTTTGCATTTTGGAATCCTTTCTTTGTTGCTTTCATTGTCGACCTCTGTCTTTGTTGTTTTCATTGGCGACTTCTTTCTTTGTTGCTTTCATTGTCGACCTCTGTCTTTGTTGTTTTCATTGTCGACCTCTTTCTTTCTTGTTTTCATTGTCGACTTCTCTGTTTTTGCTTGCATTTTCGGCTCCTTTCTTTGTTGCTTTCATTGTTGACCTCTGCCTTTGTTGTTTTCATTGTCGACCTCTTTCTTTGTTGCTTTCGTTGTCGACTTCTTTATTTTTTGTTTGCATTTTGTTCTTGCTTTCATCGTCAACTTCTTTGTTTTTTGCTTGTATTTTCGACTTCTTCCTTTGTTGGTTTCATTGTCGACCTCTTTCTTTCTTGTTTTCATTGTCGACCTCTTTCTTTGTTATTTTCATTGTCGATTTTTTTGTTTTTTGATTGCATTTTGGACTCCTTTCTTTGCTACTTTCATTGTCGACCTCTGTCTTTGTTGTTTTTATTGTCGATCCCTTTTTTTGTTGTTTTCATCATCGACTTCTTTGTTTTTTGCTTGTATTTTCGACTCCTTCCTTTATTGCTTTCATTGTCGACATATTTTTTTCTTGTTTTCATTGTCGACCTCTTTATTTGTTGTTTTCATTGTCGATTTCTTTGTTTTTTGTTTGCGTTTTCGACTCCTTTCTTTGTTGCTTTCATTGTCGGCCTCTGTTTTTGTTGTTTTCAATGTCGACCTCTTCCTTTGTTGTTTTCGTTGTCAACTTCTTTGTTTTTTGTTTGCATTTTGGACTCCTTTCTTTGTTGCTTTCATTGTTGACCTCTGTCTTTGTTTTCATTGTCGACCTCCTTCTTTGTTGCTTTTATTGTAGAGCTGTTTCATCGTTTCTTTCCTTATCGACGTCTTTCTTTGTTTCTTTCTCTGTCGACTTCTTTCTTCTTTGCTTGTAATTTCATTAAATTCTCTTGATTTTACTATTCATTCCTTTCCTGCTCTCCTCGTCCTACCTTTACTATTTCCTCTCCTTTCCTTTCTCTCCCTGCCGTTTATTCTATTCCTGTGTTTACACTGCCTTGGTCTCTTCTTCATTCTCCTAGCTTGTCCAGCTAAGTTGCAACAGGTAATGATGCAAGTTAATTCATGATTACAGGGCAAGATTGAGTAACTGTGAAGAAATTAGTTCAGATATCGCTGACCAAGCAGGTGTCTCTGCCCATCAGCACGTGCTAGAGAAAGCACGCGCATCTGGTGTATCCGTTACTAATCCTTGATATTCCCTCAAATCGATTAAGTTGTCATGTTAGAGTAAGCATAATTCTGCAGATGTGAGAAGAAATTCTTGTAAGACAGCATTGTCCAGATGTTCAAGTGTTAATTGCGCAGAGATGTATGGATATACGAAAGAAGCCTTTCACCTCGATTACAACTGGGGATGGTTAAGGGTTACTGAGTGGTTTAAAGTATTATTTCTTTGTATGTCTGTAACTCTAGAATCTACATTCTTACAACACTTTCACAAGCTACAACATGAAGCGACAGACATCTCGCACTGAAAGCGGGACTAAACGATAAAGACAAATTAACATGGTTGTAAAATAATTATACAATTAAATACTGTAATTACATTCTTCTATTACGCTCATTAATTATACTGAAGAGTTCTCTTTTATATTTCTTTCTCTTGCATTAAAATATTTCGTATCATAGTTCTATTTTTGAGGGTAGGAACTTGATATCAGCGCTGTGATCGAAAAAAAAAACAACTGAATATCACACAGCGCGGGAGGCGTGTTGCTATGTATGTATGTAGGCCTATGTATTTATTCACACTGCAATGGGTATATACCCGGTGGCAGTGGTAACTAATTACACTCAATAATGACAATAATAAACTTATTAATTAAAAATACAATTAATAATAATACTAATAATTAATACTAACAATAATTAATAATAATAATAATAATAATAATAATAATAATAATAATAATAATAATAATAATAATAATAATAATAATAATAACAGGGAACATCTTAAATTAAATGAACCACGATCACTTAAAATAACATTTAAAGTAAATCTAATTTGTATCTTAAACCTAAGTTCGAACTAAAACCCACGAGTATGATATGTTCATATCTGCACAAGTACCTTTCAACACTACACTCATTTCGCTGTAAACTCACTCACTGCACTGGAACTACGACACATTTCACTGATCCTATCCTGATTTCACTAACACTTCAAAAACATTTCACTGTTCAAATACTTTGCACTGCCACTATAAACTATAAAGCTTCACTGACAGGAACACGTTTCACTTACACAACACACTTCACTGACACAACATAATTCTTCACTGATACAACTCTTCAATAACAAAATATCACTTACACCCTTTAAATACTGTGTATAATTATATTAGTAAAGTCCTTGAGCCTATTTTTAAATACATTTTTGGTTGTTGGTAAAGCCTTTAGTAAGTCTGCAGGTAAAGCATTCCAGTCCCTGATAGTACGATTGAGAAAAGAAAACTTTCCAGTGTCCGTCTTCTGTCTTCTTTCTCTCAATTTATATGAGTGGTCGTTCCTTGAAGAGTAATTTGGCGGCTGCAACCTATTTTTTATTTCTCTCCAGGCAGGCTCACCTCTGTATGTTTTGAACAGTGCGCATAATCGAATTCGCGTTCTCCTGTCCGTGAGTGTATCCCATTTTAATGGTGAATTTTTCCGACAACACTTGAGAGCCCGTTTTTGAATCTTTTCCAGTGTCTTAATATGTTCTAATCTGTAAGGATCCCAACATGCAGCACAATATTCCATTACTGGACGTACTAGTGATTTATATGCAATCTCTTTGGATTTATCAGAGCCTTTTCTTAGTACCCTCATCACAAAGTGTAACGCTCTCCATGCTTTTCCCGCTGTGTCAATGATTTTGTTGCCAATATTACAGTATACGTTTAGAAATTGCGGCGATTATGTTTGGTCTTTAAAATCTGAATCCCATTGTTAGATCTCGTTATCTTGTGTTAGATGCGAAGAAAATTCGATAATTAGTAATATATTTTCTAATTTTATATATAAAAGTTCTGTAGAAAACGTCAAATGTTATACATTCTTTTCAAAACGTTCATTAACATGCATTTATAAAATCGTACCTCCTCACCATGCTACAAAGAATGTTATCCCTTAGTGAAACGGATAGGTCGTGGAGGATCAGTTGGTCGGCCAGCCTGAACGCCGGACATGAACCCGGAGGACTTCTATCTGTAGGGTCGTGCGAAGTAGACAGTGTACGTCACTGAAATTCCGGACAGAGTAAAATTACAGCGATGAAATTAATGTGGCTGTGGAAATATTTGGGATGAATTGAAAGGGTTCTGCAACGCTGCTAGATCACTAAGGAGTCGTGGAAGTATCAGTTACGACTTCAAAGAAACCATTTTAAACATTTATCATGCACACTGTATTGTTTACAAACTCTTTGGGAGAAATAACTTTCAGTTTGTGTTGAGTTCGTTGCTGTTTTTATGCTGTGTAACTCTTGAAATAAAGTATTTCCAGATAAAGTATTACAGGACGTTTTAGTCGTCTTTTACTTCCACATTACATCCATCCAATATTTACACGTACTTATGAATCATCCTGTATAATCAATCTAGACTGTACAAAGAGTGTAGACAGGTGCACATATCGCACGGTATTAAACACACAGATCCGTATTCTCAACCAATACTCCTGATTGAATTATTAATATTCTACAGTAGGCCTAAATCCCTAAACTGTTCTTTCAGTACCTTTATCTCACTCCATCGTTAATTATGTGATTGATATCAACTAATAATTAATCTCCTACACATACGTAACTATCTCGTAATTATTACAATCTAAATCACATGACTTATCATCAAAGGATTCTATATTCTATTTCAATTATATCCAGTATGTTTTACGACAAAACTACAGGGTGATACAGTAAAAGCGTGCAAAAATTTAACAGGAAATAGGGGATGCTTTACAGAACATTTTAACCCTCATGTTACCTCTTTATTACAACTTACTATGTAGCCTACTGTACCAATCTTTGTTAAGCATTTGGAATGTTTAACAATTTATGTATTATTGACTGTAGTCCTCCAGAAAGTGTAAAAATGTAAAATAATTCACTGGTCAACAAAATTTAAACTTTAGTTTGTTAAATGGGAAACAATGGGTGATCCTAAGTGACTTTTTTTGTGCTGATTTCAAATCTTTTTACAGAACTTTTCCATCACCCAGGGTTTTAGAGTAATCACATGAACAACATTTTTCGTATCTATACATTATAGTATTACGATATGTTAGCTGAAATTATATTTATTGACGTAACATGTATGTGAAGCATATTTTTGGCTGTACTTTGCTTGAGGAAAGTCTCTCTTCAGTATCCAACAATACTCTACCAACATATTTGGACATCATTTACCCTGGTAGCGCCTTTCCATTTCCACGATGTCCTGGTGGAAATGCTCCCCGTGTTCGTCGCTCACAGCACTAGGTTTTCAGGGAAGAAATCAAGATTTCCAGGGCCCATGTTTTGTTCTGATCTATTTTGTTGTTAAAATAACAGTCATAAGCTCTTCTAATTAGAGGAGGAAAATTTTGCCTCTGGGCTTTTGAAGTGATCTCACCACACACTTAACAGAAGTTGTTTCTATCAATAAGACACTTTCAAGACATGTTTCTTATACATTATACACTTCTATCACAATTCAATTGACAACGGAAGAGGGCACAGAATTAGCTTATTTCTTTAAAGAAAGCTTCTATTCATCTGGGAAATTTACCTTACAATCACAGTTTTGTGAGGGAAATATCACTGTTGTTATTCGTGAATTCACAGGCAACAATACTAAACGTTACAAGTCAATTTTTGACACATTGTAATAAAATATAAATGTAAACTACGTTTTTTTATTTATTTTTTATTTTTTTTTTATTTTTATTTATTTATTTATTTTTTTTTTACCTTGGGGATTTAGTGAAGTGAATTTTTAATGGCAGGCAGAGTAACTATCTCATGCCCCCATGTTTTAGATTGCTACCAGTGCACTTCATTAGAACCAGGTATCCAGCTTCGAAGCCGTTAGCCCTGTGAACTTACAATATATTTATGTTCCCCTATTATCATAATTCAGGGTTTGTATCTAAGAAATTAGCAAGTTCTTTGTGATAGTAGAAGAGAAAGAGTGGGGGAAGGGAAGTGGTCCGTGGCCCATTTCTTTTAGGGCTCATCCCGACATTTGTCTTATTGCTCAAGGGAAACCACGGAAAAACCTAGAGCAGGATGAGATGTCGTGCTGACGACAAGCCAATTAGCTATAGTGACGTCTTCTAATCAGCATGTTATATACCCCAAATGCTGATAAACAGGAACAAATTTATTTTCAAAAAAAAAAAATGGTGGGTGATGGAAAATTTCTGACTTCATTTTTGGAATCAGCAGATGGCAATACATAAGAAACAACCGAAATTATTTATTTAACAAAATCATTGTTGACCTTGTTCTGTTTTTTTAAATACTGGATGGTTCAAAATTCCCGTTTCATATTGTTGAAAACGTATACCAAAATTAAAGAGCTTTAGATATGTTACTGGTGACACTATAAGCTAATACATCAGTATACAGTAAATTTAAACTTGCCTCACTACTACTTCAAGACAAAATCCTCAACGCTGTTTTGACATAGTGGACAATACAGTTACAAGCTATGAATTTCACTGTACTAATAACTCAAATGATTTCGAATTTATGTTATCCGTTGAAATATAATGTTGGATTACAATCTATACAGCTATAAACATCTCCAAAACATTTGTTTATAATAAAATATAATTCTAAAAAAATCTATAGAAATTTATAAAGAAGTAAATAATACTCCCTCCTTTCCAAAATATGGTATAGTAACAAACAAAACAAGTTTGAATATTGCGCATGCGCGCACGAAATGTTTTACGGTGTGGTATTTTGTTCAGTAGTGAAGGGACTATCAGACAGTGCAGTTGTGAATGTTTCTAATCTTCTGTAGTGCATCAAACTATAACATTTAAATAGTTCATTATGAACAGAAATCAAATAGGCACCTGCTGTGTTGTTCCTGTTGCAGAAAATGGAAACAACCCAGTCAATTTTGAATAGAATATCTAAGGCACAATAGTCGTATAAAAAGGGGTATTTATTGCAGTTTTATGTTAATTTGCCCTCTCAAAACAATGTTTGTTTTTTTATTTTATTAATTTTACATCACAAGGAATGAAATGTACTTATTAGTTTTTCTTATGTTATTTTATAAAAAGAAAGTATTTAGGAGATGTATTAAAGTTACATTATATTACTGAGAACAGTGTAACAAATCTATATCATATTTTGGAACGGAATAAATGACATTTTTCTATACCATATTTCAGAACGGAATAAATGACATCTTTCTATACCATATTTTGGAGCAGAGGGTGTAAAAAAATAAATCCAATAAAACAAATTTTAGTTATTTGTTGAAATTAAAATATTTGAACACTATTTATACTACAATGGGCATCTCGAAAAAAGGTTTTACTAATGATTATTTATAAAAAAAATCGCTTTTAGAATAAGCATTACTCAGATGAATAAAAACTGAAATTAATTGGAAACCAAAGGTCATAATAATATAAATAACAATATGAATAATAATATAAATAACACAAAATAAAATATTTGGTACGAGACAAATTCAGAAATGAAGAAAATTAAGCTACGGATTGAATTTCATGTCCTGGAATTTTCATGACACAGACTACCAAAGGGGGCTAACAAGATCACCCCACATTAATCAATTAGGCCTACTTCTTAAAGTACGGTAGATTAATTACTTATGTTATTATGGGGTCTAGGAAGTCAGATTAAGGAGGTATGAGCTTAAAAATGTTTTATGTTATCGCTTATTGTTTTCCATATTATCTACATTTATTAATGACATTCACATTTGCAATTTCAAAGAATTCATTAGCGTCATATTGATGTGCAAATCGTTCCTGCTACCAAATTGCGTTGTCGTCTAGAGGCTACGCCTCATGGAATGAGGAAGAGATTATTAAATAGCTAGAGAGAGGTCTTCGCCTTGTTCAATTTAAATGCGGGGAGATAACAATGAAAACAAAGAGGTCTATCAAAATTTTATTTCATACCTAAAACATACAATTACAACCGTCCATATCTGTGGAGTAACGGTTAGCTTGCCTGACCGTGAAACGAGAGAGAATGGGTTCAAATCCTAGTTGAGCAAGTTACCTGGTTGAGGTTTCCTCCGGGGTTTTCCCTCAACCCATTAAGAGCAAATGCTGGGCAAGTTTCGGCGCTGGACCCTGGACTCATTTCTCTGACATCACCTTCATAAAATTCAAACGATAGCTAACTATAGCAGTGGATAAAACGTCGTAAAATAAACCACTAAAATCACAATCATGCTCACAATAACAATCACGAAAAGCATAAACGTTCTATTGAATTACACGGATTCCAAGAATTCCCTGTCATTGCTTTAAGGGGTTAGGTACAGCTTATAGCAGTGAAATTTTTGGAAATATTCAACATTTTTTTCCTCCATTACTGTATCTTATAAAATAATGAAAATTGGTATGTGTAAAATACTGTCCTTGTGCTATAGGATAAAATATTTTTACAATTTAAAAATAAAATATTTATATTCTTTTTTTCAGAATTCAAAACGGTGGCAGTTCACTGTGCAGTGATGAAGCGTTTCCCTCATAACTCATAAACTTGTTAACTTTTTCATGTTCTCTCTCTTTTATTTTATTACTGAAACTCACGTTTACAATATCATGCTCTTTCAACTACATTCCTTAATAAATAATATTTTTTTTTTATTTTGTGTTAGAAGAAAATACTGATATTTGACCATTTTTAAAATGATTTTTTTATCAATCTATCAAAGGTAGAGAAGTGATTTTGCATCATATTGTAGATATTACATGCATAAATAAACACAACAATTTCATCACAGAATGTTGGATAATTTTGAGTTATGAGGGAAACGCTTCATCACTGCACAGTGAACTGCCAGCATTTTGAATTTTGAAATAGACAGACAGACAGACATGGATGGATGGATGGATAGATGGATAGATAGATAGATAGATAGATAGATAGATAGATAGATAGATAGATAGATAGATAGATAGATAGATAGATAGATAGATAGATAGATAGATAGATTAGATTAGATTAGATTTAGATAGATAGATAGATAGATAGATAGATAGATAGATAGATAGATAGATAGATAGATAGATAGATAGATAGATAGATAGATAGATAGATAGATAGATAGATAGATAGATAGATAGATAGATAGATAGATAGATAGATAGATAGATAGATAGATAGATAGATAGATAGATAGATAGATAGATAGATAGATAGATAGATAGATAGATAGATAGATAGATAGATAGATAGATAGATAGATAAGATAGATAAGATAGATTAGATTAGATTTAGATAGACAGACAGACAGACAGATAGACAGACAGACAGACAGACAGACAGATAGATAGATAGATAGATAGATAGATAGATAGATAGATAGATAGATAGATAGATAGATAGATAGATAGATAGATAGATAGATAGATAGATAGATAGATAGATAGATAGATAGATAGATAGATAGATAGATAGATAGATAGATAGATAGATAGATAGATAGATAGGCGGCAGGCAGGCAGGCAGGCAGGCAGACAGACAGACAGATAGATAGACAAACAAATAAATAAACAAATGAAGAGATAAATAAATAAATAAATATTTTTTTTAAATCGTAAACATATTTTTATCATATAGCAGAAGAACAATGTTTCATACATATTAATGTTCATTATTGTACAAGATACAGTAATGGAGGAAAAAAATGTTGAATATTTCCAAAATTTTATTGCTGTAAGCTGTACCTAACCCCTTAATACAGAACAGAAAATGCATTATTCATTATTATGTGAGCTCTTTGGCAAGAAACAAATGAGGAAACAGAAACAGAATTAGTTGTTCATGGAATGAAGACCAGCGGGCTTAGCAATGAACTCACAGACGCGGCGACATAGCTTTACAGTTTGGAAAAACCTCGGAAAAAACCCAACCGGGTAATCAGCCCTAGATGGGTTTAAACTCACGCCTAATCTGATAACAGGTCCAGCCAGCCCTAAGCCAGTGACACCAGATATGCTGTATAATGCCAACATTAGGTTTCCCTATTTCACCGTTTTCAGTATAATAACTACACAAACTGTTTACTGACGTCAGGGATGCCATTTTAGGAGCCTGCAACCTTCCAGACTTAACAAAAGGATTATCTCCCCCGCCGTATTGAGTTGTAAGGTAGTACAGCAGCGTCTTATCGCAACGCTACTAAGAAAAACAAAGTCGTTACAAAATCTGACTCATCTGCAGATTATAACAGGCTTTTCTTTTCGTCAATTGAAGGTAAGATTGTCGTCACAACATCTCGCGGCTTAGTGCGACTGAGAATCAGGATTTTATGCCAACTTGAGATTAAGAGCTTATTTACTTATGGAATATGACAATGAAAACGAGGCAAAGAGCGTAATTTAGGTCAGAGACTATGTCAACCACGAGGATGGGCTGCAAGTCTATCTGGACACGTTCCTGCGGTTATATAGACCATCAGGCTATTAAGTAGGCGGTCCGATTCGAGTCCCTGAGAGGTCTGAGGATTTTGACGTAGAATAAGTATTTCCACGCACCAAATAGGGGCATTCGTACCGGAAACCGTGGTGGAACAAAAATGACACAATTTCATATCCTTACTGTAATAATACTGAGTCACAGCTGAATGCTAATATTATTTTCTCTTTCTCTTTTATACCGAATATTACACACCTCTGCCCCCTATTACTTATTTGTTCGATCCCACAATCTTTCTCGCTATCATAACTTAAATACTCGGTTACAACACGCTAGAAATTCCACTCCACACATCATCTCTGAATTCCTCATCTTTCACTGTTGCTACTTCTCGTTACTGGAATTCTCTGCCGCCTGAAGTCAAGGGCTGCCGAACTTTGATTTCTTTTAAAATATAAATTAGAAGAATATCTTATGAGGAGTTGCCAGACCTAATGCGTTGCAAATATTTAATGCAATGTATTCCACTGTGTTTATTTTTTACTTTTATTTCTTATTTTTATTGTGTACAGTAGTGGCAAAAAAAAAAAACCGGACCGACCCTTGTAGCTGATTTCAGAGCCTTGTTCATTCCAGAGCATGATAGACTGGTAACTAAGACTTTCGTGGTTTGAATCCTGCCTGGGAAGGAAACTTTTTTTGTTCCTTATTCAAATTTATTCCCAATACTTTTCGATTGCAGCGATATTTTACTATTTAATTGACTTATTATTCGCAGAACATGAATTTTATCAGCTTATTTTCTAACTGACAAAATTCTGGAGGCAGTAAATAAAAAATTACAAGTTGGAGGGATTTTCTGTGATTTATCCAAAGCATTTGACTGTATAAATCATAAAATGCGGCTAGATAAATTAGATTATTATGGAATTAAAGGTGTTGCACACCAATGGTTTCACTCATATCTCATAGATAGGAAACAGAAAGTTGAAATCAATACAACTATGAAATCTACATCGACATGGGGAACTATTAATAATGGAATTCCTCAAGGATCAACATTAGGTCCCCTACTTTTTCTAGTCTTTATAAATGATCTTGCCCCCCTTATAAAAGATGTAGGTCGTCCCATATTATTTGCAGATGACACAAGTATAGTAATTACAGCCAATAACTCCAACACATTCCAATCTTCAACGGAGGAAATTCTCTTCAAAATATGTGACTGGTTCTCAGTCAATAAATTAGTATTAAAATGTAACAAAACTAACATAATTCAATTTAAATCCTGTCCAAATTCAACATTGCAAATTTCTAGCGCAATAATTAACAACAGATCCCTACTAGAAACAACAACAACCAAATTTCTTGGCTTAAAAATCGATAATGTGTTAAATTGGAAAAATCATATTAAATAAATTACCACCAAACTAAATTCAGCTTGTTTTGCTATTAGATCTATGCAAAAGATAGTAAATACCATAGCTTAAAAACAATATACTTTGCATACTTCCACTCGGTAATGAGTTTTGGAATAATATTCTGGGGAATTTCCACAGATAGTAACAATATATTTCTATTACAAAAAAGAGTAATTAGAATAATAGTAGGTGCCAAATCTAGGGAATCGTGTAGGACTATTTTCAAAAAACTACAAATAATGCCCATGGCTTGTCATTAATAGTCTTCCTCGTATGTAATCGTGAAAACTTTGTAACTAATTCAACAGTTCATAGCATAAATACACATCAAAAAAATGACTTTCATACTCCATCGGCAAGTCTATCGTGCTATCAAAAAGGTGTGCGTTATATGGCAGTAAAAATTTTTAATAGCCTCCCTATCGATATAAAAAATGAAACTTAAAACATAAAATTATTTAGGGCCAAATTAAAGAAGTACCTAATTTCTCACGCCTTCTATTCTGTAGGTGAATTCATGACATTCAATAACACTTCATGAAATTGATACTAAAACTTTGTGTTGTACTAGTAGACTATATTGTAAATCTCGTCTGTATATATTTTATCTAGACTGTGACTATAAATTAAGACTTTATAATAGTATTAAGTTTTTTGACTTGTTCCATATTCTAGCTGTAAGCATGTATGAATACCATGGAATGTTAATAAATACAATACAATACAATACAATACAATACAATACAATATAATGGCTTTCGAAATGGGCTACACCAGCAGTCGAAACTACAACAATTTCAATAGATTACTCGCTATCTTGTGAATGCGGGCGTGGCATGCGCAGTGGCTCATTTCGGGGACTTTGATTATTCCGTCGGTCCGGTTTTTTTGCCACTACTGTACACTTAATTCAACTGTCTTTTTAATGTTATTATGTAAATAGTATTTCCTTCTAATGTAATGCTCACATGTTTACCTCAGCATTCATTTTTGTGTATTCTTTATTCAAACCTCTGTTTATGACTTTATTATGTAAATAGTGTTTTTTATTTGGTTATTTTACGACGCTGTATTAACATCTAGGTTATTTAGCGTCTGAATGAAAATGAAGGTGATAATGCCGATGAAATGAGTCCGGAGTCCAGCACCGAAAGTTACCCAGCATTTGCTCGTGTTGGGTTGAGGGAAAACCCCGGAAAAAACCTCAACCGGGTAACATGCCCCGACCAGGATTCGAACCCGGGCCACCTGGTTTCGCGGCCAGACGCGTTGACCGTTACTCCACAGGTGTGGACTGTAAATAGTGTTTATTTAACACCTAATATCAATATGTATTCCACTATATACACTCATATAATAATAATAATAATAATAATAATAATAATATTATTATTATTATTATTATTATTATTATTATTAATTATTGTGTACATTTTATTCAATTGTCGGTTTCTGGTTTAATTATGTGAATTCTACTTGCTTGTAATTTAATACCAATTTGTATTCTAATGTGTTTATTATTGTATTATCGAGTACATTTTATTTAATTATCGACGGTAACAGCAATGACAGTAATATTAACATTACTAGTAATTGTTCGCATTAATGGCAGTATTAGTAACTGTAGTACCGAGAAATCAGGTAATGCTGGTGGTGGTAATGAAAGTAGTAGTGTTGGTAAAATCGAAACCAGTAGTATTATGAATATTGGCATTGGCAACATTACTGCTTGTAGAAAATAGTAATACTGTTAGCAGTAATGGGTCAGATTATGACAAAAGTAGGCCTACAGAGCTGTGGCGGCTGATTGACTGAGGCAAGTGAGGCCGGGCCTCAGTCACTTGGCTTAACTGAAATCAAATTTTGTGTTTTTATATAATGTATTAGTTATTTGAATGAAGCATATATCGCTGTAGAAGCATTTGAAAACTTTGATGTATATAGACCTGTTTTGGAGTAAAATTTGTTCCTGAGGCCGGGATCGCTCGTGCCGGGTCTGGCTTGTGATGTATGTAGACCTGTTTTGCAGTAAAATTTGTTCTTGGGGCCAGGATCGTTCGTGCCGGGTCTGGCTTGTGATTTATATAGACCTGTTTTGCAGTGCAATTTGTTCCTGAGGCCGGGATTGCTCGTGCCGGGTCTGGCTTGTGATGTATATAGACCTGTTTTGCAGTACAATTTGTTCCTGGGGCCAGGATCGCTCGTGCCGGGTTTGGCTTGTGATGTATATAGACCTATTTGCAGTAAAATTTGTTCCTGAGGCCAGAATCGTTCGTGCCGGGTCTGGCTTAATGCATTTCATGTCCTTTCGCGGGCTTTGAATTTACGTTTAAAACGTTGTAGCTGAGGCACAATTCGGCTGGCCTGGTCAGGTTTCACTCGTCCCATCCATGGGCCGGCCTCAAGAGTAGAGTCGGGTGGGAATAGCAGTGGTGACTTGTCTTCCTAACTAGGCCATAAATAACAAAATTCCAGCTCTTTGGCAGGCAGAGACCCACACTATTCTCTCCCCTTATGTCTCAGTTTATGACTTAAGCGAGGGTGTTGTACTATTGTACTTCGTAGTACAGTAGTGAATCTGGGCCAATGTTGTTACGTATTTCGGGAAAATATAAACAGAAACAAATGAGAGAAATAATGCTGGTGCAGTTAATTCATTGTTAGAGTGTCCTTTTTCGAGAAGAAATAATATTGAAAGAAAAGAAGTTTTAAATAAAGAGAGAGACTACCGAGATACCTACGACATCGCTGATAATTTTTCTGACACATAATCTTAAAACGCGAGTTTCTATTGCATCCTGGTATGGGCAACATGAATGGTTAAGTGGTAATGTGGTGTAAAATAAACTTCTCTTGGCCTTGTCTGTTGCTGTCAAAGGAAAAAAGTAAAAAGAAAAGAAAGAAAGAGGAATTTCAACACAGCATAACAGCTTATTTGGTGAGTGAAATTATTATTTTTCATTGATAGTAATAAGAATAGATTAATAATAGTAATAATAATAATACAGTAATAATGATATTAATAATATAATAACAATAATAATTAATATCATAAACAAACATTTCCTATCGGAGGCACTTAAACTAGTTGCCTCTGGCCTCACCGAGGATTTCGATCACCGGCCGCTACTGCTACAGAGGTAATTATAAAACCTGTAAAACATCTTAATACTCACATCGCTTCAGTTCCAGCATGACAGAAGAGGAAAACTGAGTTGATGTTCTACGAAGAATACCCAACACAATTTTCACACACTGAACTTCAAGAAGCAAACAATTTCTTTTATCACTTAATCACTGTACCTTTTCTTTCAGAGACGTTGCACTGAGAAGTAATTTCTAGGGTCATTTAACCAGTCTACTCTTCCTTTCAGAAATGTCACACTCAACAACAATTATCCGTAGCGTCACTTAAAAACTTCACTCTTTCTTTCAGTGGTCACAACCAAAAATGGAGCTCAAAGGAGTGCAAAATTCAGCGTGAAACCGAACTGGAGCAACACGGCACTCGGCACACAATACAACTCGTATCGCTACAAACACACGCGAACAATCGAATCAGCTGGGCGTCACACAACAGATTGACAGAGCAGAGAAGAACCTGAACTCTTTTAAGAGCGTGCGGAATAGATAAGCCTTCAACAAGGCCATTACGAGGCTTTCAAATGGCATTTACACTGATAATGGCTTTGTCCATCTGAGCAGAAAGTTAAATCTCTTCTTAGGCAAATAATAAATCGTCTGCAATTGGAAAGGACTGCGGCCATGTCAGACTTCAGGTAAGGCTGCAAGTGAAATGTCAATCAAAAGTAGCATTTCGAGCTATGGATTCAGCGAATCTTGGTTCGATATTTTGCAGAATAACGTACATTTTTATACATCTTGATTACACAACTTTTAACACTGTATCACTTCGGAATATATGTGATACGTTTTTCTTGCGTTAAATTTTAACGTACCTTGTTAACATGTTTCGACCTATTTTGGGTCATCTTCAGAACTGGTCGTTGTTGGTGTTGGCGCCTCTTGTTTCCTGTGTAGAATCAAAGACTGTATGTGTTTTGAAATTGAGTTGTGTGTTGGGAATATCGTTGGGGTGTGTTTTCGTGTGTCTGTATATTTCATATTGTTCTAGTGTCTTGAGTTTCTGGCTTTTTGGTTGGATGTGTAGTATTTCCACGTCTGTGCTGATGTCTCTGTAGGTGCGGTTGACTTTTGTGACGTGTTCTTTGTAACGTGTTTGAAATGATCTGACTGTCTGTCCTATGTAGAAGTTGTTCCAGCTGTTACATTTGAGTTTGTATACGCCTGTGTGGTTGTATTTGTTTGTTTGTGTTGTTTGTGTGTTGAGATGTTTTTGTAGAGTTTTATCTGTTCTGTATGCGATGTTGTAATTTAATTTCTTGAATGAGGTTGAAACTAACACTACAAAAACATCTCAACACACAAACAAACAAATACAACCACACAGGCGTATACAAACTCAAATGTAACACCTGCAACAACTTCTACATAAGGCAGACAGTCAGATCATTTCAAACACGTTACAAAGAGCACATCACAGCCATAACAAAATTACAAAACACCTCCACTTTCATCTGTTACAAGTTCATTCTCTTTGGTTCGCTGAACTCAGTGATAAATTATTATAAAAATAAAGAGGTATCTTGGTTTCGAGCTCTCGAACTACAACTTTCAATTCTGCAGGAACAGTTTACTTAACTTCTGCACTCTTACGAGAGTCTCGTTATATTTTCTACAGACTGTGCAGCGTTCATGTAAGTAAAAATTAAATATCAATTTTTGGGAAAAGTTACCCTCGGACCCAAATTGTGACATTGGTATTTTTGATACAGTTTCTGAAAAGACATAACATTATATTGTTCTCCTGAGCGAATAACGGAGCATCTGTATAAAGTAGGCCATCTGGAAGTGATTCCTGTAAACTTATCAGCAAGTGAACTTATAAAAAAGAACTTAGAGACATACAAATTTGGTCCTGTCCCAAACTAAACTAACATCCGAGAATAGAACTCGGTTAAACCGAAGAATAACTTAAAATGTACTTACACAACAAATTTAATCTTGTCCTCAAACAATGAAAATCAGTGATATCGAATTAAAGAGCTTAAAAGGCGCTTATAAAAATGTTAATCTTGTCTCAAACTATACATACTAGAACAACAGAACTCAGTCAAACCGAAGAATAACTTAAAATGTACTTACACAACAAATTGAATCTTGTCCTCAAACAATGAAAATCAGTGATATCGAATTAAAGAGCTTAAAAGGCGCTTATAAAAATGTTAATCTTGTCTCAAACTATACATACTAGAACAACAGAACTCAGTCAAACCGAAGAATAACTTAAAATGTACTTACACAACAAATTGAATCTTGTCCTCAAACAATGAAAATCAGTGATATCGAATTAAAGAGCTTAAAGGGCGCTTATAAAAATGTTAATATTGTCTCAAACTATATATACTAGAACAACAGAACTCAGTCAAACCGAAGAATAACTTAAAATGTACTTACACAACAAATTGAATCTTGTCCTCAAACAATGAAAATCAGTGATATCGAATTAAAGAGCTTAAAGGGCGCTTATAAAAATGTTAATATTGTCTCAAACTATATATACTAGAACAACAGAACTCAGTCAAACCGAAGAATAACTTAAAATGTACTTACACAACAAATTGAATCTTGTCCTCAAACAATGAAAATCAGTGATATCGAATTAAAGAGCTTAAAGGGCGCTTATAAAAATGTTAATATTGTCTCAAACTATATATAATAGAACAACAGAACTCAGTCAAACCGAAGAATAACTTAAAATGTACTTACACAACAAATTGAATCTTGTCCTCAAACAATGAAAATCAGTGATATCGAATTAAAGAGCTTAAAGGGCGCTTATAAAAATGTTAATATTGTCTCAAACTATATATAATAGAACAACAGAACTCAGTCAAACCGAAGAATAACTTAAATGTACTTACACAACAAATTGAATCTTGTCCTCAAACAATGAAAATCAGTGATATCGAATTAAAGAGCTTAAAGGGCGCTTATAAAAATGTTAATATTGTCTCAAACTATACATACTAGAACAACAGAACTCAGTCAAACCGAAGAATAACTTAAAATGTACTTACACAACAAATTGAATCTTGTCCTCAAACAATGAAAATCAGTGATATCGAATTAAAGAGCTTAAAAGGCGCTTATAAAAATGTTAATCTTATCTCAAACTATACATACTAGAACAACAGAACTCAGTCAAACCGAAGAATAACTTAAATGTACTTACACAACAAATTGAATCTTGTCCTCAAACAATGAAAATCAGTGATAACGAATTTGAAGAGCTTAAAAAACGCTTATAAAAATGTTAATCTTGTCTCAAACTATACATAATAGAACAACAGAACTCAGTCAAACCGAAGAATAACTTAAATGTACTTACACAACAAATTGAATCTTGTCCTCAAACAATGAAAATCAGTGATATCGAATTAAAGAGCTTAAAAAGCGCTTATAAAAATGTTAATCTTGTCTCAAACTATATATACTAGAACAACAGAACTCAGTCAAACCGAAGAATAACTTAAAAGGTACTTACACAACAAATTGAATCTTGTCCTCAAACAATGAAAATCAGTGATATCGAATTAAAGAACTTAAAAAGCGCTTATAAAAATGTTAATCTTGTCTCAAACTATACATACTAGAACAACAGAACTCAGTCAAACCGAAGAATAACTTAAAATGTACTTACACAAGAAATTGAATCTTGTCCTCAAACAATGAAAATCAGTGATATCGAATTAAAGAGCTTAAAGGGCGCTTATAAAAATGTTAATATTGTCTCAAACTATATATACTAGAACAACAGAACTCAGTCAAACCGAAGAATAACTTAAAAGGTACTTACACAACAAATTTAATCTTGTCCTCAAACAATGAAAATCAGTGATATCGAATTAAAGAGCTTAAAGGGCGCTTATAAAAATGTTAATATTGTCTCAAACTATATATACTAGAACAACAGAACTCAGTCAAACCGAAGAATAACTTAAAAGGTACTTACACAACAAATTTAATCTTGTCCTCAAACAATGAAAATCAGTGATATCGAATTTGAAGAGCTTAAAACACGCTTATAAAAATGTTAATCTTGTCTCAAACTATACATACTAGAACAACAGAACTCAGTCAAACCGAAGAATAACTTAAAATGTACTTACACAACAAATTGAATCTTGTCCTCAAACAATGAAAATCAGTGATATCGAATTAAAGAACTTAAAAAGCGCTTATAAAAATGTTAATCTTGTCTCAAACTATACATACTAGAACAACAGAACTCAGTCAAACCGAAGATTAACTTTAAATGTACTTACACAACAAATTGAATCTTGTTCCCAAACTAAATTGTTCTCAAACAATGAAAATCAGTGACATCGAATAGAAAAGCTTAAAGAACACTTATAACAATTTTAATCTTGTCCCAAACTAAATAAACAAGAAAAACAGAACTCAGTCAAACAGAAGAAATTAGAAGTTACTTACACAACAAATTGAATCTTGTCCCAAATTAAATTGTCCTCGAAAAATAAAACTCAGTAAAAAAAAAAAGAACTTAAAAGATACTTAAAAATTTGATCTTGTCCCAAACTAAATTATCGCCAAAGTGTAGAACGTAGTTAAAGTGAAGAGATTAATTTAGAATTGTTTGTACTGTGCTGAACACGCAAGACTGCCTGAAGTGAAGTACGCCAGATGCCGGAAACTCGTATAGGACTATTAACAATGATATACTGAGAGTGATTTTGTCCATTTAAGTACAAACCTAAATATCTTCTTGAGCAAGTGTAAATTGTTTTGCAGTTAGAAAGTATTCCGCCGGTGTCAGAGTTCGAGTAAGGCTGTAATTGAAACGAAGGGATTGAGCGACCTTGCGGGGTCTTTGCGTGGGAACCGTGTCAATGTTACCACGCTCCCATGAGGGATTACCTTTACCACTGCGTCCAATGTTTCCATTTCCTTTACGATGTTTCGGCAACTCCTTTTCCGCAAGCGTATTGCTGGATATGTGAAAATAGCCAAACATTTCCTCCTTGAAAAAGCAACGTGCATGCCGATCCCTCTTACACTCAAGGTAAATCCTGAGGCAATAATACTATAAAATAGGCCACGACCGCTATGAAGATTAGAGCAACCTTGAACATCTGCCACAAAGAAACAATTGAAAGGTTCAGAGCCATTGTGGGCCAAGCGCCATTTATTAAAAACGGAGAAAGCAAGGGTTAAAGTTAAGTGAATGTCATAGTTTAAGGGAAGGCATAGGTGAAATTTTGGCAAAAATGTGACAAAAATGCGATTCTCAAAGACCAAGGACACCAGAATAAAATTATGTGACACGTTTCCTTATTAAGATGAAATAAATGGCAGGAATTTTTTTCAACGTGATTTTCTTTAATTTTCGATGTGTGGAACCATTTATACTTACTTACAAATGGCTTTTAAGGAACCCGAAGGTTCATTGCCGCCCTCACATAAGCCCGCCAGCGGTCCCTATCTTGTGCAAGGTTAATCCAGTCTCTATCATCATATCCCACCTCCCTCAAATCCATTTTAATATTATCCTCCCATCTACGTCTCGGCCTCCCTAAAGGTCTTTTTCCCTCCGATCTCCCAACTAACACTCTATATGCATTTCTGGATTCGCCCATACGTGCTACATGCCCTGCCCATCTCAAACGTCTGGATTTAATGTTCCTAATTATGTCAGGTGAAGAATACAATGCGTGCAGTTCTGTGTTGTGTAACTTTCTCCATTCTCCTGTAACTTCATCCCGCTTAGCCCCAAATATTTTCCTAAGCACCTTATTCTCATACACCCTTAACCTATGTTCCTCTCTCAGAGTGAGAGTCCAAGTTTCACAATCATACAGAAGAACCGGTAATATAACTGTTTTATAAATTCTAACTTTCAGATTTTTGGACAGCAGACTGGATGATAAGAGCTTCTCAACCGAATAATAACACGCATTTCCCATATTTATTCTGAGTTTAATTTCCTCCCGAGTGTCATTTATATTTGTTACTGTTGCTCCAAGATATTTGAATTTTTCCACCTCTTCTAAGGATAAATCTCCAATTTTTATATTTCCATTTCGTACAATATTCTGGTCTCGAGACATAATCATATACTTTGTCTTTTCGGGATTTACTTCCAAACCGATCGCTTTACTTGCTTCAAGTAAAATTTCCGTGTTTTCCCTAATCGTTTGTGTATTTTCTCCTAACATATTCACGTCATCCGCATAGACAAGAAGCTGATGTAACCCGTTCAATTCCAAACCCTGCCTGTTATCCTGAACTTTCCTAATGGCATATTGTAGAGCGAAGTTAAAAAGTAAAGGTGATAGTGCATCTCCCTGCTTTAGCCCGCAGTGAATTGGAAAAGCATCAGATAGAAACTGACCTATATGGACTCTGTTGTATGTTTCACTGAGACACATTTTAATTAATCGAACTAGTTTCTTGGGAATACCAAATTCAATAAGAATATCATATAATACTTCCCTCTTAACCGAGTCATATGCCTTTTTGAAATCTATGAATAACTGATGTAATGTACCCTTATACTCCTATTTTTTCTCCATTATCTGTCGAATACAAAAAATTTGATCAATAGTCGATCTATTACGCCGAAAACCGCACTGAGGATCCCCAATAATTTCATCTACGTACGGAGTTAATCTTCTCAAAAGAATATTGGACAAAATGTTGTACGATGTCAACAAAAGTGATATTCCTCGAAAGTTACCACAGTTGGTTTTGTCCCCCTTTTTAAAAATAGGTACGATTATGGACTCTTTCCATTGTTCTGCTACAATTTCCTTTTCCCAAATAGTGAGTACAAGTTTATAAATTTCGCTATATAATGCACTTCCACCCTCTTGTAGTGGAACCATGTATATATTAATTAATTAAATTGATTAAAATTACAATATCTCCAAAACCATCAAAGCAAGATAAAAGAGATTTTGCACAATGTAACTGACATATAAAAGTAGCATGTGATAAAAATTTCAGCTCAATAGCTTGAAAACTATAAGATTTAGTAATTTCACCTATGCTTTCCCTTAATGAAGATTAACATATTTATATACATATATATTATTTTAATGTACCGAAGTACATATGATATTTCCATGCAGATATTCTGCGTCATCATACGATGAAAGAGTAATGGAACGGAGAAAAATTCTCTCCGGCGCCGGGATTTGAACCCGGGTTTTCAGCTCTACGTGTTGATGCTTTATCCACTAAGCCACACCGGATACCCACCCCTGCGTCGGACAGAATCGTCTCAGATTTGTATAATACGTTCGTTACTGGAGGTACGTTAACAGAAAGCCACAATTTAAGTCACACAAGTATCTGTGTGCACTCATAGTTGAGTTCTGGCGTCTTGTCAGCTCATTTGAGTCGTGTGGATACAAAGGAAAAATTGTGACGGTGTCGTGTATAGTTCCTGGGGTAGCTCAGTCGGAAGAGCGTTTGCGCGCTAAGCAAAGGGTCCCGGGATCGATACCCGGCCCCGGAACAATTTTTCCTTGAAATTATTCAAACCTGCTTTACAGGGAGCTACTACCTGAAAGCCAGATTTGTATGTATACTTTATATTACTTGCTATATGTTTCCATTGAATTATGGTAATAACTTCATTTTAACCCTTACAAACTTACTCAAACCTTAGTGGCAATATGTATCTGGAAGTGCAATTTCTCCATACATATTAAGATTTCCTCCTCCTAACCTTGGTCATGTTAATGATGAACATGGTATAAAATATCAATACATTGTTGAAATGGAGGTGCGGTCCAAAGGAAGATTGAAATTCAAAATGTTCGTGGATTACTGTTTGACACTCGTAAGAGAGAGTCCAAATATCCACAAGAGAAAGAGAAGAAACAAATTACAGCAGTTAAAGTTTCTGCAATGCACAGTATTAAGGCTGGTTCACAATAAGAACAATAGAACTCAGTCAAGCCGAAGAATAACTTAAAAGGTACTTACACAACAAATTGAATCTTGTCCTCAAACAATGAAAATCAGTGATATCGAATAAAAGAGCTTAAAAGGCACTTATTAAAACGTTAATCTTGTTTCAAACTAAATATACTAGAACAATAGAACTCAGTCAAGCCGAAGAATAACTTAAAAGGTACTTACACAACAAATTGAATCTTGTCCTCAAACAATGAAAATCAGTGATATCGAATAAAAGAGCTTAAAAGGCACTTATAAAAACGTTAATCTTGTTTCAAACTAAATATACTAGAACAATAGAACTCAGTCAAGCCGAAGAATAACTTAAAAGGTACTTACACAACAAATTGAATCTTGTCCTCAAACAATGAAAATCAGTGATATCGAATAAAAGAGCTTAAAAGGCACTTATAAAAACGTTAATCTTGTTTCAAACTAAATATACTAGAACAATAGAACTCAGTCAAGCCGAAGAATAACTTAAAAGGTACTTACACAACAAATTGAATCTTGTCCTCAAACAATGAAAATCAGTGATATCGAATAAAAGAGCTTAAAAGGCACTTATAAAAACGTTAATCTTGTTTCAAACTAAATATACTAGAACAATAGAACTCAGTCAAGCCGAAGAATAACTTAAAAGGTACTTACACAACAAATTGAATCTTGTCCTCAAACAATGAAAATCAGTGATATCGAATAAAAGAGCTTAAAAGGCACTTATAAAAACGTTAATCTTGTTTCAAACTAAATATACTAGAACAATAGAACTCAGTCAAGCCGAAGAATAACTTAAAAGGTACTTACACAACAAATTGAATCTTGTCCTCAAACAATGAAAATCAGTGATATCGAATAAAAGAGCTTAAAAGGCACTTATAAAAACGTTAATCTTGTTTCAAACTAAATATACTAGAACAATAGAACTCAGTCAAGCCGAAGAATAACTTAAAAGGTACTTACACAACAAATTGAATCTTGTCCTCAAACAATGAAAATCAGTGATATCGAATAAAAGAGCAGGGAACAGAATACTTACATTTAAATATTTATTTTAACATTATTTCCGTTCTCGTTCTCGTTTCCGTTCCCGGTTTATTGTGAACTAGCTTTTAAACAGGATGAGGTAGAAGGATAAATTGGAAATTATTTCCAGCTATGTTGTGTTATTCAGGTCACAACGATTTGTTGTCATAAATGTATTGCTAAATAAATTTATTTATTCTGCGTTCAAAATTTCTTCCTCCACGATAATTCGAACCAGAGCTCATTCCATATATCTAGTCCAAGGCATTATGCCCTAGAAACACGCAGCTATGACATGGGTCAGGGTCGTCACATAGCCGATAAAAAAAAAGATGGGTAAATCGTAGATACAATGAACGAACCAATCCATGAATCCGAAGGAAACTACAAGGCAAAGCTGATGGGAGTGGTAATGACAATTACGGTGTTCGAACTTGCGCATCTTGTATGACATTGACCCAGTTTACAGCTTTACACCTTGTAATCGATTCTAGAAGTACCTAGATCAAGTATATGGCCCAATTACGTTATCAATTGTTTCAAGTCTACGAAGCGTTATCTTTTCTTTGATCCGTCTGCTCCTGTAGCTTGTCACAAGGTCAGGGCAGGTTGCGATCTGAAAAAGCGATAACTCTAAATAATAAATTTGAACTTTAATAAAATGTTGCATGAAATGCGTAATTTCTTAAGTATTTTGAGTTCAAATATACCGTCAGATTTTACTCACCACCCACAATACTTATAATAGTACATTATGCAACGAGCCTATAATAATAATAATAATAATAATAATAATAATAATAATAATAATAATGATTTATTTTAGCTGGCAGAGTTAAGGCCGTAAGGCCTTCTCTTCCACACAACCAGCAAAAAGTGTATATACATATGCATGAACTTACAAAGAATTCAACAATTTGATTTAGATGAGAGTTACATGTATACAAGAGTTATTTACGAATTAAACAACAAAATACTATGAACTATTAATTAAACACTGAAATAAACTGGGTAGCAGAATTAAACTAAAATACATAGAATGTTAATATATTTCAAATTATATTAGATAATAGAAAGAGATTATTATGAGACAATTTTGAAAATGCAGCACAATCAGGATGATGTCTAAAGAAAAAAAGCAACAGTGTAGTCAGTAATATTTTAAATCAGTATGATTGGAGTGAAATGCTAATAAGGTTATCTTTTAAGCTGTTCTTAAAGGTGTTTGTTGTCTTGCAGCCCCTAATACTTTGTGACAAGGAATTCCATTGACGCGAGGTGGATATTGTAAAAGATGAGGAATAACAAGATGTTCTATGAAGAGGTATATTTAGCGTGCCACAGATAAGTGATCTGGTATTTACGTCGTGGTTAGAGTATAGATAAGAGAAACGAGACGAAAGGTAATTTGGTGTTGAGGTGTGCAGAATTCGAAAGAGTAATGGTAGTAATTAAGACGCGAGTATGTTTGTTTATGAAACGAGCGCAAGCGAGTTTCATAATTTTCATACGAGCGTCTTAATTACCATTATAGGCAAGTTTCATACGACTTTTTATGCTCGACCATATTTCTAACTTGAAATTATTCATAAGTATTCATGTTATGGTTATGTAAGTCAGGAGCGGAACTGACCTGAATTGTGAGATATGCGCAGACGCGAAAGTATTGATTTTTTTCCGATGAACGAATGTGTCACTGACCTTGATATAATCTAGAGAATAACATGAACATTAGGTTTGATATAACCTGGAAATTGATTTAGAATTGAAAAACGAGATGACAAATTGAATTTATTTGAATATTATTTAAAATTAACGCTAATTATTATAGTAACAGAACATAACCTTCTGCGACAGTATTGGATTTCCAGCCTCCGTGACTTTTCGCTAATTGTCTTTCGATTGCATATGCGAGAATAATCGATACTTGCGGTTTCATAATGGTACAATGGTGATTTCTCATTGGCTGAACAACTGAATTATAATGAATAGGTGTACTTTAACGAGGTCCATTAAAGGGCTACTACCAGGTGTATAATTACTACATTTCGGCATGGTCGAGCATAAAATATCATGCACCACTTTTTGATGTAGAATTAGTCTTTCTCCGCATCGAGTATGGGAATCCGTTCCAGGATCTATGGTGAAAGAAAACATAGCAGAATGTCAAATGCTTTATAATAACACAGCCAAATGCTAATATTATTTGCAGTTAGGCTATGATCTAATGTAACGTATGTGACAACGTTCAATGACAACACCTTCCTCACTACAAGCATGAGGGCGCCGAAGTTGTGTGTACAATTAGCCGTGCACCGTGGCCTCTCTCGGTAATATCTCGGTATCGAGTGTAGCTACAGACCTGTGTGAACACTCGTTTTATTTGTATTTCTACAGTATTAAAGTGATAATAGATACTTACAATATACTTTTAATGAACTATAGTGAAAAATTTGTTGTTAGCAGGGACTAATTTAAGAATTTCGATTCATATGAAGAGAAAATATATTGTATGCCCCGGTTGCTACAAGATCAGAACATCCACACCTGTGAAGTAACGGTCAGCGCGTCTGACTGCGAAACCAGGTGGCCCCGGTTCGAATCCCGGTCGGGGCAAGTTACCTGGTTGAGGTTTTTTTCCGGGGTCTTCCCTCAACCCATCTGGGTAAATGCTGGGTAACTTTCGGTACTGGAGCCCGGACTCATTTCACCGGCATTATCACCTTCATATCATTCAGACGCTAAATAACCTAGATGTTGATACAGCGTCGTAAAATAACCCAATAAAATAAATAAAAATACAACAAGATCAGAAAGGTGTTAGCTATCAAATTACTCTTGAAGAAACGATCATTCACATAAATTGAAGGAAAGAAGATAGAGGACGGACACTGGAAAGTTTTCTTTTCTCAATCGTACTATCAGGGACTGGAATGCTTTACCTGCAGACTTACTAAAGGCTTTACCAATAATCAAAAATGTATTTAAAAATAGGCTTAAGGACTTTACTAATAGACGGTAGTATATTAAGCACACAATTTAAAAGGTGTAATTGATGTTTTGTTATTTGAAGTGTTGTATCAGTCAAGAAGTGTGTTGTGTCAGTGAATTGTTTTTTTTTTTTGTAGTGAAGTTTTATAGTTTATAATGGCAGTGCAAAGTATTTGAACAGTGAAATGTTTTTGAAGTGTTAGTGAAATCAGGATAGTATCAGTGAAATGTATCGTAATACTAGTACAGTGAGTGAGTTGACAGCGAAATGAGTGTAGTGCTGAAAGATACTTGTGCATATATATACATACTCTTGGGTTTTAGTTCGAACTTAGGGTTAAGATACAAATTAGATTTACTTTAAATGTTATTTTAAGTGATCGTGCTTCATTTAATTTAGGATACTCCTTGCTAATTTTATTATACTATTGTTATTATTATTTTATTAGCATTAATTATTATTATTAATTTATTATTAATTGTGTTTATTATTAATTGTCATTATTGAATGTAATTAGTGACCACTGCCACCGGGTATTTACCCATTTGTAGTGTGAATACATACATACATACATACATACATTAATTACTTCTCTTATCATATACCCATACTCTTCATTTGTAAACCGAAACTAAAATAAAAAATTGAAACCAATACAACTGTAGTTTCATTCCCGAAACTTGTGTGACATTTTCTGCTTGTCTGTGTATCCCTGATAGACAGCAAACATTTTTCATGAAATTTCGGCCAGCGTATTGGGCCTTTGTCCACCCAGCATCGTGAATAATACTAAAGTTCCCGGAATTTTACTACCATTTTTCGTATTAATATATAACAAGGGATATTATACATTTGTTTTGTTGGTAACATTCATGATGTCATTTCCTTAAAGTTTGTTGATAATGGCAATTATTGGTTTTGAGTTGTAGGCATTTGTTTATCATAGTGTTTTGTTTGTTCGTCGCATTTTGTAATTATGTCCACAGAGCAAAGTACAAACATCAAGTTCTGTGTTTTGCTGGGGACATGATCAGTATGGCTGATGAAGATGGTGATTTCTTAAACAAAATGAAACTGGTGCTACTTGTACGACCCAGTCCCTAAACGACAGTCATCTGAGTGGAAATCGAAAACATCTCCTCGGAAGCAAAAATTTCCTAGGGACACTTCCAAAGGCAAAGTTATTTTAAATGTTATGTTTTATTTAACGACGCTCGCAACTGCAGAGGTTATATCAGCATCGCCGGATGTGCCGGAATTTTGTCACGCAGGAGTTCTTTCATATGCCAGTAAATCTACTGACATGAGCCTGTCGCATTTAAGCACACTTAAAGCAAAGTTATTTTGGAAGTTTTCTTCGACTGTCAGGGTCTCATGCACCATGAGTTCATTCCAGAAGGTCGTACTGTAACGAAAGAATTGTACGTAGAAACCCTCCGTCGCCTCTGGGACGCAGTGAGAAGGAAACGTCCAGAAAAGTGGGTAGAAAACAACTGGTTCCTTATGCATGACAATGCACCTGCTCATCGCGCAATTATTGTAAAGAATTTTCTTGCCAGGCACAACATAACTGATTTGGATCACCCACCATACTCTCCTGATCTCTCACCACCTGATTACTTTCTGTTTCCCCGTCTGAAAAGTCATCTGAAAGGACGGAGATTCAATGCTGAAGAGGTTATCGCAAACGCGACGAGAGCACTAAGACGGGTTTCACAAAATGGCTTCCAGGCCTGCTTCCAGGAACTCTACAAGCGTTGGCAAAAGTGTGTTGTTGCGGAAGGCAACTATTTTGAAGGGAATGCTGTAGAATAGTGTTTAAGGTACGTTGTTTCTATGATGCTAGCAAATTCCGGGAACTTTTTGAACCTAGTATGTATAGTGGGCGATACTAAGTACATGAATCAGGTTTCATACGCTAGTTATAATGACTAGAGTGGGTGGAGATCATAGTGAGAAGAAAAAAAGAGAATTTAAGTTATCGTTTATCATAGACTGTGTTTATATTTGCTTGGTAAAATCAGTACCATAGTGAATACAACCTTATCATGAACTGATATCAGATTTCTTGGATAACCATTATACTGATTAAGTCGTGTTGTAAAGCTGTGAAACTAGAAATGTCGTCAGAACGAACGCGAGTCCAAAGATAAGAAAAAGCTAAAGGTTAGGATATCCCCTATGTACGCCATAAAAGCACTTGGAGACATGGAGATAGACTCCATGTTTTCCTGATCTGGGCATTGGAATGAGGTGGTGTGGTCGTCACCGCGCTCCAACCGCCTTTAACCCCCGGTTAAGACCCGGTCCTCAATTTGATAGAAGGCTGAGTGAACTTCGGAGCCGATCTGGAAGTTTGGCAACGAAAAAAATCCCGTCAACACCCGCGATTGACTAAAAAATTACTGTAAATGGAAATTGATTTATAAGATGGTCAGCGAGACATTCAAAATTAGAAATGATTAGAAATACACTTGTAAGAATTAAAATGAATATTAGGAATTCTGTGCTGGATTATATGAGGTAAAGCGATTGTAATGGTATAGACATTTAAGAAGAACTCACAGAAAATGTTATACAGAAACGTGTTCCTATGATGAATTGTTTATGCTTGTAATTTGAAGTAATTTGCATGATATTTATTATCAGTTTCTGTATATGTCAACTGATTGAATTGTTTATGCCTTAAGTTGAATTAACTTACGTGCTATGTATTATATTTTATAGCTCAGCTGATGAATGATCGTTTGCGTTTGTAAATTTAATAATCTGATTGGCTATGTATTGTATATTTTTAGTAGAGCCATCGATATAGCTCAGTCGGCAGACTCGCTGGCCTGCTGATCCGGAGCTGCGCTCGTGCTTGGGTTGGATTCCTCGTTTGGTGTGATTGATTGGTTTCTTCCGAGGTTTTCCCCAGCCGTGGGACTGAAGCCGGGTGGTCTATGGCGAGTCCTCGGCCTCACTTCACTTCACCCCCATTTGGTCGGATTATTGGGTTTTTTCCCGAGGTTTTCCTCAACCATAAGGCAAATGCCAGGTAATCTGTTGGCGAATCCTCAGCCTCACTACATCTGGCCAAAAAATTGTAAAAAATTGAAGTTTTAAAAAAATTGTAAAAATTGTAATTATAATCTTGTAAAATTTTTATTTTGTTCCATATCTTAAAGCTTCATTGCTAATGTAAGATCTATATAGAATACAATAAGTGAAATGAAATGAAAAAGTGTTGAAATGGTGTCCACCTGGAAGAAAAAAATGTATGTATACCTTGAAATTTATGCATGCAAGAGGTCAGAATAGGAATGAGGGAAAGAGGACCGGAAGAAATGGACTATTTTCTCACCAGATGTCACAAGAGAGCAAACGCAACCGATCAACAATGAGGTTCAAACATCGGCTATTTAGAAATGACTATTTTTGGTAAAAGAAAGTACAGAAACAGTATATTATGCAACGAGTGTATAATGCTAGAAAATAAGACGCGAGAATGTTTATTAAACAAGTGTAAGCAAGTTTCATAATTTTCATACGAGTGTCTTAATTATCATTATAGGCAAGATGCATACGACTGTTTTTGTTTGATCATACTTAAATGTCAAAATTTTAAAATTTTACAAATATCTTATCTCGTTACTTTACTGATAATAAAATGGTGAACATGCGTGTATTTTCAGCGTGTTCTCTACTACTGCAACAGATGGCACGAGTGTGAGCGTGTTCCTGAGTAATGCAACAGATGGCAGTCGTGTACGCCGTATTTATTTATTGCTTGCAGGGCTTGGTATAGAAATGGTAACCTCAAAGCAACACCATTAAAACACAGGAAATTAACTAAATTTATTAGAATATTAAAATTAATATGAAAAGAATTTATTTTATTTTAAATACACGTTGATTGTGCAGTTTGTGAAATTTTAAATTTTTATTCAGTATTCGTCGTAGGCCTATACTAGAGTAGCTCATGTTAAGTGCCAGAGTATGTCTCCTAACTGAAGAGGACACAGGATCATGACGACGGAGTTGAAAGTGGCGGTGAAACTCCCTACGAGCAGGTTCTGCGCATTGACCATTTAGATAATAAGATTTTACAGCAAATCCTCGTTGTTCACCAGTCCAATGCTCCATGTTTAATAAATTTGAATAATCAGGCTAACAATGACAGTAAATCTAAGCCTACTAAAATAGTTCATGACAGACAAGCAGACAGACAGATAGATAGATAGATAGATAGATAGATAGATAGATAGATAGATAGATAGATAGATAGATAGATAGATAGATAGATAGATAGATAGATAGATAGATAGATAGATAGATAGATAGATAGATATAGATAGATATAGATAGATATAGATAGATATAGATAGATATAGATAGATATAGATAGATATATATAGATAGATAGATAGATAGATAGATAGATAGATAGATAGATAGATAGATAGATAGATAGATAGATAGATAGATAGATAGATAGATAGATAGATAGATAGATAGATAGATAGATAGATAGATAGATAGATAGATAGATAGATAGATAGATAGATAGATAGATAGATAGATAGATAGATAGATAGATAGATAGATAGATAGATAGATAGATAGATAGATAGATAGATAGATAGATAGATAGATAGATAGATAGATAGATAGATAGATAGATAGATAGATAGATAGATAGATAGATAGATAGATAGATAGATAGATAGATAGATAGATAGATAGATAGATAGATAGATAGATAGATAGATAGATAGATACTTTATTTTCAGAGGCAAATATGCATAGACATTGTCAATAAAATACACCAATACATTAAAATTACAATAAGTCAAATATAAAATACATTATGCAAGAGTTCAAAGTCCCACACGTGCATCCTCTAGACTGTAAGGACAGAAATGTATTAATTTATTTTTTATATTGTTCCTGAATTTAAGAGTATTATTTGTATATTTAATATCCTCAGGCAAGCTATTGTACCATGAACAACAAAATTAAAATCTCCCTTCCTTTGGCTAACCTTGTATATTAATTTCTATAGCATAAGGAGAAATTTGGAGAGAATTAGCACTTCTTTTTTTTTTTTTTTACCAAAATTCAGATGTCTGTAACAATGTGTTCAGTTTTCATTACGACTGTCATTATAAGGAAAGAGAAAAGCAAGAAATGCGGAAGAGTAGAAAGTAATGTAGCGGTGACAACTAACTGATATTATAAAACATGTGAATGTACATAAAGCGTAATAAATTCTGTAATATCTTTCGCTACTCGTCCTTGGGAGTTTTGCTTGTAGTTTTGCGTATAATTCTTAGATAAATGTTACAAAACCAGAAGATAATCTGCGACATAAAACTACTATAAATAAAGGGAATTATTTCTATGGGATGCCCAGGTAGTAATTGCATTCTGGGAAAAAGATAAAAGCGTTTAGAAATAACGAAGTCTTCCTTATTACACCGTGATAACGAACGTTCTCATATATCTGTATGTTATTTCATAACACGCACTGATGTAACAGTCTGGAATGAAGTCGAGGCGCCAGATGGTTGTTTGGTATTAAGAGAAATGTAAGGTTAGGTAGAGTAGGTTAGAGTAGGGCAAATTGAAGAAGGTAAGAAAGATTCGTAAGAAAAATAAGGGTGAAAAATTTGGTAAGTCAAGGAAGATTAAGACAGGATTGATAATACAAGGTAAGGAACACTGGAGTAAGATGGCGTAAGTTATTGTAAGGTATGGTAACTGGTTTTTACACAGACACTCTTTGGTACCTTACGTACAGTACTCTATACAAAATGTATCGTAAGTAATGTAATTTCAATGATTTATTGTTTGATATATTTCAAACAAAAAAAGTGTAATACAATTTTGCTCGTTTTTGCTTCCTTTTCGAGATAAAAATAATTTTTTTATAAGAAACATTTCATTTTGTATATATTATTATTATTATTATTATTATTAACATTATATATATATATATTATTATTATTATTATTATTATTATTATTATTATTATTATTATTATTATTACTCTTTCATCGTATTTCATTTTGTGTTTTGAAAAAGCCACTCATTTAATTCCAAATACTGTAAGCTCAGTAAATTTAACAAAGCAATGTATAGGGGAAGCTCTTAAGTTCGACAGAAATCAAGTTCGACATTCTATAGTTCGACTGCTTACGCAGGAGAATTAGTCACGCCCCTATACGGGCACTAAGAAATGGGTTTACCATTTGAATGGGAATTGGTTCTGTGCCTTTTTTTAGTAGGTTATTTTACGACGCTTTATCAACAGCTCAGGTTATTTAGCGTCTGAATGAAATGATGGTGATAATGCCAGTGAAATGAGTCTGGGGTCCAGCACCGAAAGTTACCCAGCAGGTTCTGTGTCTTGTAGTGATACTTTTGTTAAAGGAAAACGGAATATTTTATTAGGACATCCATATTTAATCACTGATTTTAAATTAAATTCTTTTTCTATTTGAAAATTGTGCCGTTTGTGAGACGGACCTGTCGAAACCCACTGCGGTACTAGAAGCGCATACAAAAGTCTCGGAGCGGGCAGGAAATGCAAGTACAGTACTGTATTCGTTGATGGAGAACCAATAAGAATTTGTATTCATTTCACCTGCCACACCCACTACCCTTATTGGACTGAACTTTCAATTCTGTTCAGTCGAACTTAGGAGAGTCCACTGTCTTATGATAATAAATGATTGAAAGAATTTTAGTTTTGTCCTTTAAATATTAAGAAATATGATCCGAAATAATGTAACATTGTAAAATTTCTTTGTGCGAGATCGTGCGTATTTGCTTCCTTTCCGCACAGAATCAATACGCAGTAAGTGTGAAATATCACATTCAGTATTCCCAACGTAACACACGTAACAATTTCCCTCTTCTTACCGCTTAAGCGCGACATTCATTTTACTGCTTTAGGCTTTTAACATATTATTTTTAGAGACGTTTAACATAGTAATAATTATAAATTGGAAACTTACCACTGCAATTCACCTAAATTGCAATGTTAATTATTGTTTTTAAATATTTGCAAAAATTAAGTAAACTTTACAACACCACAAAAGTTGCTGCATTTGTAATGCAAGTAACATTAAGGAAGCCGTGAAAAAATCAACAAAATTCCAGATGCCGATGTTATTACTGCAATATGTTATATAAATAATATTGTTAAAATATTAAAATGAAAAATAAATCATTACATAACCTTACCGTATGGGGGAAAATAAAAAGACAGACGTATATCACGGCCTGCTGGAGTATAGTAAACACAGAAAACATTTTAAGGAACAATGTTGAAGATAGATGTATTTGTTTCCAAAGTTGCCGTCATTGAACAGAAACCAAGATGGAGATTTCATTGCAACTAATTAGAAATTCCTCTTTCAGGTATGTAATAAACGATCTTCGCACAAAATAATGTACGATACACGAGCGGTACGTTTGTTTTCATGTTCTCGGAAATTAAAAAAGCTCAACTACGTTTCGCTTTTTCAATCTTTTCCTCGAACATGAAAACGTCAACATACCGCTCTTGTAACGCATAGGTTACTATTGCAGAACGAAAAGTTACATTTATTCTAATCAAATTTCTGCATACTTGAAGGCCAAAACTAAAATTATTTCAATTATTTATTATCATATTATACTACTCTCTTAAACTGACTGAGCACATTGTGAATTAAATCAAAGGCTTTCCCAAAACGCGCTAAGAAATGTTTTACATAAAACTATTTTTTTTCGAAAATGAAGCAAAAGAGAGCAAGATTGTATGAAATTTTTTGTTTGAAATATTCCCTGAAATTAATAACATACTTACGAGTCACCCTATACATATACGATTATTGTCCAAGTCAGTTAGGTGGTTCGGGTGGCATTCGGATGCTGACAGGCGGGCCATCCTGTCTCAGCCCTGACAGCGCCAGGCGAATATCCTGATAAATCTCCCGGGCCTTGAGCCCAAAACCCTTCCTCTATCAGCATCGGAAACCCGTCTTAACCCCAAGACTACCCCAGCCTATTTGAACTCTTGCAGATGATAGATGAAATGAGGGGACGGTGAAGAATGCCTGTGAAATGACAGACGAAAACAAGAGTACCGTGAGAAAAACTCTGAACGTTTGCTTTGTCCACCACAAATTCTATCAATGTATGGCCGGGAATCGAACTCGGGCAGCTTGAATGGAAGAGCAGCACAGTAGCATCTAAGGTAATATTTAATAAGTATGGAGCTGATTCTTATGTAATTAAATATTCTTTTTGCATGTGATAAAACACAATTAACAAAGTTAAACATTCCGAACATGAAGTTTCAAGTTTAAAACCCGAATTTTATTTCACATAAAAACACATATTTTCAGAAAAAAACTATGTCAATATATATTTTCAGGAAATCTATTATAAATACATAAATCTTGGAGATTTTTTTACTTAAATAATCTTTTTACATGTTTTTTAAATATTTTAAAACTAAATCAATTATATCACTCAGAAGTACGTTATCCTTTTAAGAATTCTTGGTTGCTTCGTGTTTCTAAGCGCTGTGTGGTGTATCCGTGATCCATTTTTGTAATAGTATCGCCTCAAGTTCTGAGAACTGCTAGGCAGCATATCAGTGTTATTATTAGAGAATAAATTAACATGGACAAGAAGGAGAGATCTTGCAACACATAATTAGGAATGTTTATTGTTGCTGAAGATGATTTCAGTCAACGCTTTGTTTGTGAAACACAACAGATAAGAGCTCGGGTATGAACATTATTTAATTTAAACAAATCTCTCGCCTCTCCCTCATGTCCATCAAGTAAGGCAATACGTCTTGTTGCGATTCCCTGTTATCGGGCTTCGTCAATCGATATCCTTCAAGATATACTGAAAGATGGTTATTTAAAAAACGATTTGGCTTTCCTATCAGCAAATCTATGCTTTTTGTGTGACACCATAAAAAACTCGAAACATCCAAAAAGATGTTGCCTGAAACAGGAAGGTGCGTGCCGTGGAAATTAAACTAGACTCGCTACAAGGTTTAGAAGTACAAGTACTAAGGGACAAATTCCAGAATGTGTTTGGGAAAAACAGTGGATATAAAAAAATGTGTGAAGTTGCTCAAGTATTGGAGGGTGTGCCTGTAGGTGAAATAGACGGTGTAGGTGTTTGTGACATTCCTCTCTTTAAATATGCACGTCTGGCGTCCTGTGATGTGGAAAGATCGTTTTCACAGTATAAGTCGTTGTTCAGAGATAATCGGCATGCATTTGTGATGGAGAATTTGGAGATGACCTTTGTTGTTCACTGCAATTCTCGGCCAACTACCAGCACTCAAGTGTGGTTGGTGAGTACCTAGTAATTTTTTAAGCTAAGTAAGGTATTTTATCATATTTAAAAATATATTTTCGTACTTTTTAGCACATAAAAAATAAATATATTTAAAATTTTTAGCACATAAAAATCCGCTCCCTATTAATAAGGTATGATAAGATAAAGTTATGGAACATAATGTAAAGTATAGTAGAGTGGAATAAGGTAAGGTTTGGCAAGACTGAAAAAGTTAATGTGGCAAGATATAATAGTCTTATAGGGATTATTAAGATTATTCAGATGTAAGTAGATATAATACAGTGATAACGAAGTTAAGGTGAAATAAAAAAAAACGTAAAAGAAAATAAATATTCGGAGAAATCCTTTCACAAGACCACAATTAGATCAGATCTCGTAGAATCTGTGTCAGATGGATTATCAGATCCGTATGTTGGGAAGCCGTTGGCAGGAAATACGAGGTGTTTGTTCCAAGATACAAGATACAGTCTCCACTGGGCATCGATTCTACGGTACTACGAATGAAAAACCATCACAGACACACAATACAGGAAAACTGGAAAAAATAATTTCTACGTGTATATCACTATGGCATGGTGCTCACTCAACAAGGACGTTACCTTGGACGAAATTAATGGGAGACAGAAGTTAGTTCTGCTTTAATACTCGCATGTTTATGTAAGTTTCAGTCCGTGCGATATGAATAGAGAACGGCCGAGTGTACATTCAATAGCGAAGGTGAAACGGACAAGACAAATGACAGGGGTCGAAAAACACATTTTAATTTTCGCTTCGGAGTAAAAATAAATCAGGAAAAAAAAAAAAAAGCTCGAGGACAAGGTTACAAAGAGCATTACTCGTTTACTACATCATACAACTTTTGACCAATAAAAGGGTACTGAACGACGTGTTTCAATTTTGAGCCATTTCTTGTAATACCTCATTGCCAATTGTTGTTACTAAATAATGTATTTAATTCGTAAATTTTAAGCCATTTCTTAGTATAGCTATTTATTGTTTCTAAAATAATATGTTTGAATTTTTCCACCTCTTCGAAGGATAAATCTCCAATATTTATATTTCCATTTCGTACAATATTCCCGTCACGAGACATAATCATATACTTTGTCTTTTCGGGATTTACTTCCAAACCGATCGCTTTACTTGCTTCAAGTAAAATTTCCGTGTTTTCCCTAACCGTTTGTGTATTTTCTCCTAACATATTCACGTCATCTGCATATTCGGTTGAGAAGCTCTTATCATCCAGTCTGCTGTCATAAAACCTGAAAGTTAGAATTTATAAAACAGTTATATTACCGGTTCTTCTATATGGCTGTGAAACTTGGACTCTCACTCTGAGAGAGGAACATAGGTTAAGGGTGTTTGAGAATAAGGTGCTTAGGAAAATATTTGGGGCTAAGCGGGATGAAGTTACAGGAGAATGGAGAAAGTTACACAACACAGAACTGCACGCATTGTATTCTTCACCTGACATAATTAGGAACTTGAAATCCAGACGTTTGAGATGGGCAGGGCATGTAGCACGTATGGGCGAATCCAGAAATGCATATAGAGTGTTAGTTGGGAGACCGGAGGGAAAAAGACCTTTAGGGAGGCCGAGACGTAGATGGGAGGATAATATTAAAATGGATTTGAGGGAGGTGGGGTATGATGATAGAGACTGGCTTAATCTTGCACAGGATAGGGACCGATGGCGGGCTTATGTGAGGGCGGCAATGAACCTTCGGGTTCCTTAAAAGCCATTTGTAAGTAAGTAAGTAAAATAATATGTTTAATAGCCATTTTATTTTATTTATATTTCTTCCTATAACCATTACAGGTTTGCCATTGACAAAGAGTACCATGATACAATAAATATAGAGAAATGCCTTGAGGCTTTATGAAAAATAGTTTGTTGTCACAGTGAAAAATAACAAATTGAAATAGATTGAAACACAAAATAATATACGAAGTAACGTCAAGAAGATGTGAATTAAAGACATGGTCCATGTATATAATGCCTGAAAATAGCTATTGATCCTTTGCGTGTTTGTTTTTATAATAATGTGTTTATCTGTAACTACAGTCAGTGTATTGATATTAGTATCTCTTTGTTGTTACCTATTGCTTTAAAAAGAATGTGTATAACTTGTAATTTTAAGTCAAATTTTCTACTATTCCTTTACTGTTACATTTGTTTTTAAATCTTTTGTATTGCTCCTACTATTATATATTGCCCTTCAAGAATTTCGTTAATCGTTAGTTATAAGTCATTACTTGTGCTATTATTTTAATTATTGTACTTGTTCCTCAATCACGTACGTAACTTGTAACCGTAAATCATTGCTTGTAATATCCTTTTATTACTCCTAACTTTTCCATTCTTCATGAATTAAGTATTAATTTGAAAGTGAAAGTCAAACTTTGTTATATTAATATACTATTGATTATCTTTTTAGGTCGTGTATTTACTCTGAAACGGTTAGACATTCTTGTATATCTTTTGCATTGATTATTCCTCAAACATCTCATTAATCTTTAACAGGATCCATTCTTTCATTAAAGTGCATTCTTCTACATAATTCATGTGAATTGTAACTGTGACCACAATTTTATATCATAATTTTACTATTGTTTATTGGTTATAAAATATGTATTTTAATGCCAGCTATAACCCTAATATACCTCAGGGTGAAATAGGGTTTATTAAATTGGATAATAAAAAAAAACCAATCATGACTGCTTATCCTACAATTTTTATAATCTCCCTAGAATTTGTTGCGAGAAATAAGATAGTTTGTGGCTTATTCCAAATGATCCATTTGTTGCAGCAGAAATTACACGGTAGGCAAGAGAAATAAAATCCCTCCAGAAATTATCTGTCACATAATTCTTGATAAGAATTTTCCTTCCACTAATGCAACTTCACGCTCACCATCATCCTATCTAAGCAATCCAAGTACAATAACAATCTTCGAAATAATCAGCTGTGAATCTGACAGCCATTTTGTTTTACTAGACCCACTGATCACTGGTTATCTCCTGTAACCGGTCGAATATATGGCTGGTTAGAGATTACCGTGGTTAACGTCCTGTTTAATGCCCACGTGCATCAACGTCGGTTAATGTAACCACCGATTAAAATTGCCACCTAACCACTGGTTAAGCATTTTTACGGTGCATCGACCTCAGGACTTAAATAGGAGGTTAAAAACGGTAATCTCTAACCGGCCATATTCGAGTGGAGTTAACCAGTGATTAGTAGGCCAAGTAAAACAAAATGGCGGATAGATCCACAGGTGATTATTTCGAATACGATTATTATTCTACAGTACTTGGATAAAGATGATGGTGAGTATGAAGTTTCTTTAGTAAAAAGAGAGAATTCTTACTAGGAATTAGGTGACAGAAAATTTCAGGAGAGATTTCGTTTATCAAAATCTATATTGTCATTTCTGCTGCAATAAATGGGTCACTTAAAAGAACACAAAACAGTCCTATTTCTCCTATGGATCGGCTGCTTATATTACGATTCTACGCAACTGATATTTTTCTGTATGTTAAGAGAGAACACTCGAATATATCTTTCTCTATGTCACTGGCTGAACGAAGAGAGGTTATGGATGGATCTTAGGATAATGCACAGTTCCCTGGTATAAATGGGGTCATGGATCGTACACACATTCGTACTGATCTTCTTCTTCATTTTCCTTTATGGATATTCCATCTTTTTCAAGTGTAGACCTAATATATTTAAATACATTATTTAAGTCTATCAATACTTCAAACTCACTTGGGATATAATCATTTTTGCATTTAATTTCACATTTTGTACGATTTTAACCTAACATAACTGAAAAACAAAGAAATGCAACTCGCAAACATAATAGCGCCAAAGGCAAACAAATGCAACGCGAAAATCTAGAATACGTTCGTTTCGATGTAGAACGGAGTAAGCGCAGTCGTTTTTAGACATTAACTATTATTTTTGCAGCGGAATGGATGCTTTCCTTTAATAAATTTGTAGAAACAGTGTACCGTCATAGACTTTACGCTGATTAAATGAGGTGTCAGCTAACCATGTTTAAGCAATCAAGTGATTATGAATGGTGCATAGAAATTACATTTTAACCACGGTTACTGTTTAACCGTCGTTTCGTAACCTATGATTACTGGGTTTTTAACCGATGTTGATGCACTTCGCCATAAGTCCTAGCCGAGGTCGATGCACCGTAAAAATGCTTAACCGGGGGTTAAGTGGCAATTTTTAACCGTTGATTACACTAACCGACGTTGATGCACGTAGTCATTAGTGCTAGTAGTAGTAGTAGTAGTAGTAGTAGTAGTAGCAGTGGTGGTGGTGGTGGTGGTGGTGGTGATAGTAACATAGTAATAGTAATATTGGCATTTCTTGATGGTGTTTCTGTACTGCTCAATGCGGCAACGAGCAGCTATTGCAAGGATCCTACTCATACATTAAGTGTAGGTAAGAAGACACGAGTCTAAACAAAGCGACTCCTTGCCCTCAGACCCGAGGCCGTGACTCGGACGAGCACATTTAGAACTTGGCCTCCTGTATCGTCCCGACGTGCCAAACGTTAAGGGGGAACTGACCATGGGCAGATACGTCTATTAAGAAACACAGGAAACAGGATTAATTTCTGTGTCTCAGTATCTTTCGGAAATTACGGAAATGCATGGATTTGAGTTTGAATTAGATATGCATGTAGTAAGATTGTCCATCAGTGAGGTAAAAGGTGAGTTTCAATTTGTTCTTAAGGTGGGAGATACACCATTGGCCTGCAAAAATTTAGTGAAATTCATTTTTTTATATCTCAGCTACTATAAAAGCTAAATGAACGAAACTTTTCATGCTTAATATACATACATTACACTTTATACAACACTATGAAAATGTTAAAATGACTAATAATTATCTGTAAAAATAATAGGCCTATCAAATTTGCATAATTTCTTTTACAACCGTAAAGCATTTACATAGTAAATACTTATAAAATTAATTAAATATCTGCACGATTCTTTTACTGGATAGTTTTAAAGACTTACATCAATAACAGAGTCTAGAATATTTTACCTATTTCTTCAGGAAATATGTTTTTCTTAATACATTTTTTTTAAATGTAATATTGAAGTTATACATCTTGATTACACAACTTTTAACACTTATCACTTCGGAAAACGTATTATTTGTCTTAACTGTGTTACATTTTATAGTACCTCGTTGACATGTTGCAGCCTGCTATTGGCCGTCTTCAGAACTAGTTATCGCCTGTCCCCCAGACGACAGTAGTCACGACGTATATCAGTTCCTATCGGCTGTATTGTCCATTCACTGATATTTTAGCTCTTCCCAGCAAGTAGAGTGGAAGGGGTAGTGTTTATTTAGTCTGAAGCAGGTTAAGACGCTATGCTATACAGCTATATAGCCTATCCTGATATAGCTACTTTATCCAAACCTTAGTAATTACATTTTAATGGCTTTCAAACCTACTTTTCAAGAGCTCTGAATTATTTCAGAAGTTTGTCGTGACGGATAGATCAAAGACAAGGAAAAATCGCCAAGAGAACATATCAAGACATGGGGAGACTAACACTCGAGTCTCTGGTATAACCATCTTGATAATGGATGTCGGCTGTCCATTGTGTGTATGCAGTGTCTTCAGAATGAAGACCGGGGACTCTGATAACAATCCTTATCAATGTCAAAACTCGTTAACCTTGAAGGAATCAGAATTGATAACTTTTTAATTGCGTGCTCTATAAAACGTCGAGTAACTTACAACACGTTAACAAATCAGAATAGATGGGTAACGAACAATGTCCATTGTGTAAAGAAAACTGCAGCAGCAGCAACAGTATCATGAACGTATAGCTTCGCATTTTAGAGTTACACCACAGTCTACTATATAGTCACGAAGCTCAATACTTACTAGATATATGCAAACATAGATAGTTGCTCACCACCAGGATCGCTACTATCGCCTCATCACAGACTCTTTCCGTAACAGACGATAAAATGTATTGTACTTTAAATATCGTGTTCTTTTGAAAAAATTAAGACCTTCCTTCCACTATTGAAATATGAAATACATAAGGTTTACATATTATTTTCATAAAATATATATTATATTCTATAAACTCACCTTCCTGGATCTTTCGGAAGAAGAATAATTCTAATCTATTTTTCTTACAATTTATAGTACTACAAACGTCTCCTTGTTCCATATTATTATTATTAAAATTATTGTATTTTAGCAATTTACAGTTATTACAACCGATAATGAACATTTCACAGTTTACATAGCTTTTCACAAAAATGCGAAATACGGCTCAGTCAATGCCTTTTCGATCTAGACCAGGCCGTAATGTTTGTTCGGGTTTTCTATTTCAGTGTATGGAGCTTAGTGAAATATTATATTATAACTTTATTGCTCATCATTGCTAAGCTTTATTTAGTGTGATGTGTCCATAAGTTCCGTTTACTTCTTGTTGCATAATATGTTGCAGAAATAATTACAAAACTGTGTTATTTTAATATGAAGAGAATTTTACATGTTAACATAATCTGTTCGCGTCAACATTTTAAGTTTAGAATGGAAGCTATTTAGAGGTTTAATAAAAAGAATTTATATTGTGATTTCAATTTAGCACATCTACCTTCCTTAATTTTAGACAAAACATTTACCATACCACTCCTATGAAATTAGTGTACGTACAATTGTGTTACTTCGTCTTTTACGTAGTAGATAATTCAGTACTCAATGGTAGTATCAAAATAAAGACAAATTGAATGTCCGGGGTATCATACATGACATTATGCTTAATTATAATGTATGATTGCGAATTTAGGAATATAAGTTAAATATAGTAAACATAACCTATAATTTTCATATAAATGGTAAGGCATTGGAGATCACTAAATTTAGATAGAAAGGGGCAACTAGTACAGTAAACATAACCTATAATTTCAACATATTTAAATATCCGTGCGGTGTAATTGAAAATTATTGAATCGCGCATAAATGAATGTACAAGAATTTCGCAATATTTAATCGAAATAAAGGCAGGTATTACACATACGAACAACGTAATTTTCACACCATAAATAATATTACACCTTAACTCGCAAAGTGAATTATGTCTGAAGTGTGTCATAAACATTGTTTTAAATTTTATTAATGGAATTACACTACATTTTAGAGAAACATATGTTACTATTCATGCATTCCAACTAACTTATATGGTTGAAACGCCGCCCTTCGTGATCGGGTTAAGCGAGTTACATGATCTGCTTACGGCCTGTATTAGATCACGATGGCTGTGGCACAGTCTATTGTTCCTAGTACTCATAGCGCTCCAAGCGGCTAGCAACTATCGCGAGAATTGCAAAACATCATCCCAAGCTTCGTGGCTGTATATATTAGACTGTGGTTACACTGCCTCGGCTGCTGCGTGACCCTTCAATCCGTGCAATTTCCCTTCTCCCGTGTTTCGCTAGATGACGTCACTCACTCCAACTCAAGATCACGTTGGATACATTGATCCTTCGTCTGTCGATCGCCGTTTAGTTCTCTCGAATATGTCGTGTAGTTTAGAAACTGAAGTGGTTATGTAAAGCAGGGCACAACTCGTCATTTTAAAATTTGTAATTTTGCCTAACCTTTTCTCCATAGGTTCTGTAATGTCAGCCAGTACACTGCAGGAATATTGTTTACATTGTGCACAGTTTGTCAGTGTAGTGCAGTGTCTCTTCTCAGATGTCTCGAGTGTGGGGGGCGTCTTTCTCTGGCAAGAATAGCTCGGGACGGCTGCCAGATCCTCTTTTGTCTCAAGTTGAAGATGACTGTCGCTCCAATTCCGCGTGAGAACTTCCGGAAGGGTTTCAACGCCGAGAAGCTGCCAGCAAACCACACACAAACCTCTGGCACATTTTTTCTAGCCATACACACTTTCTCTTAATGCTTTATGTAGTCTTAGTTTTAAGGGCACGAAAATTGTAATATTTAAGATAGTGAAATCTTGAAAAGAGTCGATATGTCTGGAGTTAAGACCCTTTCATTTTGAGTTTATTGCAACTTAGGAACTGAAATGGTGATTCACAATTCTGTGAAGATATGTAATAATAATAATAATAATAATAATAATAATAATAATAATAATAATAATAATAATAATAATAATAGCTTTATTTTTTCTAGCAGAGTTCAGGCCGTAAGACCTTCTCTTCCACTCAACCAGAGGATAAAAAGGAAATACGTTATAATATAATGTTAGTACAAAATAAAGTTGTAGGTATACTTATGGAAAAACTGTACGTATGTAACTAAATCACAAAAGGATCAGGTTTATCTCAAGATTCTTCGGGGCTTTCCCTAATTATTAACATCAATCAATCAATCAATCAATCAATCAAATAATATTCTGAGTCAGAATCACCGAACAAATAAAATTGGTTGGGAAGTTGAACACAATATTCTATTAATTATTTTAAAATAGATTTCCTTCCTTAATTGTTTCATTATCATCATCATCATCATCATCATCATCATCATCATCATCATCATCATCATCATCATCATCAAATATTAATTAGGTCCATCCATTTCTGAGATTGAGACAAAAACGTATAATTTAATAATAATAATAATAATAATAATAATAATAATAATAATACTTACAACTTACTTACAAATGGCTTTTAAGGAACCCGAAGGTTCATTGCCGCCCTCACATAAGCCCGCCAGCGGTCTCTATCCTGTGCAAGATTAATCCAGTCTCTATCATCAAACCCCACCTCCCTCAAATCCATTTTAATATTATCCTCCCATCTACGTCTCGGCCTCCCTAAAGGTCTTTTTCCCTCCGGTCTCCCAACTAACACTCTATATGCATTTCTGGATTCGCCCGTACGTGCTACATGCCCTGCCCATCTCAAACGTCTGGATTTTAAGTTCCTAATTATGTCAGATGAAGAATGCAATGCGTGCAGTTCTGTGTTGTGTAACTTTCTCCATTCTCCTATAACTTCATCCCGCTTAGCCCCAAATATTTTTCTAAGAATAATAATAATAATAATAATAATAATAATAATAATAATAATAATAGCCACCGGCGTAGCTCAGTCGGCTAACGCACTTGCTTGCCGATTGGAAGTTGCGCTCGGGCTCGGGTTCGATTTCCACTTTGGCTGATTACCTCGTTGAGTTTTATTCGAGATTTTTCCCGACAATAAGGCAAATGTCAGGTAATATGTGGCGAATTCTCGTCCTCATGTCGCCAAAATTCCATTTTGCTGTCACCAATCCCATCGACGCTAAACAACCTAGCAGTTGATAGAGCGTCGTTAAATAACCAACCACAAAAAAATATACATACGATTACAGGGGTTAAAATGAATACAAGCCATTTATAGCTTTATTCACTTGTTTCTATTAGTTTTTGTCTGCAATTGTTTAATCCAAAGCCTCCTCAAATTGGTGTACTGAAGCATTCAAATTTCCCTTTATTCAGTATACATACATTGTCATCAAAAGAGGTGATTTTTACAAAACAATACTTTATAAATGACAAAAAATATGATTTTGTGCGAGATCGTGCGTATTTGCTTGCTTTCCGCACAAAATCAATACGCGGTAAGTGTGAAATACCACATTCAGTATTCCCAACGTAACACATATCAATTTCCCTCTTCTTACCGCTTAAGAGACATATTCATTTTACTGCTTTAGGCTTTTAACATATGATTTTTAGAGACGTTTAACATAGTAATAATTATAAATTGGAAACTTACCACTGCAATTTCACCTAAATTGCACTGTTAATTATTGTTTTTAAATATTTGCAAAAACTAAGTAAAGTCTACTACTCCACTAAAGTTATTGCATTCGTGATGCAAGTAACATTAAGGAAGCCGTGAAAAAATCAACAAGATTCAGATGCCGATGTTATTACTGCAATATGTTGTATAAATAATATTGTTAAAATATTAAAATGAAAAATAAATCATTACATAACCTTACCGTTTGTTTTAAGTTCGCATTTATAGACTTGGGGGGAAAAAAGACAGACGTATACCACGGCCTGCTGCAATATAGTAAACACAGAAAACATTTTATAGCAACAATGTTGAAGAGAGATATTTTTGTTTTTCAAAATTGCCGTCATTGAACAGAAACCAAGATGGAGATTTCATTGCAACTAATTAGAAATTCGTCTTTCAGGTATGTAATAAACGATCTTCGCACAAAATAGTGTACGATACACGAGCGGTATGTTTGTTTTCATGTTCTCGGAAATTAAAAAAGCTCAACTACGTTTCGCTTTTTAATCTTTTCCTCCAACATGAAAACATCAACATACCGCTCTTGTAACGCATATTACTATTGTACGTACTGAGACCTGAAGAATCCAAAAATGTGGAAATAAGTGCATGGTGCCATTAAAAAAAAAACAGGCTCATTGACACAATTTTTATAAATGAAAAGTATAGTACTTGAAAACATGTTCAAAATATTCCTTCTTTGATACCCTACAATTTTTGTATAAATAGTTTCTTCTTAAAATTAGAAATAACAGAGTTACAAGCATTGTTCCATATTTTTTACTCACTCCGTATAAGAAAGAAACCTGCTGATAATTATTTAAAATGTAAAAGCAAACGAAGAAGAAAACTGTAACAGAGTAACTCCGAAGCATTTATTCTAACACTAGTAATAAAGAAATACCTGGGAAGACAAAAAATAAAGAAAATAGATAGACCTAATAATAGTAGGCACAGAAATTAATTATACTTGTTAGTAGTTGCCAGATTTCGTCCATTCGCTCACACAGATTCTGTAAAGGCGGCTTTACACTGAAGCAACCATAGGCAATCACGCAGCATGCGACATGATCGCATGCTGCAAGTTGCTCACTTTGAGTACGGCTTGCGGCGCTAATCCTCCGGTTGCTCCAGTTCGCAAGCTTAAAATATCTTTACACTGAAGCAACCATAGGCAATCACGCAGCATGCGACATGATCGCATGCTGCAAGTTGCTCACTTTGAGTACGGCTTGCGGCGCTAATCCTCGGTTGCTCCAGTTCGCAAGCTTAAAATATCTTTACACTGAAGCAACCATAGGCAATCACGCGGCATGCGACATGATCGCATGCTGCAAGTTACTCACTTTGAGTACGGCTTGCGGCGCTAATCCTCCGGTTGCTCCAGTTCGCAAGCTTAAAATATCTTTACACTGAAGCAACCATAGGCAATCACGCAGCATGCGACATGATCGCATGCTGCAAGTTGCTCACTTTGAGTACGGCTTGCGGCGCTAATCCTCCGGTTGCTCCAGTTCGCAAGCTTAAAATATCTTTACACTGAAGCAACCATAGGCAATCACGCAGCATGCGACATGATCGCATGCTGCAAGTTGCTCACTTTGAGTACGGCTTGCGGCGCTAATCCTCCGGTTGCTCCAGTTCGCAAGCTTAAAATATCTTTACACTGAAGCAACCATAGGCAATCACGCAGCATGCGACATGATCGCATACTGCAAGTTGCTCACTTTGAGTACGGCTTGCGGCGCTAATCCTCCGGTTGCTCCAGTTCGCAAGCTTAAAATATCTTTACACTGAAGCAACCATAGGCAATCACGCAGCATGCGACATGATCGCATGCTGCAAGTTGCTCACTTTGAGTACTGCTTGCGGCGCTAATCCTCCGGTTGCTCCAGTTCGCAAGCTTAAAATATCTTTACACTGAAGCAACCATAGGCAATCACGCAGCATGCGACATGATCGCATGCTGCAAGTTGTTCACTTTGAGTACGGCTTGCGGCGCTAATCCTCCGGTTGCTCCAGTTCGCAAGCTTAAAATATCTTTACACTGAAGCAACCATAGGCAATCACGCAGCATGCGACATGATCGCATGCTGCAAGTTGCTCACTTTGAGTACGGCTTGCGGCGCTAATCCTCGGTTGCTCCAGTTCGCAAGCTTAAAATATCTTTACACTGAAGCAACCATAGGCAATCACGTAGCATGCGACATGATCGCATGCTGCAAGTTGCTCACTTTGAGTACGGCTTGCGGCGCTAATCCTCCGGTTGCTCCAGTTCGCAAGCTTAAAATATCTTTACACTGAAGCAACCATAGGCAATCACGTAGCATGCGACATGATCGCATGCTGCAAGTTGCTCACTTTGAGTACTGCTTGCGGCGCTAATCCTCGGTTGCTCCAGTTCGCAAGCTTAAAATATCTTTACACTGAAGCAACCATAGGCAATCACGCGGCATGCGACATGATCGCATGCTGCAAGTTGCTCACTTTGAGTACGGCTTGCGGCGCTAATCCTCGGTTGCTCCAGTTCGCAAGCTTAAAATATCTTTACACTGAAGCAACCATAGGCAATCACGCAGCATGCGACATGATCGCATGCTGCAAGTTGCTCACTTTGAGTACGGCTTGCGGCGCTAATCCTCCGGTTGCTCCAGTTCGCAAGCTTAAAATATCTTTACACTGAAGCAACCATAGGCAATCACGCAGCATGCGACATGATCGCATGCTGCAAGTTGCTCACTTTGAGTACGGCTTGCGGCGCTAATCCTCCGGTTGCTCCAGTTCGCAAGCTTAAAATATCTTTACACTGAAGCAACCATAGGCAATCATGCAGCATGCGGCACGATCGCATGCTGCAGGTTGCTCACTTGTCTAGGGTGGCAGCACAGTCGCATACGGCTTGCGGCGCCAATCCGCCGGTTGCTCTAGTTCGCAAGCTTATCCACCGCTGATGGGTTCATTAGTCCAGTCGCATGCGGCACGATGAGTTGGGATACAATTTTTTTTTTCGTTTCTCTTTTTTCTGTTTTCTGTTTTTCCGCTTTTCTTAAACTAGTACGTACACAGCACCCATTCCCTAGGCGGGACTCGAACCCACAACCTTTCGGACCAAGCGATAGAGACAAAAATAAAACAAAGCTTCTAATTGCAGAATACCATGAAAATCACATGTTGTGGGACTTGCGAGATCCCAATTACAAAGATAATAGAAAGAAGTTGCAGTTATGGGGGGAAAAAAAATAGCCTTAAAGTTCAATAGTAGAAAAGTTTTCCGGGCTATGAGGCCGTGGTCTGTTGGTTGTGAGACCAAACGTTTCGTTCACTGCTGCGGTGAACATCTTCAGTGGTGTCTATTGCTGGTGCGGCTGGTTCTACTGCGTGTGCCGATTACAGTCTGCGCTGGCTGCAGCCGCACCAGCAATAGACACCACTGAAGATGTTCACCGCAGCAGTGAACGAAACGTTTGGTCTCACAACCAACAGACCACGGCCTCATAGCCCGGAAAACTTTTCTACTATTGACGCCGGCCGTGAAAGCCTACACTCCAATATAAGCCTTAAAGTTCGATTGTAGCAGTAAAGGAAGCTAAAGACAAAGTAAAAAACTTGAGAACAACATTCCACAGCTACAGGAAGAAAAAAAGCTGGTCAGCTCAGGGTGATCAATGGTGCATTTCGCTTCACTGTGTTTTCTTCTTGATGTTGACGCGCCAAGAAAGTGACTGTCAACTGATGGGAATATTGATTTCGAGGCAAGCGTTTGTATTTAGTGTACATAAAATCATTATATTAGTGATCAAACGCATTTTTATGTAAAATTAAAATAATAGGATACCTCTTATGAAATAAATGCATTGTCAGGAAAGTAATAAAGAACCGGTTTAATTATTTAAATGTCTTTATTGTACACAATAATAGCAATGAACATTTTCCATAAATACTTTCACTTTTAGCACAAATCTTCAGTTTTATTCCAAATTTTAAGAGGGTAAACACGTCTAAATATAAGTGCCTTGCCATGGGACACTTCCTTTACTCGACACGAAGTAGGCTTTAAACTCATCCCTGGTAGCGTTTGTTCCTTCTTTCTGTCTTCTAGGAAGTCCCTGAAGGTCTAGAATGCCTGTGTCTCCTCGAATTATATTTCGCCAAGCCCCGGGATAATTGTTTCATCCTGTCTTTCATACTCGAAACTTCCTGACCCGTTTTGTGTTCTCTACATTCAAAAGTAATGTTTTCGGAATACACAAAATACCGAACACATTAAAAATGTGCAATGTAGTTTTTCAGCTGGTATACTACCTCGATAAATAATTTGTATCGGATTTTGAAATGAGAAGGTAATCGAAGTTCTCTTTACTGATTCAGGTAAAATTTCTGAACAGGTAAGCGTCATCAGCAAGGAGTTTATTTAAAAAGTCATTGCGATGTATATCACTATTTATGAAGAGCTGCCTGCACCACATCTTTCTCTGAATAAGTTTCCTCCTCCTGTTCAAAAGTAGGTAGGCAGCAGCAGCAACTGTCTGCACCGACATCTCTGCATAAACTCGCTCAAAAATTAAAGCAACCAATCGCAATGGGCGTAAACGAATCGGCAGCATGCTGCAATGATTGCTCCCGACAGCATGCTGCGTGGCAACACGAGTGGCAACCAAAAATCGCATGCTGTAGGCAACTAGTTGCCTCGGTGTAAAGGCCCCTTAACATGTGAATTTCTTTTCTATATCATATCAGCAAACAACAGCTCGCTTCCCATCCCGCACGGGGAAATTTTAAGATTTGTACTCCAGGTCCATTCTGATTATTTATCTATCTTATTCTAATAATAATAATAATAATAATAATAATAATAATAATAATAATAATAATGATTTATTTTAGCTGGCAGAGTTAAGGCCGTAAGGCCTTCTCTTCCACTCAACCAGCAAAAAGTGTATATACATATGCATGAACTTGCAAAGAATTCAACAATTTGATTTAGATGAAAGTTACATGTATACAAGAGTTATTTACGAATTAAACAACAAAATACTATGAACTATTAATTAAACACTGAAATAAACTGGTAGCAGAATTAAACTAAAATACATAGAATGTTAATATATTTCAAATTATATTAGATAACAGAAAGAGATTATTATGAGACAATTTTGAAAATACAGCACTATCAGGATGATGTCTAAAGAAAAAAGTAACAGTGTAGTCAGTGATAGTTAAAATCAGTATGATTGGAGTGAAATGCTAATAAGGTTATCTTTTAAGCTGTTTTTAAAGGTGTTTATTGTCTTGCAGCCCCTAATACTTTGTGACAAGGAATTCCATTGACGCGAGGTGGATACTGTAAAAGATGATGAATAACAAGATGTTCTATGAAGAGGTATACTTAGCGTGCCACAGATAAGTGATCTGGTATTTACGTCGTGGTTAGAGTATAGATAAGAGAAACGAGACGAAAGGTAATTTGGTGTTGAGGTGTGCAGAATTCGAAAGAGTAAAGACAAAGAGTGTAAAGTTCTGCGTTCTTTAAGTCGGAGCCACGAGAGACTTGCGAAGGACGGTGATATGTGATCATATCGTCGGATGTTGCACACGTATCTGACGCACATATTCTGAGCTCGCTGTAACTTGACTGACAGTTCAGAACTTAGGTCACTTAACAAAACGTCACAATAATCGAAGTGCGGCATTACTAGGGTTTGTACTAGGGTAAGTTTTAGTTGCTGGGGCAAGAAGTTTCTCAAGCGACTCAAACAATGAATGGAGGAAGAGATTTTTTTTATCGTTTCTTTAACTTGAAAATTCCAACTTAGATTATTATCAAAAAAGAAGCCAAGATTCTCGGTGTATGTTGTCAAAAACAGTTGAAGCAATACCCTTTGTGAGGCTATTTTACTTCCCAATAAGATCATACCGGGTTCCCAGCATCCTTGGCCTCTTATTCAGCAATACATTGACTGCTGATTCGGCTTGACGTCTTGAATTTGCTTCTAGATTGATTACCCGTGTCTGACTTGGGTGACACAGCGCCGAAAAAATAAGAGAAGAAACGGTACAACTCCCTAATGGCTTCTCACTGGTTAAGTAATTTATAAAAAAATATGTTACCCTACAAATGTTATTAAACCGACACGATTTGATCAAGTGGTAACAATCGGGCGGTTCGTTCGGTTAGCTGAAACCGCATGTTAAATTTGTCGCAATTCGTATTATTATTATTATTATTATTATTATTATTATTATTATTATTATTATTATTATTACTAGCCGTACCCGTGCGCTCCGCTGCACCCGTTAGAAATAAATATAAAGTACCTAATTACATAATTAAAATATAGGGCAGCTAAAGTATAGGGCAGCTAAATTTGTTAAAGGTAAAAGAGAAGATGGGAACGATACGATAAAAGAACTTAAATGGGAAACTTTGGAAAACAGACGTAGGAAAACTAGAATAACATCATTATATAGAGCACATCTAGGTCAGAAAGCATGGGTAGACATAACGGCTCGGTTAGAAAAGCCAACGTACTATGGTAGGAACGATCATGATTTTAAAATCAAATGTAGGAAACAGAAAACGGATGTAGGTAAATTCTCATTTTTAAATAGAACTATAAATGATTGGAATGACCTACCTGCAGCGGTCTTTGAGGGCTGTCCTTCCTTAAGGAGATTCAAGAATAATTTAAAGAGTTGTGTATAAAGTGAAAATTAAAATTAAGGTACATTCAACATTTAATTTTTTAAGGTGGCATGTATTTATCTAGCCTGACGAGTTTACTTCCTTGGTTTGAATTGTAAATTATTTAAAAATAGCGTGTAAGAGGGCCTTAGACTAGAAATGTTTAGTTTAAATGTAGTTCTGTTTATAAGTACAGTATGCATAAGAATGCAATTATTTGACTTATTTGAACTGTTGTATCAGTGAAGCGAGGTGAGTCAGTGAAGTTATGGTTTTACAGTGCAGTGAACAGTTCCGATCAGTGATAATTTATAGCGTCAATGAAATGTGTTCTATAGTGTCAGCGAAATGTGTTACAGAGTGTCAGTGAAATGTGTGCTAAAGTGTCAGTGAAATGCGTCATAGTGCCACTACAGGGAATGAGATGAGAGTAAAGTGAAAGACTATTGAAAATTATGTAGGACCTATACATAATCATGTAGGTTGTGTTGTAAAATTAGGTGTTTTATTTTATGTTTTATTATTATTGTGTTAAATTGTATTGTGTATTCTTATTGTATTGTGTATAAAATTGTATATGTGTTGTAAATTTTATTATGTATTGTAAATTTTATTGTGTATTGCTTATCATTTTAACTGTGTATTGTTAATATTGTATATACCACTGCCACCGGGTGCTTGCCCACTTGCAGTGTAAATAAAAATACATACATACATACATACATACATACATACATACATACATACATACATACATACAAAATAGGACATTTGATCCAGGGAACATCCGTGTTTGATATAAGGATAAATCGTTTATTATGTTACTTAATTTAAATTGTATTTGCATAATTAAAATACGATCATTTTGATCCAGAGGCCACTCATTTGGTCATAAAAATTATTTTACGAAATACAGGAAACGAATGTACAGAATAGCCTATCAAGTTTTCTGTGCATAAGAAGCTATTTTAATCTTACCTGTCCTCGATTCACTCAGAAGTTACTGTAATAACATTATAGCATTATGTCCATCTAGAGAAACTACACTTTCCAATGGTGAATTAATAATTAATTACACAAATCGGTTAATTTAGCTTCCGATATTACTTCATACAAATACAGAAACATTCTCTGTAGGCTATCTTTCATAGCTTTCGATTGTTGCTGTCCAAGGCCCCTTATAGACGAAGTCATTTGTTTTTTAATTCATTACACGGCCTTAGATGGCAGTTATTTTAATTTTAAAACTCATTTATCTCATTAAATATCAGTCCTATCAAAATTTTTCAAGGCATAAGACTTATCGGAAATTATTTTTAACGAAACTTTCGTTATGTAACATTTTTCATAAAAATCAATAATAAGCGAGATATTTCGATTTATTTAATTCAGGCCCCCTTATAACCCCCCTTTTAAATAATGTATTTTGAATGCCATATAGCGTATAATCTAAGTTACAACGAACGTAATTTATATTCCAATTTTCATATAAATCGGTTCAGCCATTATCGCGTGAAAAGGTAACAAACAGACAGACAGACAGACAGACAGACATACAAACAAAAATTTCAAAAAAGCGATTTTCGGTTTCAGGGTGGTTAATTGTATATGTTAGGACCAATTATTTTTGGAAAATCGAAAATTACCAGAAAAATTTCGGCTACAGATTTATTATTAGTATAGATTATTATTATTATTATTATTATTATTATTATTATTATTATTTTTATTATTATTTAATTTACACAAGTAAGGCCAAATTCAACAGTGTTCATAAATGAGATATTAAGCATACAAAGAAATAATTTATTACAGTTGTATGAACACTTTTTGTAAAATTAAATTAAAATTAATATAATCGGTTAAAAACCAGACATGTTTCGGAGGAATGCTCCTCTATCTTCAGTGGCAATATCACGACGCTGGTACAGATAATATCGTGGCTTAAAGGAGATTCCATTAAGCCACGATACGCGGTCGAACATCTGTACCAGCGTCGTGGTATTGCCACTGAAGATAGAGGAGCATTCCTCCGAAACATGTCTGGTTTTTAACTGATTATATTAATTTTAATTTAATTTTACAAAAAGTGTTCATACAACTGTAATAAATTATTTCTTTGTATGCTTAATTATTATTATTATTATTATTATTATTATTATTATTATTATTATTATTATTATTATTATTATTATTATTATTAAGTTTCAAAAATCAATTTTTTACAGAAAACAAGAACATTAATTTAACACGAAATTCTTTAGCTTTTTGATAGCCTACATAGAGCTCTCCCTCTACGTATGGGAGGAGGCCTTTGCCCTTAACGGGACATTTTTATGCTAATCATTTCATTTCATTTCATTTCATTGCACTACAGTAACTATAATGAAAAAATAAACGCCAATACAGCTCGAAGCGATGATATAATTTGGTTTTTCCTATGCAAGTGTGCAGGCAGTCAGGGGAGGAATTAATTTAATTTAAGTGTTGCCAATTCAGCGGTTTTCCCTTCAAATTTTGGCGTTTTTAAGTGTTAGTTTACTGGGTAAAATTTATGAAATTTGTATTGCTGATATAGATATTTAATGAGTATTTTTTAGCACTTACAGATGCAAAAAATAATCCCAATTTACATTGACAATGCAGTAATGTAGCGGTTTCTGCACTGTTTCACAGCGGGTTTTTAAGAATCGAGTTGGCAACACGGTTTGAATCTAATGCGCATAGAGTGATTAGTGTAATACAACGAAGTGTCAAAGGGTTCAAGTTTTTCAGTAGTTGTGGTAGCGATACATATAAGAAAAGTAAAATAGATACAGTGGTTGATATTTCGGAAAATGAAAAGTTAAACTGGTAAATGTTCAGTACATTGCAACAATGTCCTATTGTATTTCTGGTCCAGAGGAAATACAATATGGCGTTGCTGCGAAATGGCGGTGATATGCTAAACTTTTAAAGTTAAATTAACTTGGTACTTGATGTAACAGTGCAGGGTATAGTCCATGTGCAGATGAATCTTCTGATGTTTCAAACAATATGTCGTTATGGGGCATTTGAATACAAATAACAAAATACTTACTTACTTACTGGCGTTTAAGGAACCCGGAGGTTCATTGCCGCCCTCACATAAGCCCGCCATTGGTCCCTATCCTGAGCAAGATTAATCCAGTCTCTATCATCATATCCCACCTCCCTCAAATCCATTTTAATATTATTCTCCCATCTACGTCTCGGCTTCCCCAAAGGTCTTTTTCCCTCCGGCCTCCCAAATAACACTCTATATGCATTTATGGATTAGTCCATACGTGCTACATGCCCTGCCCATCTCAAGCGTCTGGATTTAATGTTCCTAATTATGTCAGGTGAAGAATACAATACGTGCAGTTTCCTTTTTTGTGTAACTTTCTCCATTATCCTGTAACTTCATCCCTCTTAGCCCCAAATATTTTCCTATGCACCTTATTCTCAAACACCCTTAACCTGAGTCCCTCTCTCAAAGTGAGAGTCCAAGTTTCACAGTCATACAGAACAACCGGTAATATAACTGTTTTATAAATTCTAACTTTCAAATATCTTGACACACAGACTGGATGATAAAAGCTTCTCAACCGAATAATAACAGGCATTTCCCATATTTATTCTGTGTTTAATTTCCTCCCGAGTATCATTTATATTTGTTACTGTTGCTCCCAGGTATCTGAATTTTTCCACCTCTTCAAAAGATAAATTTCCAATTTTTATATTTCCATTTCGTACAATATTCACTTGTCTTTTCGGGATTTACTTCTAAACCTATCTCTTTACTTGCTTCGAGTAAAATTTCCCTGTTTTCCCTAGTCGTTTGTGGATTTTCTAACATATTCACGTCATCCATATATACTAGCAGATGATGTAACCCGTTCAATTCCAAACCCTCTCTGTTATCCTGGACTACAAATAACAACATATAAACATTATTTTAACAATTCAAATAGTTTGTTTGCAACTTATATTTATTGATAAATGTACGTTAGTTTGCTTAGAAACCTTGTATTTTCATCCTGTAAAAATTTCAGTATGATATCTTCAGTTGTTCCTGAGATAAAGTGTCGTTAAATAACCAAATTTAAAATTGACGCATTACGGAATAAGATAGTTAATCTCCCCTCTAGGCAGCTAATGTGAAACAATGGAAAGTAAAGGTCGTGAATATAGTTCTACAACAAACTATCGTTAGGAGCGGTTTTGGCCTAAATTTCCTCTTATAGCCTATCATGAGGAAGAATAGTAACGGATATTGCAGCTATTTATTGTGATGATGTGATTACAAATCACAGACTTAGGTGGCGCTTCTAGAACAACACCAGAATGACGCTGATATTGCCGGTTTATTATCTGTTATGAGGGCTTAGCCGTTAACAGTTTACCTTTGTCAGATTTATCAATGTAACGATGCGACGGATATTTGATTTCAGATACGAGGAATGATAGTGAAAGAATTTACGACACTGTTGCTGTAATCTTGCACTGCGATGCTTGTTGCAATGTCAAAGAAATTCCCTCTCCCCATTACTTCCAAGATATAGGCTACGTTAAAGATTCCTTACATACTATAACACAATATACAGTAACAGAAGTGAGCAACTTTTTCAGAATTAAGATAAACCTTACTGCTTAGAGAGGAACTGAGAAATCTTCTTGTACGATCTATCATGAGACTGTATAATATGAATCATAAGTCACTAACCCTTAAATTGGCAAAACTTCATTTCTCACACTAGTTTATTAAATCTTGTCGGACCGTAAAGAAAACAACTATCGCAATGTCCATATTTTATATGTGTACAATATTATAGTATTGTGAAATTTTAATTTTCCTAACAATTTTTCTTCTACTGTTATATTAAAATTATAGCATACAGCCTATTAACTTGTTGCATCCTATAGGATATTTTGTCAATTTAGGGGTTAATTTCATGGGGTTATTGTTTGAGATATTTCAAATAAAAAAGTTCAATACAATTTTGTTTGTTTTTGCTTCCTTTCCGAGATAAAAATTGTTTTATATGAAACATTTCACAACGTGTTTTGGGAAAGCCATTCATTTAATTCCTAATATGCCCCGCCAGTTTCAGAGAACAATGTACTATCAACAGTAATCTCACTAGAGGTTTTGATTTATCTAGAGAAAATCAAAACTCGAGTGGGATTTAATTGACTATTACACGATTAGAAGAAAGTAGGCTATATAAAGATTAGAAGTAACAAAGTGTACAATAAAATATTAATTGGCTTACGAAAATACAACTGTCTTCAAATGTATTATTGTACCATCTCAACACTGCGCTAGATGGCAGTAGTGTTTTATGATGATGTTTTCTTGTTACCGGTATCAGTTGTGCCAACTATGGAATCATCATTGAACTCTGTGGCCTGTTACTAGTCAAGAAGGCTTTGTTGATTCAGTTTCATTTTTATTAAGACAGTTGCATTCCACTTCAATTATCCGAATCCCAGTAATCAACGTCACTTGATAGATGATTTTCAATAAATCTTAATATTAAACAATCTCTGATACGTGACTATCCATAATATCATATAGCAGAAGCTATAACATAACCTAACTAATATACTGTACACAAGTGTTAGAAAAGTTTTAATTAACGACGATGACATAAAAAAAATAAACATGAATAATTTTAAAAGGAATAATTATTGAATGTACAATTTTCAAATTTGAATGTGGTTGGTGGTTCAATTGATGTTATATTGGACGTGTGCATAATAGAAGTGGAACTCGTTGATTTAGGCCTACATAGTGTATTCAACTTATTCAGAATTTGCGAATGAATAATTTTAAAAGGAATAATTATTGAATGTACAATTTTAAAATTTGAATGTGGTTGGTGGTTCAATTGATGTTATATTGGACGTGTGCGTAATAGAAGTGGAACTCGTTGATTTAGGCCTACATGGTGTATTCAACTTATTCAGGATTTTCGAATGGTGCTCTTCATTTATTTGTAAATCGGATTTCAGAAGATGCATAGGTATGATCAGTGATTTTTATTAATTCTTGTTCTTGAATGCCAATGCGAGTCATATTTGAAACTGCTGTGCATCGACTGGAGTGGTTCGTAATTATATATATATATATATTTTGACGTCCAGACCAGCGCAGTTTCAAATGTTGGCAAACAAAGAAACAAATGCTAGGGACGCGATAAAATTAAACAAATGCTAGGGACTCGATAAAATTAAACAAATGCTAGGGACGCGATAAAATTAAACAAATGCTAGGGACGCGATAAAATTGTGCGATAAGCAGCCATGATTGGTTGAAATACGTCCTTTCGTACCGTTTTATTCGTCAGAAGTAGTATGACGTAGTAAGAGTGTAATAGTCATAACAAAGTATTGAAAGAATTTTAGTTTCGTCCTTTAATTGTGCAGAAATTTGATCTGAACGAAGGCTCGGATACAATTTCTGTATATCTAAACGACAAAACTAAAATTCTTTCAGTAATTTATTATCATAATATCCTGTTCTCTTAAATTGACTGAGCATATTGGGAATTAAATCAATGACTTTCCCAAAACACGCTATGAAATGTTTCATATAAAATAATTTTTATCTCGGAAAGGGAGCAAAAACGAACAAAGTTGTATTGAACTTTTTTGTTTGAAATATCTCAAAGAATAACCCTCTGAAATTAATAACATTACTTACGATTCAAGCTGTATTTTGAAGAAACTGTTACAACAAAGTGGCTTAGATTATTTCTTTAAAGGAAAAATGAAGACTGATTTATTATCAAAACAGTAGTTCTTATCAGCTTACCAATACCAATGTCTAAAGGCCAGTTTTAATGCTATGTAGAAGCCAACGCGATCGCTTGGACTCAAATCTAGGCACATGGAAATCCGTTCAATGTCAATGTAATATTCTGATTGATCTTTGGTAAAGAATTTGTGACACATTCTTGAAAAATTTTCCAAGTGGAGTTTTGATCTAATGATTTTGAAAGAAACTCTTGCAAGTTATTCTTTGAACCTCCATTGCTGTATTGTTTACTAGTTATTGCGGACTTGATTGGCTATGCACTATGTAGCTTTTGATAGGGTTCCCAGACGTCCCCTAAAATACGAGATCATTCCGTTTTTTTCTAATGCTTCTCGTTGTAACGAGAAAAGTCTTCGTTATAACTTTTCTCGTTCCGTATTTTAGAGTTCTAAACTGAGAAAAAATGAGAAAGTTACAATGTCTATTCTACATTACAAATTAGAAACATCGCTCTTCATCATTGCAGGTGATTGTAGATGGACTATTATGAAACAATATTATTGTGGGTTATTAATTTCTCAAGGCGAGTGATGGCAACACCAAACGCTTAGATGAAGTCTGGATGGATCGTTTTTAAAGTACTGAAGGAGAACTCTCAAATTTGAAGAGGGTAGTGGAGTTCATTATGTGTATCCCTGGAACAAATGCGTGTGTCGAAATATTATTTTCTCGCATTAATGCTCTATGGACTGATGAGAAAAATAAATTGTCTGTGAAAACAGTAAAATCAATACTCGTTGTAAATCATTCTTCAGTGAGGATTGTGTTGCTTTTCATACACGGTTCTACAAATTAAACAATGAAATTCATTCTTCATAGAAATATTGCAAGACTAAGGCGGATTGATTTATAAGAATACTAGTGGCTTGTGCAGCAAATACTGCTGCAAACTAAGTTCGTTAGACGTTCAAATAAAAATTTTTCAGATTTATTTTCAATGAGGAATACTTGTCTTTTTGATAGTTATTTGCTTCCATAATAATGAAACATACTCCCTCTGAATGGATTTTTTTAGGCCAAATACTTTTCCTTGAACCTATCCAACTTCAGTTTTTGAATTTCAACGCGAAAACGCAAGTATCAATGTCAGGACGATAGCAGTAGCTTTCAGGCCATTGTGAATTGTAGGGAAAAGTTTTAAAAATGTCAGGTTTGCTAAGCTTTCGAACAATAGCATTTTCGTATAGCTGCTGCATGTATTACTTGAAATGTAGAGCGTAAAATCATTTTATCCTATTAAGAGATCCTGCTGAAATGATCTGGAGACTACAAAATTTTCTAGGCCTCTTATTTTATCAGTAAGTAATACCTTTTGATCTTTCCTTAGGAACTGTAATTTTTGCGCTCTCTCGAGCCAATACTGAAGACAATGACACATATCAATATCTACACTACACCGCCATTAAGTATATGAAAAAGACTCAACCCCACTGGGTTAATAAGTATAAAAATATTTGATTTTTAATAACAATATTATTATCTTACTTAAGTTTTGTAGTTATATATAGCAGCCACTCGGTAAATTATAGAAATGAAGATCTAAATTAAGATATTCTCTACATTTACTTACATAACCACAAAACGTTTCACTTTCATGTCATCAATATAGCATCAATATTATGTACAATTAATGAAAAAATAGATGCTTCATGATATTAACTATAATAATATTTAATTTCTAATGGTAATAATGTCATCAAACCACCTCAAGTTTCGTAGATTTGAATATCCAATACACAACTGTACTCAGAAAATTATACACTGCAGAATCAGTTTTTAATAACAAATTGAATTGAGCTCTAAATATGTCGGCAATCCTGCAGGTCATGGCCTTCGTGTAATAGCCTATTGTTTATTGTAGTGTATGTTTCGTTCTGAAATTAAATCAAGTCGGCCGTGATTGAATAAAATTAGTTCTCAAAACTGACAACAGATGGATTTTGGAAAATAGGAAAATTATGTAGGAAAATTGACATTTTACTCAAAATTACTACTTTTCCGAAAAACTTTGGATGCCAGGCATGAAAATGAGGGGTTACTCATTAAAATCCGTTGAGCCGTTTTCCCGTAATTTCCATTACCAGTTCAAATTATATATATAGATTGTCACGTGAGTAGAGTATTTTGTACCTATTTCTGTAATAGCTTAGTAAAAACAATTTGAAAGCACCTTACATAAAGAAGCTTAAACTTAATTCAAATACGCTCCCTAACAATTTCGTTTACTATTTGTTTACTTACCCTTCTTTAGTAAAGTGTTTGTGTAGTAAACTTTACTACACTTACACACTTTGAAAGATTGACATATTTCATGGATGCGCATACTAAACTTACTCAGTGATAACTGATAAGTAGGAGCCGGATTTTTATGCAATATCAAGGTGTGAAATATGTACATATTTATGTAAGAAAAATAAGCTGAATATGTACCAAAATATGTAAAATCATGAAAATATTTAACAGCAATATCTGGCAGGTATAGGATAGGTATGACTCTCCAGTTGTGATTTCATAGAGCACCCGACTTTTTTTACCTCACACTTGACACATTACTATTTTTTCATCTGTAGGAGCCATTTTAGTTAGTTAAAAACACTAGATAAACTCACTTGTACTTTATACTGTAAGTATTAAAACTAGAGAACTGAGTGAAATGAATGACACAACAGTACTGCAAGCACTGTTTCGCTTTACTGGATTAGGAGGAAATAAGAGGAGATGTGGGACACATGCATTTTAGCTGCTCCTTGTAAGAAACAAAGTACCTACTGAAACCTCAAACTATAGGCATTTACAAACTGTTGTTTGAAAAGTGACATTCCTGTCTCATTCAGAAGGACAGGCTAATTCCAGCCGAGGACCATAATTTCTAATTGCTTGAAAAATCTCATTTTCGTATAGGTCTACTAAATTTAAAGTAAAGAGCTCAAGTAATATGCTGAAAAGCTATTTATTTTAATCTTTCAACATCTTTCCAGTTTGTTCCTTTACTCCAGCTTCTTTTCAAAAGTCGGCTACTTTATTGCGGCTCATGTCAGAGTTGACACGGGTTTTCCCTGGAAGGATTAGAAAGAGGGTGGGTAAGGTTGCAAATTGAATGAGACCGGCTTGTTAAGACGTGTGCTGAACAATTATAGTTCGAGACAAATCTTGTCGTCCTCGTGCCACTCCACCGGATGAAGACAACGCTACTTTCTGAGTGATTTTTACAATACAAGGTAGTTGTATGAGAAAGGTTGCCTTTTGTTCACTCATATTTACAGTGGGCGGTATGGGGTGAGTGCCTCTATTACTTCCTGGGATTAAGGACGTTATGTTTAGTCCCAAATATATCTTTTCTTGGGTAGGTGAAAAGTCTTTTTAAAATATGTGTATTTCAAATTGTAAACTTCCCCAGCAGAAGTTTTTTTTTCCCCCGTTTAGAGAAGTAAAAATGAATAAAACCCCTAAATATGTAGGTTCATGTAATACCAAGCCATAATATGTAATATGGGGTAAATATGTAAAAATATGTAGTATCAAACTTTAATATATTAGTGGTAATTACAAGATTCGCAAAGATTTGTTATTTATATACGGTTAGGTTGAAAGGAATATAATATGTAATTACATAAAAATCCGGTCCCTACTGATAAGTGTTCAGTATTTTTTTTCCAATCTGTCTGGAAACTATTTTTATCATGACTTCTGACGTCACATCCGGCTATTTGGTCAACTATCTACTTCACTTCAGCCGTAAGTGCAGCTTTGGGACACGGTCTAAGTATTTATAAACTTAGTTCACAATTATTACGTGATCAACAAATTATATTCTTAAGTGATATAATGTTAAAAGTTGTGTAATCAAGATGTATAATCATAACATTAATCACTACAATTTCCAACAACTCATTGGCGTCATATTGAAGTGTGAATCGTTTCGATTATCGATTACATTGTTGTCTGGAGACTAGGCCTCATGGAATGAGGAAATGGTTATGAAGTAGCTAACGAGAAGGCTCCGCCTTGTTAAATTGAAATGAAGAGTAGACAGAAAAGAAAATAAATATAGAACTTTTATTTCAGATCCTAAAAATTATTACAATCCCAACCATGCCCACAATGATTACGAAGAGCATAGACGTTTGACGTATTTATAGGGATTCCATGAATCTGCTGTCACTTTTAATGGTTGGAATTTATTCATCGCAAACAGTAACCATTTCCATTGCAATCATTTCAAGTCCGTGATTGCTATCTAATTTCTTGGATAGCGTGGTATTGAAGATTGAATTTCAGCTGAAACGATATATCGCTCAACGTAAATATTTTATTTGCATTTCATGTAAATATGTGACACACGAGAGAGGTTTTCATAGAAATGCGGGATGATTTACAGTCACGTCTACTCTTCTTGTTAAATGCACTATCCATGTTTGCTTTGACTGATATCTGAGAGACGTCAATGTATCGTTCCACATGAGATATGTTTGTACGATACTATATCGAACAAAAACGTGTATCGATAACTAAGGAGTGGTATCTCGTATCTGTAAATTTGCATGTGAATCAAACAACTGTTTCAAAATATTTTTTTTTCTCAAACTACACAAACTTTTTATATATGTTACTGCTTTGCAAGATCTTCTACTCGAGGACAAAATATTAGTTAACTGTCCAATGTTGTGGACATAATAATAATAATAATAATAATAATAATAATAATAATAATAATAATAATAATAATAATGTAGTTAAACTAAATGACCATGTTTGTATTATACGAGGTATCATTTCTTAGCAATCGATATGTTTTGTCCTACACGCTTATTACATATACAAAAATTCTTTTGTGCGAGATCGTGCGTATTTGCTTGGTTTCCGCACAAAACCAATCCGCGGTAAGTCTAAAATTCCACATTCAGTATTCCCAAACAAACACACATAACAATTTCCCTCTTCTTACCGCTTAAGTGACATATTGATTTTACTGCTTTAGGCTTTTAACATATTATTTTTAGAGACGTTCAATATAGTAATAATTATAAATTGGAAACTTACCATTGCAATTTCACCTAAATTGCACTGTTAATTATTGTTTTTAAATATTTGCAAACATTAAGTAAACTCTACAACTCCACTAAAGTTACTGCATTTCGTGATGCATGTAACATTAAGGAAGCCGTTTGTTTTAAGTTCGCATTTATAGACTAGGGGGAAAAAAAGACAGATGTATATCACGGCCTGCTGGAGTATAGTAAACACAGAAAACATTTTAAAGTAACAATGTTGAAGATAGATTTTTTTTTTTTTTCCAAATTTGCCGTCATTGAACAGAAACCAAGATGGAGATTTCATTGCAACTAATTAGAAATTCCTCTTTCAGGTATGTAATAACGATCTTCGCACAAAATAATGTACGATACACGAGCGGTATGTTTTCTTTCAACTCTCGGAAATTAAAAAAGCTCAACTACGTTTCGCTTTTTCAAACTTTTCCTCGAACATGAAAACTTCAACATACCGCTCTTGTAACGCATATTACTATTCCAGTCGTTATGTTTCACCAACATGGCCGCGAAAGCTTATGCCAACATTTAATTTTTCATTGTCTTTGGTAGTTAGTAGTAGGAAAGTTAATATTTCTTAATGTTAAAAGCTATTTGAATTACTTGGAAATTTACATTTTTGTATCTGTCATACTGAAGTAGTGAGATTCAATCTTACATTTCTCTAATCTCTTAACAGCAATCGATTAGATGCAAGATAACAACAATTAAACCTTAACTAATAGATTAATCTTATCAAAGATTAAATGTTTTGAAACAGTTTGAAAATTTTCGCAGTCAAATATGTGATGGTCCTTATAACTGAAAAAAAAAAAAAAAAAAAAACCACACACACACACACGCAATAATAGATTAAATGTCGCAAATCTTACTTCTCGAACAGTGAACTGTACAGAATAAGGTCAAAGAATCACTTGCCCTGTTTCTTATGGCAATAGCAGAACTGTGTTAGCAACTGTTTTGAAATGAGACACTAAACAGTAAAGGTATTTCCTATTATAGACAACCGGCATTAGAAGAAGTTAGTGCTATGTGCTTTCTGTCCTTATCCCCAAGAAAAACACCCGTTGTACACATTTATGTTAGAGGCTGGTTAAATCCCAGGATCGCAGCCGAATGGATTAGATTAATCGAGAAAATCCATGATCGGGAATCGAACCCGCACCTTTCGTCTTGCAGCACAACGCCATAACCGCGACGGTATCGCACTCTCCCGAAATGAGTGAGTATTGTTATTGATATATTAAGAAATATATAAACTTTCCTGCGTTTCTATTGACAAGAATTTCGCTGTCGAAATGACAATTGTCATACAATAGATGTAGAGACCTTTGACGTTTTGATGGAACCGATATGAAGTTGTGAAACATAAGATGACTCTACATTTCACAAAAAAAGTGATGGATTATTATTTGCAAATAAAAAAAAAAACTACAGAAGCTATAAGCGTAGTAAGGGACAAAAGTTATATTTCATATAAATAATTTCCACCGCCATTAAAAAGAGAATATATTATAGCATTTTGAATTACTTTTATCATTTTTATTTCAGGAGATACATGGTTTTAAATTCTGATCATTTTCCTTAGACTTTAATTGCACATTGAAACTTGACTCTGTGTCTTTTGACACGAATATATATCTTTGTTTGATGCACAATTGTTGAGAAAAATCTAACATGTTTTGCGTAACACGAAGTTCAAAAATTCTCCGCCAGGTTCTGCACGTCAAAGCATATGCGTGTTGCCATCTATCGAGTGTTGCGTAACCTACATGCAAGTGACTAAGTGGCGATTTTTTTATGTGCATATGATTGTAGTCGGTTACTTATCGATCTTGTATCAGCTACTATGTTCTTTAGTGTAAATTAAATTGATAACAGCGAGGATTCATCAAATCGTATGAAAGTCTGATTTAAGAGAAATAAAACAAACTTGACGGTGACGGAAAATCAGTTGTTTGTAACATCTCAAATCGAAGAGAACTTAGTATCCATTATATAAAAAGCTGTTTGCAGAATATCATAAGAACGTTACTTAATTAATCTTGAATTTGAAATTATAATTCAGTTTTTTGTTCGTAATAACGATGTGCACTGAAACACAATTAATCTGAGTTAAGGGGCGTATTTGGGCTAGAGAAATATTTTTTATGATTTACTGCAAGTTCAGTAAATTATTCTTTTGTGTAATTCTTCACTGCTTAATAAACAGGATATTCTGTTAAAATGAAGGCAATTTTCATTTAAAAAATTGCAATTTAACAATTTATAATTGAAACAATATTCATTTACCAACGAAGTTTATAAGTGAGATTTCATACTGTTATTATATAAACTTTAGGGATAGTGTTCTTTACTTCACTATTTGCTTAGCTTTGCTGAATCACCCTGTATATATTGATGTTTCTCCAAGGAAAGATGACGATATGCCGGCAACTTGTGCTTGAGTGTTTTGTTTGCAAGTGATCACGGTAACGGAATAACGAACTTCGTATCAGCGTCATCATATCTTCGACTAATCTTGTAGGAAATGTCCAGAGACAAAGAATGTTTTAAGCAATTCGCCGATGACAACATACTGAACTATCTATTTAAACGAGAATGAATATATTCAATCTTATCTTTGTGAAAATAAAACATACAATTTAAAAAAAAAACATCAGGTTCTAAAAGTCGACAAATACAAAAAATGTATGTTTTCAAATAAATGCTAATTACATATAGCCTACAGCATTGTAAGGTTTTAAAGCTTTTTGCTACTGAATTCAAAAAGTAATTCAAAATGTGTATCTTGGCAAATTGATGTTCAATTAATAATTTCGCTCAAAATATAGTTTTTCATCTCAGTGTAACTTAGGTAACGGATCTTAAGTCCATAAATGCTCGGTTGCAAGGAAATACCAATAAATTATTCTACATTTAGGTAACGAATCTATAGATCGAAATATATTTCATGCTGGAGACATTAAAAAAATGTATAGCAACGTCAAAATAAAAGATACTACCAATCAGAGTGCTGCATTGGAGTTAAATCTTTCGCTTGAACTCGGTCGAGTGTCGCACCCTCGAGTGAGATACGATCGGTCGTGATACGCTCGTAATAAATAGAAGCACAGCACAAGGTCATCTCACCGACATGTCTTATCTTGTATGAAAGGCGACAGATAAGATACACATATGTTTTGCTCACACGGTAAAAATAAGGCTTTATTTTCTGCGTTTATGACAAACTTTTAATGGAACAGTCAATGGAACGTACCAAAACAGGAACAATGAAGTTATAAATAAAATAGTATGAAAAACTTCGATATACAGTTATTATTGCTGATTAATATTTATTCAATATTTTATTTACTACATATGTAATATGATAGGTCCATACATAGTGTTCCGCCTATATACTGCGTCAAAATGTAGAAACGTTTTACAAAATATTATTATATAGCAGTAGATTAATAACAATATTAGTACAGAGATAACGTCACAGAACATATAATAAAACGAATAATCATGCTGCACAACTGTTACAGACGCAAAGATTGATACACTAATTATTAGATATTATTATTATTATTATTATTATTATTATTATTATTATTATTATTATTATTATTATTATTATTATTATTACTGGAAAACTTGATAAATTTCTTGCATTATCGTGATTGTGTTCTCCGTTTATAATAATTACATTTACATCCAATAACATCTCTCAGATGTGGCAAAAACAAAATCACTCCTGTTTGGGGGGGGGGACATTTTATATTACATTTTAAAGCAAGTTTTGTAGTTGTACTATGGAGAGGTTAGTTAAACACTGCAAAGTTTTGAAATGATAAACATCTACAGGGACATCACTTTATTTTTACCAACATTTTTAACATTAACCTGGCTATACTCGGAAACACTGTTGCCCCCTTCCATTACAGGAGTTTGATGTTACTAGTGCAATATGTAAACAAATCATTTTACTAGGTATAGGAGGAGAGAAAAGTGGTGTATCCATTTATGTTGTAGGGAAATACGATATTACGATTTTCAGTTTGATGATCACTTTTACGGAATTTATCAAAATACAGTAGAGTAGTAGCATTTTTTTTTTCAAAAACTCAACTTTTCAGGCGGATATGTTCGTTATGTAATGTCTACTTTATTTAGCATATTAATTATTGGTGTTAACATACAATATAGAGAGTGCATTTAAATTGAGGGGGTCATAAGTAAAGGGCTGTAAGTGCACTTAAGTTACTTTTGAGAAAATGGGGTTTAAATGTTTAAGCTTTCGTAAAATCGGTAAAACTTTTATTTAAATTTTAATGTGTGATGCGATTAAAATATCCCTTTGCCACTAAAATTTTAGATACTTTAGCTTACACTGGATGCACTTAACTCATGTTATTACAAATGTCACTAGCATTCCTTTGCTTCTAGCCACCCCAATTCAAAAAAAAAGCTAATCTGAATTTTTAAACAAGTTGCTGAAATGGTTGCCGTTCATTACAATGCAGGCTTCAATTCTTTACGCATATTATTAAAAACATTTTGAAGCATATTCTCTGAAATTGAATTTATCGTTTCTTGAATATAATTTTTAGTACGATATTATTAATATAGGTTCTTTCTTCTATAGAAAACGCAACCATATTTCTGAAACACACTATACACTGCAGTGTTTACTTCACTGCTTGAAGACTTCGAATCCAACAGCGGCCGTAAGTTTGTGTGTCTGACGGGAGCAAGGACATTAGTGAAGGGGTGGTAGTGAAGTACATTCAGAAATACAGGTACAATAAAAATGCAAGTAAAAATAAAATGATGTCCCTGTATGATGTTACTACGCAGTTCATCACTGTAACAAGAACGAATGTCTAACGCTCGGCTTATACCGTTCGAGGATTTATCGCTCGTGACAATTTTACCCATCATGTATGTGCGCTACCTATCGGATTATGCCATGAACTACTTGGCGCTCGAGCGAAAACGTCCGATGCATACCTCTGATGAGTATTCTATTTTTTGCGAGAGTAAAATGAGGTTGGAGATAGCGTTGATAAAATCTCACCCTCGTAGTACCTATTTTAAGAAGTATGAGTGTTCTACCTCCTTGATTCAATTCTCACTTTACCTTGACTAAAGGAAATAAAAACATCGAAACTATTAATGAGTTGGACATGACATTTTTGTAAAAAGCATTGCACTTGTTTCCGAAATACCTGTTACTTAGCAACATTCTTCTCAGATTTTCTTTTTTATTCAGACAACTGAAAACAAAACACTTCGTACGTGTTATTATAGTCAACACGCCTTTTGATTCAGCCAATGGCTTTACGTATTGAGAGAGGTGTCGTCATGGCAATGAAAGAAACCAGTTTCCGTGTTCCACCTTACATCTGAGTTGTCATAATATTTACGACGATTTTATAGTTTCCTTCACTGGAGTGACGTCAAACTCTTGTGGAAGCCAACAGCCAACTTTTTCTTAGCTCTTGACGCATTTACACTGTCAGTACAAACATATAAATAGTGATGTTAAAAACGCAGAACCTATTACTATTTCTGTCTGTCCTTCCAATGGAAAACAGACGTTGTTTTAATATAATTTTCATTTTGCGGCCCTGAGGACAGGTTTAAGTTTTTGTAATGTTCGAATTATACAAGAAATAGGCCTACAGTTAACTTTAGGATTCATAATTGTTCGGTTCACCAAAATCCTTAGGCTCTTTTCAAGATAAAATTTATAAAGTTACAAGAATTGTTTGTTTAATAGTCTAGTAACTGATTATTAAGGAACGGAATTTGGAGTAGTAAAAGCTAGTATTGGCATCTACACAGCCATTTGTTTACAACGCTTTATACCAAGTCCTCCCCTCCATGACATACTCGCAGGTCTCTGCACGTCAACAACAGGTGAACGGGACAGTTGTCGCATAAGAACTTCAACATGCAGGTTTGCAGTTCAGAGTAGTGAAGTGTAGGTACAATGCCGAAAGTGAAACCAACCAACAATACAAAATTGAAAGACTATATTTGTAAAAGCTCGGATCGAATATCAAAATTCAGGAAACAATTCCCTCAATTATCGCTTCCCCCATGTCCAGTTCTTAAGAGATGGGGGTCATGGTTAGAAGCTTGCAATAATTATTATTACGCACATCACCTCCACTCTGTGAAGAAAGTGGTCCAGTCTTTCGATCTTGATGACGCGGCTGCTATTCAAATATGCCAGGAACTGCTAAATGATAGAATAATCAAAAAAGAAGTCATGGATATTAAGTCAAATTTTTTATACTTACCGGATACCATTATTCGATTAGTACAGTCAGGGGTAGAACTAGTTGAGCAAATAAATATTATGAGTACTATTGTAAATAAACTGAGTGCAGTAGAAGGTGAAGTAGGAAAACGTGTTGGTGAAAAAATGAACAGAGTTTTGATTAAAATGATAGGTATAGTATTCTTAGTCGGATTTCAGATACACTAACAAACATGTGTCCCAATGACGTCATTCAACATGTGAATTTAATTGACGTATTTTGTTTCAAGTACTCTCCAATTGTCTCTGCAGATGTAGAGCGGAGTTTTTCCATGTTAAAAAATTTCCTTCCTTGCAAAAGAGCAAAGTTGTGTTTAGAAAATTTGAAAATGATATTTACAATTTATTATAACAAGGCACAGCAGGAATAATTGTTTCATCACCAAAATATAGCATTAATTGAAAATACCATTTCGTTTGGTTCTACATTTTGTTCAACATTTAATGATACTCTATTAGGCTATGTTGTAAATATTGTAGTATATTATATATATATTCTAAATACTGTAGTGTACGTTGTGTACATATTACCATATTTCATGATACTGCAAATAAAGGTTTTAATTTAACACGCTCCTGACAGAAAAACACACATATTCAGAGGCGAGTTCCATACAGAAGACAACTGTCTATCAGCCATCAATATGTCCACTGACACGCGAGGACGCAGAGATTGATATTTGATTATGTATATTTGTAATGTTGTTTATTGGTGTCTTGTGCGTCGCCAAGAAAAACACAGGTATTTCAAAATGAAATGCAGATTATGTATATAGGCCACTATATGTCATTAAACTATTCCATATGTTTATTCTGAAATACGTTCACAGCACGTTGCGTGTAAGTTTGTATGAAGTGAACTGTACTAGTCCATGTTATCACGCAGCTCGCTTGACAGTCACTGAGCTACGAATATCTATACTACGTTTCACCATTCTTTATAATACTCTTAATCCCTTTCCCTACTGATCATGAATTACAAAGCCATCCTAAAATTGTGACACGGGAAACGAATGGTTGATATGACGATAAACAGACCTCGGCCTAGGGTTACCAAGTCACTAGACTGAAGTTTGGGACGCACGGAGTATAAATGACGTCATGACTCGTGGGGTTGTGTGGCACTGGGAGAGTACACTTGCTTTCGTAACAAAGTGCATTACCGTTTCTCTCATTGCTGCTTTTCGTGAGCCCGTGCGATCACCATACGTATTTAAGACCCTGCGAGTAAACAAGTATATTTCATCTTGTTTTATATTAAACTAGCCGTACCCGTGCGCTCCGCTGCACCCGTTAGAAATAAATATAAAGTAATTACATAATTAAAATAGGACATTTGATCCAGGGAACATTCGTGTTTGATAGAAGGATAAATCGTTTAATATGTTACTTAATTTAAATTGCATCCAAATAATTAAAATGCGATCATTTTGGTCCAGAGACACTCATTTGGTGCAATGACAATTCCTTTAACATGTTTCTTAATTTTTATTACATGCAACCATAGTTTAATGAACATTGACATCATTTAGATTTAATGTGTATACTTTATTTTATTGTAATTGTTATAGGTTTCCATTGAATTACGATAATAACTTAATTTTAACCCTTGTTTTCTACGTATTCAGTAAATGGCGTTTGGCCCACTATGGTTCCGAACCCTTCAAATAACTTAAATTATATAATATTATATTATATTATATTATATTGTATTATATTGTATTATATTATATATTATATTATATTATATTATATTATATTATATTATATTATATTATATTATATTATATTATATTATATATTATATTATATTATATTATATTATATTATATTATATTATATTATATTATATTATATTATATTATATTATATTATATTATATTATATTACATTATATTATATTATATTATATTATATTATATTATATTATATTATATTATATTATATTATATCAGAAGTTACTGTAATAACATTATAGCATTATGTCCATCGAGAGAAACTACACTTTCCAATGGTGAAATAATAATTAATTATACAAATCGGTTAATTTAGCTTCCGATATCACTTCATACAAACACAGAAACATTCTCTGTAGGCTATCTTTCATAGCTTTCGATTGTTGCTGTCCAAGGCCCCTTATAGACGAAGTCATTTGTTTTTTATTTCATTATACGGCCTTAGATGGCAGTTATTTTAATTTTAAAACTCATTTATCTCATTAAATATCAGTCCTACCAAAATTTTTCAAGGAATAAAACTTATCGCAAATTACGTTTAAAGAAACATTTGTTATGTAACATGTTTCACAAAAATCAATAATAAGCGAGATATTTCGATTTATTTAATTCAGGCCCCCTTATAACCCCCCTCTTAAATAATGTATTTTAAATGCCATATACCCTAAAATCTAAGTTACAACGAACTTAATTTATATTCCAATTTTCATCGAAATCCGTTCATCCATTATCGCGTGAAAAGGTAACAAACATACAGACAGCTAGACAGACAGACATACAAACAAAAACTTCAAAAAAGCGATTTTCGGTTTCAGGGTGGTTAATTATATATGTTAGGACCAATTATTTTTGGAAAATCGAAAATTACCAGAAAAATTTCGGCTACAGATTTATTAATAGTATAGATTATTATGTATCCACAAGGTCGGGTATTTACGGAGATCTCGAAAATCACGACATAATAGATACACAATAGATTTTTACTAATCTTTACGATTCTGATTAATAATATGTGGATAAAACAAGCGCGACAAATCGCGAAATAGAGTTCTAATAGCGAAATATGAACACATTTGCGAATTATTACTATTGTGTCGTTTTATAGCGAAACTGTTTGTAAAGATGATATATATTTAAGAGATGGTAGAATTGCGGTAGGCGAAACACAACATAAAATTGATAATTAATTTTGAAGAAGAATTGTGGGAGGATAAACGGATAATGAAAATTGGAGTGGATCTTGAAGAAATAGTCGTCGATATATGGGAGTGGAAGCGGATGGCAAAAATGTTAATGGATTATAAAGGAACTGCGGAATGAAAACAAGGCAAAATATGGTGATGGTTACTATTGTTGTTAATCATGAATAAGTTCTGAAATTAAAGTTTGAAGGGTGGTGGCACGTCTATAATATCTACTCACTACCGCTTTTGTCAGCCAGAAACTTCTCTGTGGTCTCCTATACCGACAACAAACTCTAGCCGTTTGGATAGCCGTATTCTATTATCGAAACAGAAAAAGTTTAAAGAAGAACTTCGAGTGTGATATCTAACCTCGGGCGCTGAATCCGAAACTCCCGTATACAAAACCAAAAGCTAACGTGCATGCATCTCGATCGATGTGAGGAAACCTCGAATTCCTTCCTAGAAGAAATAAAATAATGCAAGCAACAAGTCGCCGTTCATATGCTCCATGTGCAGCAGGTAATCGTACTCTCTTGCAAATAGATTCAAATACAGTGAAACCTGTTCAAGACGGAAGTGACATGGTCCTAATTTTTTTTCCGTTGTGGACAGGTTTCCGTATTATTCAGGTGTGACATTAAAGTGGAATATTTTGTCATTCATATACATGAAAAACAAAATGACATGCCGCAAACTGCAAGAAGTACAAAATATTCCATTTAACATTCATCACATTAAATCAGCTTTCTGTCGCTTATTACGTTGGTAAATCATCTTGATTAAAATCTCATTTTCTGTATAAATATTATCGTAACTCAATCATTAGTCATTAAACATTACTAAAGCTTACTAATCTCATTCTATTTAATATCTAACACTATACTCTAATACTGTACTGCATATCACTGCACATTATTAATTAATTGGACTAGGAGCCATCTATTAGAAGCCTTGAATTCTGATTTATGTCATTTCTTTCGCAGTTCAATAACTTGCTTTGCAGAATAGATCCAGAAATTGGCTTGTTCTTTGAAGAACCCACTCCCACAACAGTTCATTTATTTCCACATAAACAGTTGCTTTCTGGTTCCTTTTGTGTCACCAATATTGGCCGCACGCCACTCACTCATTATGATCTTTATTTTTTAAAGTGTCACACCTGAGTTTTCCACAACTGTACTTCAATATTATTTCACATAGACTTTGTTTCTAATTTCCTTTATCTCGATAACTTTTACTTCATCACTTAATGTTAATGCCACATTTTATGCAACTTTTTTTTTTAACCTGGAAATCACTACACTTGCGCTCTGTTTAGCTACGACAGTATACGGGTGTGAAGCATTGAAAATCTTTGAAGGGACTCGTCTGCCTAGTCAACAGGGTAATAAAATTTATGACCGACAGGCCAACACACCCTCGTACCCGCTAGAATTTTGCAAAGAAAACTTGTTTTTATCTTGGTGACCTACATATTTCGTATATTCCTTGAAATTACGCCCTGTTTCAAAATATAGTTACAAAATATAGTGTGTCCAAAATATTGTTTCCGTTTTGAACAGTAGCAGACAGTTTCCGTTTCCGCGTTGGACAGTTTCCGTTTTATTCAGGAAAAATTACACATAATACATACAAATTTCGCCGGGACCAATAAATTGTTCCGAAATAGACAGGATTCCGGATTATTCAGGTTCCGATTTGAACAGGTTTCACTGTACTACATTCAGCAATGTATGTAGCTGCACAGTTGCTTGCAGGACTTACCGCTCGGTGGGATATGCATTAGCTTCTGTTCAGAGATAACACTTACCTGCAAAGAAAAAAGAAAGTGTGTTACAAAACAGTGATGAAAGTTCAGAGCATTATTCAAATTATTAAGCTTATTACTGTTACTATTTATTACTATTTTATTTCTATTTATTTTCTGCGTAAATGTTAAATAGTTTAACGGTCTTACTAATAAAACCTCTATATACAGACGTTTAACTGTCTTATACTTATACAATGAGTAGCTAGTTTATAAGTCGTGTGTAAATTCCTTACTAATAATCACTACATACGTCGTGTATAATAGTATAACCACAGTCTACTATATACAGTCACGAAGCTAAATATGTAGTAAAAATGCAAACATGGGTAGTTGCCCACCACTAGGATCGCTACAATCGCCTCATCATCGCAGATCTCTCTCCTAGTACACGACAAAATATGTTACACTTTCGTTGTGTTCTTTTGGAAAAATAACACCTTCCTTCCATTATTGAAATATTAAATGCATAAAGTTAATTTATTATTTTAATGAAGTATATTAAATTCCACCATAAACTCGAAGATACCTGCAAGAAATACGTTTTGTGCAAAACGAACTGAAATTTACTATAATCGCTTCACTCATTCAAGATTATGGCGATAATTAACTATGAAACCAATAAATATTAATTTGCATTCCCCTTTACAACAATAATAATGGAAGTATGAATTAATGGAATAACTTACGTGTACCGGTACTCGTAGTGTAGGCTTACTTAGTTACCAAAGTGGGATGAGGTTAAGCAATAATAATCACACCAGAATTGGAAATAAAACGTGATCAATAAATTTTATTGTAACAGACTTTTTCTACGGCTCTAGTAAAGTAACAAATAAAAATAACAACAAAATTAACAGTTATAATTAAAAACATATCTTTTGAAAAAAAAAAGTAGGCCTCAGAAATAATAATCCCACCAGAATTGAAAATAAAACGTGATCAATACATTTCATTAAAACAAACTTAATTTTTCTATGTCTCTAGTAAAATATTATTATTCCAATTATTGTATTTTAGCCATTAACATTTCCATTACAACCAATAACGAACATTTCACAAGCATCAATGTGAAATATGCAACGAGCTAGCACTCAAAGGAAATACGACACAGTCCAAAGTCGACCGTGGACAGTCTATTGTTTCTAGTTTCTAACCGCTTGGAGCGCTTTATCGCGAGATTTGCAAAAAATCACCTCAAGCTTCGCGACTGTATATAGTAGACTGAGGTATAACTGTTACACAGCTACGTCATAGTTTCGTCATTACTTCATTACGAAAGGTAATAGAATATCTGAGATTGTCTATTGCATCCGGTAGAGCGCTCTAGTGTGCCGTGTTATGAATCGATAGTACAACTGGCTCTGATCGATTGCCACACAATATTTTGGTCAAAGAGTACAAGCTACAGCAATATTATTCTAATTATTCTGTGCTCTTTGGTTTGTTCTTCTGTGGTTACAAGGCAACCATCATCATAAAATGACAGTCGATACGAAAAGCTGTTAGAGGGGCGGCCATTTTTGCTCTATATAAAACGCTTAAACAAGGGGTTTCGTATACATAACTACTGCAAAGCATTTCCTATTGTATAGTTACAGATTGTTTATACAACTCTCGCTTATACACGGTTTATTAGTAACGTTTTCTGTCTCAACTCTGTATAAGTCTCGTATAAAAACTATACACGGTTTATTAGTAAGACCGTACGTCTAATCAGGTTAGCTTGCATGCAATTATATCCCCTGTATGCAGTGTTCGACAGAAATACCTTCTGAAGCCTCGGGAAATATTACTGTTAGCAGATCTCAGGAAAGCGCCGGGCAGAGAAAGGGTTTGTTAGGGTGGAATACCAGTCAGTTCGGGTGCCATAAAAGCAGAAGGTAACTCTGTATGCTATATGATAGTGGTAGACTGACTCACAGCCTCCGGGTTCCTTAAAAGCCAGTAAAAGGAAATAATAATAATAATAATAATAATAATAATAATAATAATAATAATAATAATAATAATAATAATAATAATAATAACAATAATACTTACTTACTTACAAATGGCTTTTAAGGAACCCGAAGGTTCATTGCCGCCCTCACATAAGCCCGCCATCGGTCCCTATCCTGTACAAGATTAATCCAGTCTCTATCATCACACCCCACCTCCCTCAAATCCATTTTAATATTATCCTTCCATCTACGTCTCGGCCTCCCTAAAGGTCTTTTTCCCTCCGGTCTCCCAACTAACACTCTATATGCATTTCTGGATTCGCCCATACGTGCTACATGCCCTGCCCATCTCAAACGTCTGGATTTTAAGTTCCTAATTATGTTAGGTGAAGAATACAATGCGTGCAGTTCTGTGTTGTGTAACTTTCTCCATTCTCCTGTAGCTTCATCCTGCTTAGCCCCAAATATTTTCCTAAGCACCTTATTCTCAAACACCCTTAACCTATGTTCCTCTCTCAGAGTGAGAGTCCAAGTTTCACAACCATACAGAAGAAACGGTAATATAACTGTTTTATAAATTATAACTTTCAGATTTTTGGACAGCAGACTGGATGATAAGAGCTTCTCAACCGAATAATAACAGGTATTTCCCATATTTATTCTGCGTTTAATTTCCTCCCGCGTGTCATTTATATTTGTTACTGTTGCGCCAAGGTATTTGAATTTTTCACCTCTTCGAAGGATAAATCTCCAATTTTTATATTTCCATTTCTTACAATATTCTGGTCACAAGACATAATCATATACTTCGTCTTTTCGGGATTTACTTCCAAACCGATCGCTTTACTTGCTTCAAGTAAAATTTCCGTGTTTTCCCTAATCGTTTGTGTATTTTCTCCTAACATAATAATAATAATAATAATAATAATAATAATAATAATAATAATAATAATAATAATAATAATAATAATAAGGAATAATGTGTGACCACGCCCACTTTCTTGACAGAAATTAAAGTACTGTAATTGCATAGTGCAAGCTTTGGTCTTGGTTTCACGCTCCGCCACTGTTACAAAGACTCAGTAATTGCAGCAAAGATATGTATACTCACGTATGACAGAGTAACAGAAACCAGTTATGTACAGATAAGTGACTATAATTACCAATAATTATCTCTAACTGCGTTGATTAGCAACGGGAACAAAAGAAAAGTGTCCATAAATACAAACATTTTGCAAGAAATATGAGCGAGATAAACAAATGAAAGAAGACAACGATGTTGCAAGTAGTGAGGGAACTATCATATACAGAATAAAAGAATGAATGAATGAGGTAAATGTATGGAACGCGAAAACACATTCTTATAAAGGAAGTTGGGACTTAGTGGAAGTGCCTATGTAAGTTCCAAACCTGTTGGCCACTCGTCTAACTCAGATTTGCGCCGTTCCATATGAGGGAACGTTAAAGAATGTTGAAGGGAAAAGATGAAAGTGTACGTAACCTATTAGCTATTACATGAGGTAAAAACATCGAGGCACATTAAATAGAGGATGGACTGAGACGGACTGCGTGGAAAACCACTTCCACTTCTGCTTCCATGATACCATGTGTGACGTCAGAGTAAACCTTTCTTGTCGAAACGTTACCATTTTTCTTTCTTATACCACGAACACAGACGTTTCACGTCGAAATAAGACGGGAATGCAAAGAGAGATATTTCAGAAAGAAAGGAGAGGAAATAACAGGTGGAAAAAATATTAAATAGAAGAAGAGAGAAGTGTGGAACGAAGGAAAGAAAGAAAGAATCAAAGAAAAATGAACTGTGTGGAGAAAAAGATGAAAAGAAAATTAATAAAAGGAGACGAAAAGATAGGAAGAAAAGAGAAAGGAGAAATAAAGAAATGAGAAAGAAATATGAAAAAAGGGGTAGGTGGAGAAAGACGACAAAAGAGAAGACTGGAGAAATGCAGAACGAGAGAAAAAGGAGAGAAAACAAAATAAGAAAGGGATAATAAACAAAAACAGAGAATGTACATCGAGCTGGGGGAAAGAAAAGGATGATTGCGAGCAAAAAGGGAAGAATAAACGAAAAAAAAGAGAAATAATAATACTTACTTAGTGGCTTTTAAGGAACCCGGAGATTCATGGCCGCCCTTATATAAGCTCGCCATCGGTCCCTATCCTGAGCAAGATTAATCCATTCTCCATCATCATATCTCACCTCCATTAAATCCATTTTATTATTATCTTCCCATGTACGTCTCGGCCTCCCTAGAGGTCTTTTTCCCTCCGGCCTCCCAACTAACACTCTATATGCATTTCTGGATTCGCCCATACGTTCTACATGCCCTGCTCATCTCAAACGTCTGAATTTAATGTTCCTAATTATGTCAGGTGAAGAATACAGGAGAGGAAATAATAGGTAGAAAAAATATTAAACAGAAGAAGAAAAGCGTCAATAAAAGAGAGAAGTATGGAACGAAGGAGCGAAAGAAAGAATGAATCAAAGAAAAATTAACTGTATGGAGAGAAAGGTGAAAGGAAATGTAATAAAATTAGACGAAAAGATGGGAAGAAAAGAGAAAGGAGAAATAAAGAAATGAGTAAGAAATATAAAAAAGAAAAAAAATCAATGGATGAAATGTCAGAAACTAACATGGGGTAGATGGAGAAAGACAACAAAAGAGAAGACTGGAGAAATGCAGAACGAGAGAAAAAGGAGAGAGAACAAAAGAAGAAAGGAATAATAAACCAAAAGCTGGGGGAAAGAAAAGGATGATTGCAAGCAAAAAGGGAAGAATAAACGAAAAAATGAGAAATAATAACAATAATAATAAAGAAAAATCACAGCAGAATACATAAGAAATTAAGAAAATGTAGAAATTACAACAGGAGGGAATATGGAAGAACTAAACCCAAAAGAAAAGGAAATAGATTGAATGCGTTGAAGGAAAGCTAATAGAAAAAGAATGGGAAACAGATAAATGGAGCCAGGAGGAAAATGTAACAAAATAAAATGGAAACAGAGGGAATAAAGTAAGAATGAGAGAAGAAATATGTAAAGAGAATCGGGATGAAGGAAGAACGGGAAATTGTGACGGAGTTATATTAAGGAAAAGAAACTTAAAAAAATAAAAAGAAGAAACACGAAATAATGTTGAGAAAAATAAAAACAAATACAAAACAAGAAATATAGAGAGAAATAAAAACAAATGAGCAAGCAGGAAAGAAGTGATTGTTGAAATAAACAGAAGAAGTTGTTCAATAAATGGCTGCAATCAGTGGCAATCTATTAGACGGCTGCAGTGACTCGCTGGGTGTCCTCGAAATTCACTGTCAACAAACTGATGTTACTTCTAAAGTGTTGTGATTCAATTGGCTCAATTAAACTCTGCAGCGGCAGCAGTATTAAAGTGGCCCATGTCACAATACACAGTTGTCAAGCCAATTTAAAATGAAATATCATCCATCACCACCAACAGAACTCTTTGAGAAATGAAGGCGATGTTTACCCTGATGCTATTTCTCAGTTCTTCCAGTGTATTTGGATTCATTTTTTTTACACTTTATCTTGCATAGAAACTTTATCATAGGACGGAATGAAGAGAAATGAAGCATTAGAAATGTGGATATGGAGAAGAATGGAAAATGTGAAATGGACAGACAGAATAAGAAATGAAGCTGTGTTGGAAAGAGTGGGTGAAGAAAGAATAATGCTTAAACTGATCAGGAAGAGGAAAAGGTCCACACCTGTGGAGTAACGGTCAGCACGTCTGGCCGCGAAACCAGGTGGCCCGGGTTCGAATCCCGGTCGGGGCAAGTTACCAGGTTGAGGTTTTTTCCGGGGTTTTTCCTCAACCCACTAGGAGCAAATGCTGGGTAACTTTCGGTGCTGGACCCCGGACTCATTTCACCGGCATTATCACCTTCATTTCATTCAGACGCTAAATAACCTTAAATGTTGATACAGCGTCGTAAAATAACCTAATAAAAAAAAAGAGGAAAAGGAATTGGCCGGGATACTGGCTGAGAAGAAACTGCATACTGAAGGATGCACTGGAAGGAATTGTGAACGGGAGAAGAGTTCGGGACAGAGCACGATAGGCTGGTAACTAAGACTTTCGTGGTTCGAATCCTGCCCGGGAAGGAAACTTTTTTTTTGTTCCTTATTCAGATTTAATCCCAATACTTTTCGATTGCTGGTAAAATTCATGTTCTGGGAATAATAAGTTAATTAAGTAGTAAAATATCGCTTACTTCTACCCTTTGCTATGATAAAAATGTGGACTTGTGTTGTTTTGCAAACTATAGACTCAGTTGTATCATACAATTGTACCGATTTCTTTATCACGATCTCCAGCTTACGAACAGTTATCTTGTGTAATCTTTGACAGAAGAGAGATATCAACAATCACGCAGGGGAGATTGTCTGCATGTTGCGGCGTACCTGTGTTCAAAACAATGTGGCAGACGAAGGTATGTGATGAATCGCGATACACTTCCGTATACTTCCATTCTGTGGGCATTGACCGACCGATAGGAAAAAACAAAGCCGCTGCCCATCTGTAAACAGTGGTCAGTGTTAATTTAATTGGCAACTCCAGGCTAGACGTCACGTGAAGTCGTATCTCTCACGCAGCATAAGTTATTAACTCAAATTTTTTGTAAACATATGGCCATTTCAATTAATTTTTAGTGGCTTGATCCGCATCTCTGTCAGCTGATAGTTGAGCTTCGAACTCTGACAGATATAGCGATACTTACAGTGGGCAAAGCAGTTGTGAGAAGGATTTACTCAGCACTGTCACATTATTGTATTATCACTGCTCCATAGATATAATAAAGCTCTTGAAGAGCATATGTTGCATAGCTGCTTTTAAATCGGAGTGGATATTAATGGATGGCAGTGACATGGCGAATTTATGATACTAAAGCAATTTATAACATGAGAATGACGGGACGAAAATTGAATACTACTAGAAGGAACCGTTATCGACGGTGAGTGGTTAGTGGGTTTGAAGATGATATGGTTGGAGGAAGCAAGGAAGATAGTAGGAACGAAAATATCAAAGAGGAAGGAGAAATGTCAGTCAGTATATTGCTATAGTACTTTTTGTGCCAAGTGTGATCTTATCATCTTGAATTTTTGCATTTGTAATTTTATTTCTATACTAGCCGTAGCCCTGCGCTCCGCTGCACTTGTTAGAAATAAATATAAAGTAATTACATAATTAAAATGGGACATCTGGTTCAGGGAACATTCATGTTTGGTAGAAGGATAAATCGTTTAATATGTCACTTAACTTAAATTGTATTTAAATAATTAAAATGCGATCATTTTGGTCCAGAAAACAGTCATTTGGTGCAATGATAATTCCTTTAACATATTCCTTAATTGTTATTACATGCAAATAATTAAAATATGATCATTTGGTTCAGAGAACATCCGTTTTTGGTGCAATTTGGTCCCATAAAAATTTTGTTTGGAATGAAACGTATCGGAAATCATTTTTAAAGAAACTTTTGTCATGTAACATTTGTCACAAAAATCAATAATAAGGGAGATATTTCGATGTATTTAATTCAAGCCCCCTTTTAACCCCCCTTTTAAATAAAGTATTTTGAATGTCATATAGCCTAAATCTAAGTTACAACGAATTTAATTTATATTCCAATTTTCATATAAATCGGTTCAGCCATTATCGCGTGAAAAGGTAACGAACAGACAGACAGACAGACAGACAGACAGACAGTCAGACAGACAGACAGTCAGACATACAAACAAAAATTTCAAAAAAGCGATTTTCGGTTTCAGGATGATTAATTATAGATGTTAACACCAATTATTTTTGGAAAATCGAAAATTACCAGAAAAATTTTGGCTACAGATTTATTATTAGTATAGATTTTGTTATTTACTTCTCTCTGCATTTGTTTTTTGTATATACCTATTTGTATTCTGATGGCCTTAACTCTACCAAATTAAACAATAATAATAATAATAATAATAATAATAATAATAATAATAATAATAATAATAATAATAATAATAATAATCTAATAATCATAATAACATTGAGGGAACGAGAATAAAAGAGAGAAACTGGGGAAGAAGGATAAACAAAACGTAAGACAGGAAAAGATCAAATGAAGAAGGCACAAAGAAAGATAAGACAGAAACGGAGAGAGATAGAATGGAAGAAATATAGAGAAAGAGAGAAAAAGGACGCGAAACAGAACGAGAAAGATAAAGGAAGTATGAGAGAGAAAGAAGAAGAGAAAAGAGACAGGAATCAAGTGAGAGAGAAAGAGAAAAAGAAGAGAGAGAAGAGCGTAAGGGAGAGTGAAATACAGAAAAGAAGAAAGAAACAGAGGAAGAGAGGAAGGATAAGAGGAGAAGAGAGCAAAAGAGAACAAGTGATAGAGAAATAAAGAGAGAGTGAAATAAAGGGTGACAGAAAAGAGACTGAGAAAAGGAAAGAAGACAAGAAACGGAGTATAAAGAGAGAAGGAAGGGAGAAATAGAATGGGACTGAGTAAAAGAGAGAAATGGAGACAGAGAAAGACAGAGGGGAAGAAAATGAGAAAGAGAAAAGAAGAGATCAGACAGAGTGTAAAGAGGAAAAGAGTATGAGAAGAGGAGAGAAAGATGAGAGAGGCGAGGAATGGACACAGAGAGACAAAGAAAGGAAGAGGAAGAAACGGGAAAAGAAGAAATAAATAAAGAGGGGAAAGAAGAGGAAGACAGAAAAAGACTAGAGGTAAAGAGAGAGAGAGAAAGAAAGAGGGAGAGAAGAAAGAAGACCAGAAAAGACGCAGCAGATACAAGCCATGAAGGCTCTTTGGGAGCATGGAGACCTACATACCTCCAACTCAGTCCTGAGTCCTTTAAATGTACAGAAATTTAATCCCAACAGATACAACTCGTCGTTCTGAAAAGGAATTTCAAAATGTTACATTTGTTCGGGTCAAATTTCTGTACATTTAGAATAAAGGGTAAAACTAAAATTCTTTCAATCATTCATTATCATAATACTGCTCTCTTAAACTGACTGAGTATTTGGGGATTCAATCAATGACTTTCCCAAAACACGCTATGAAATGTTTCACATAAAGCAATTTTCTTCTCAGAAAAAGGGAGCAAAAACGTGCAATATTGTAATAAACTTTTTAGTTTGAAATATCTCAGAGAATAACCTTATAAAATTAATGACATCACTTACGGTTCCCTCTATACATGGTACATGCAAAATAATAAACTTGCGTATTATCCGTTATTTCTAGTAGCTTTTCCTGGTCATTAGCCCGGATAATCGAGAGTATACACAGAGAGCTATTTTCCTTCCTTTACTCTCCCTTTTTCTAATGTCTCAGTTGACAGAGTGTTAGCGCCTTAAAGAGTAAGAAAGCCGCCCATAGAAACAGGCGGAAAAAAGATGGCTGTATTGATGGCATAGAATCGAAGAGAGAAAGTGTTCCCCTTGAACCTATTGAAGACACATTGAGAAGCAATGTTTGGTAAGGTAAATTTTTCTAGGTAATTTCGTAGTTTTTAAATTTTAACTTAACCTGTAATTTGGTGCCCAATTATTTGATATTTCTGAATTATATGTTTCATTATGATTATTTTTGAAATATGAAATGCGCACAAACTGTGCAGGAGTGTTTTAGTGGATTCCACTTTAGTTCTTGCTGTATTCGATTATTGGTTTGTCAAGCTTCTTGCACTGGGTGATGTGGTATCGATCGCAGGTTAGGTCGCACAGTTCACATATACACTCTGGATTGGGGTCGTGGTAAATGTTTGATTTGCAGAGCTTGTGGTGGTAGCCATGTACTGCCATGGAGGTTACAAAGTGGCGAAGTTCTTGATCCGTGTCCGTCCATGATCGGTTTACTATTGCTTCCGTTGAGTAAAACTCCAGCCATATCTTATTTCGTTTCTCTTCCCTTTCTTCCAATAATTTTGTCCAACAGTTTGTGGCAGGCAGGGAGAACTTTAGACGCAGGTCTTCTATCAGAAACGTCTCTTTTGCGAGCTCGTAGACTAGTCTGGAGCGTGTGTATTTAGACACGCCAGTGCAGCTTTCAGGAATCGTGCTTTCACTGCTTCTAAGGTGCGAAGGTCGGTCTTGTTCAGTTTTTCCCATATCATCTCGATCCCGTAGGTGAGGATGGGGACTATTTTCGTTCTGAAGAGTGCCATAGCTGAACTTAGGGAGAGTCTACTCAGTGATCTGATATCGTATGTAGCCTTTGTAGCTGCTGCCGCTCTGGATTTGACGTGGATTCTGAAAGACGTCATTGTTGTCTGTAGGGTCATGCCGATTATTTTTGGAACAGTGAGTATTTTGGAGAAAAATCGGGTAATTTCAAGATTCTATGTGGGCAATCTCATTAACAAGACATGGCAACACTGCTCAGAGTTGTACAGTGGTTACACGCTGCACTGCTGGGTCAATGGCAGAGGCGCTGCATCAGGGCGTGAGACAGCAGACGAGCAACTTGCGTCTCATTGACGTCATACTTACGTGTCGCGGTCTCGTGATCGTGATCACAACTGATCGTAGGATTCCTTACTGAACATCATCACATGAGTGTGAATGATACACGAATACAATTATCTATTCATTGCATCTACCGTCTGTTTTTCTGCAGCTCGCGACCGCTATGAAGAAGAGGGGCTTTGACGATATTAAGCAATCTTCAATTCAGTTTTTAAGCCCGGATAGATTTTTAAATCTAAGCAGGAAATTATTATTATTATTATGACGTCCACGGGCCCTAGTTCAAATATCGGTGATGGCGGAGTGGTAAATGTGGAGGATAAAGTCAAGATTGTGAAGGTTTTGTCGGGGTCCTCGCATTTTTATTCAATTAAACTACAGAACCACATTCTAGTCCCTGGAATTGCTTGTTAAACACCTGTCAGTTTGCGCAACTTCGGCATAACACATAATATTGTAATTACTCTATTGTCAGTTTTACTCTTAACATGTAATGTATTTATTATTACTATTATTATTATTATTATTATTATTATTATTATATCTAAATCAAATTGTACCAATAATTGAAACGCAGGGACAAACTGATTCAATATATTTTGATTTCAGCAAAGCTTTTGATGTAGTTCCGCACTATATCCTTCTTCATAAGTTAGGAAATATTGGCCTTTCTGTAAGCTACGTAAAGTGGTTCGAAAATTATTTAAGTAATAGAGTTTCATGTGTAAGACTGTTTAATATACACTCTTATTCTTATAATATAAATTGCGGAGTCCCGCAGGGATCTACTTTAGGACCTCTCCTATTTATTATATTCATAGATGATATATGCAAAAGAATAAGTTCTGACTGTTTATTATTTGCAGACGATTTAAACATTTTTCGTACAATCAAAAGTAGTACTGACTGTCAATCACTTCAATGTGACATTAATTCAGTCGCTAAATGGTCGGAAGACAATGGTATGACAATTAACGTATCCAAAACTAATGTAATAACCTTTTCTAGAAAAACTTCTTCACTGAAATTTAATTATTATCTAAATAATGTACTAATTAACAGAACGGATTGCGTAAAAGATTTGGGAATATTCTTTGACAGTAAATTGTATTTTCATAGTCACGTTGATTACATTTACAATCACGCAATCAGAATGCTAGGAATAATACGGTCAATAACTTATTCTTTTTCCACGCCCGATTCTCTTTTAATGCTATACTATACATTGGTGCGATCGAAACTCGAATATGCATCTGTAGTTTGGAACTCGATTACAACTACGGACTCGGCTAAATTAGAAAATATACAAAGAAAATTTATATCCTTATGTTCATTCAGATTTCTGCCCATTAATTCCGGGTATAGTTATGAGAGAAAATGTGAATATTTTAATTGTCAAAATCTATATGCTAGACGCCATGAGCTAGATTATCTGTTCTTTTGTAAAGTCCTCAAAGGTGATATATCCTGTGACTCTTTCTTAAACAATATTACCTTACGTATTCCAACAAAAGATATGAGAGCCCACAAACTTTTCTATATTAGAAATTCGAAATTTCTTTCACCAGTCTCCAGATGCATTAAAAATGCCAACATGCATGGCTGCGAATTCGATCCCTTCAATGTATAGACTTTGTTTGCTCTTGGCAACGATTTATCATTTATGTATTCTTTTAGGCATTATACTCAATTAACATTCTCTCATAGTATTCTTAGTTATCCATTCATCGTCATTATTGTAATTGTAATTATATTTATGTGTAATAATTATTTTTGTTTTATGTTTTTGTTATATTTGTGCTGAACTGTAATTGGCCACTGGCTGTTGTACAGCACATTAAATAAATAAATAAATTACTATTATTATTATTTCGGTGCTGGACCCCGGACTCATTTCACCGGCATTATCACCTTATCTCATCCAGACGCTAAATAACCTAAGATGTTGATAAAGAGTCGTAAAAAACCTACCAAAAATTATTATTATTATTATTATTATTATTATTATTATTATTATTTCGGTGCTAGACCCCGGACTCATTTCACCGGCATTATCACCTTATCTCATTCAGACGCTAAATAACCTAAGATGTTGATAAAGCGTCGTAAAATAACCTACCAAAAATTATTATTATTATTATTATTATTATTATTATTATTATTATTATTATTATTATTTCGGTGCTAGACCCCGGACTCATTTCACCGGCATTATCACCTTATCTCATTCAGACGCTAAATAACCTAAGATGTTGATAAAGCGTCGTAAAATAACCTACCAAAAATTATTATTATTATTATTATTATTATTATTATTATTATTATTATTATTTCGGTGCTAGACCCCGGACTCATTTCACCGGCATTATCGCTTTATCTCATTCAGACGCTAAATAACCTTAGATGTTGATAAAGCGTCGTAAAATAACCTACCAAAAATTATTATTATTATTATTATTATTATTATTATTATTATTATTATTATTATTATTATTTCGGTGCTAGACCCCGGACTCATTTCACAGGCATTATCACCTTATCTCATTCAGACGCTAAATAACCTTAGATGTTGATAAAGCGTCGTAAAATAACCTACCAAAAATTATTATTATTATTATTATTATTATTATTATTATTATTATTATTATTAGTCGTATAATTATCACTATCATAATTGCTATTAATGTCATTTCAACTTTTTTTTTGTATTACTTTAATAAATGCTATATAGCGTTCTTTGACCCTGTTGACTCTCTGTACAAAGTTTTAATTTAATTTGAATTATTTTTGACACTGTTTGTAATTTCTCTATTTGTATGTGCTATCTGGCAGGATGGAAGAGAAGGCCTTATGGCCATAATCCTGCCAGACTAAATAAATAAACTAGCATATAAATAAGTAAATAAATAAATAAACAAGTAAATAAATAATAAATAAATAAGTGAATAAATAAATAAAAATAAAGAAACAAATAAATGGACAAGTAAATAAATAAATATGTAAATAAATAATAAATATATATGTAAATAAATAAGTAAATAAGTAAATAAATAAATAAGTAAATAAAGAATGAATTAATGAAATAAGTAAATAAATAATAAATGAATAAGTAAATAGATATGTTAATAAATAATAAATAAACAGATAAATAAGTAAATAAATAAATAAACAGTAAATAATTAAACAAATAAATAAATAAATAAGTAAATAAATAGGTGAATAAGTAAATAAATATATAAATAAATAAGTAAATAAATAACTAAATAAATACATTTCCAGTTTGTCATTCAATTTCTTATTAACTTAGTCTTTAAAAATAGGGTACCTTCTATGTTGCGTGACGCAAGATCCGCCGTCCATTGTAGGGATACTGCCTCTTTGGGCTACCGTGCTTTAATCCTCTACGTTCCGTACGATATGCACCTCTACACAGTACTTCCACAATACGCTTATTATGACAAAACGATAATGATATCGTTAAAGATAAAATCAGAGTAACGATTAGGGTTACCACCCGTCAAGATTTCACCCGTACAGTCGGGAATCCAAATACTAGTCCACAGTCCGGAACAATGCAACTCCGAACACTAGGATGTAACTAATACCGAAGAATTTACAATTATTAATTATATTAATATTATTAAAACGAATTTTTAGCATCAACGTCTCTGCTTCTGAGATACATTGATGTTGTGAAAGTAAAAATTAATTGTAAATACTTAGAGCTGCTGACAGTTTATAACTGTTTCTCCTCCAAGGTGCAAATAATAATAATAATAATAATAATAATAATAATAATAATAATAATAATAATAATAATAATAATAATAATAATAATAATAATAATAATAATAATAATAATAATAATAATTTATTTATTTATTTATTGATATTTATGTGCTGGACAACAGCCATTGGCCGATAAAAGTCCAGCACTGTGATACAATTAATGCATTAAAATGAACAACTATGGTACAAATTAAATACTTGAGTTAACAACAAAATGAAGAACATAGATTACAATAATTAATTTACAAGAATTAAAACTATAAAATATTAGGGAAAGGAGTTGATTCTTGCTACCTATTTGTGTATAAGGATTATGCAAATAATATTAGCAAAGACATTACCATATTCTAATACTTCTATACATTGAATGAATCGAAATCGCCTACATGTAAGTTAGCATGTCTAATACATCTGGAGACAGGCGAGGAAGTTTTAGAATTTCTAATATAGAAGAGTTTGTGATGTCTCATGTCCTTCATAGGAATACGAAGGCTGACACTGTTTAAGAAAGATGACAATTAATGTCACCTTTAAGGACCTTACATAGGAATAAGTAATCGAGATCATGACGTCTGGCATACACGCTTCGACATTTAAAGCGCTCACATTTTTGATCATAGTTATACCCAGAGTTATTAGGCAGGAATCTGTATGAACATAATGAAATAAATTTCCTTTGAATATTTTCTAGTTTTTCCGAATCAGAACTAGTAATAGAGTTCCAAACTACAGATGCATATTCGAGTTTCGATCTCACTAATGTATAGTATAGTATTAAAAGAGAGTCAGGTGTTGAAAAATAATAAGTAATTGACCGAATTATTTCTAACATTCTTATTGCAAGGTTATAAATATAATCAATGTGGTTGTGAAAATGTAATTTATTATCAATTAATACACCGAGGTCTCTTATACAATTTTTTTCTGCTAATTAATACATTTTTTAGATGATAGTTAAATTTTAGTGTAGAGGTTTTCCTTGAAAATGATATTACGTAAGTTTTGGATTCATTAATCACCATCCCGTTATCAACTGACCAATTGGTAATTGAATGAATGTCATCCTGAACAAATTGACAGTCAGCAACAGTATTGATTTTTCGAAAAATTTTAAGATCGTCAACGAATAATAGATAGCCAGAACTTATTCTTTTGCAAATGTCGTCAATGGAGATTAAAAGTAGTAGAGGTCCTAAAATTGAGCCTTGGGGCACACCACAAATAATATTAAATGGATCAGAGAGAGTATTCGAATTTCGTACACTAGATTGTCTATCGTGTAAATAATTTTCAAACCAGCTTACGTAGCTTACCGGTAGTCCTATATTATCTAATTTAGACAAAAGAATAGAATGTCGAACTACATCAAACGCCTTACTGAATAATAATAATAATAATAATAATAATAATAATAATAATAATAATAATAATAATAATAATAATAATAACAAAAATAGTAACTTTCTTTCCAAATTAATAAGGTTGCAATGAAACTAACGCAACAAATTACAATATTTCTGTCACTATTCGTTTCCCAACACTAGCCCAGCTATGACGTCATAACCAAGGCATGACGGTCACACTCCATTCTGCAATCTTTTTTTCTTTCATCATCGTTGGCCCCTTGTGCAGCAAGCCCAATTCTGTTGGACTGCGCCCAGAAACTATATTTTTTTTTCTTCTGAGTTACGAGACGGCCTCTCCATCACGACTATTGCTACACTTAATTCCTATTTTACTTCTGATTTCTAGAATAAGATCGGTGTGCAGGCGCCTACTTGTCCGCCGGGGCTGGAATCCCACCAGCTGCCTATCTTTGGCCCGACCACCACCACCACCGCTATTCTCGTACAGTTATTGTTACAACCCGGTATTGTTCCGAAGGCCAAGGCTACATTTTACTCACTCCTTCTGCTTCAACCCTGGTCAGTTTGGTATGCACGGTGGTAAAGACATTAAGAAACTACGAGACGTTCGTCAAATGGTACCAAAGAGTTTGTAATATATAACTAGAGACACCAACGGCGCTAGTTTCGCGTACAAAATTGAACCGCTGTTCGGCCGCCATTAAAGGGAGTTGATGCTTCGCCGGGAGTGCGAGCAGTTCATGCTTATTGAGGAGTACGAATAAATATAAGTACACTTGAAGGGAAATAATAAGAAAATGGTGAAATACTGCGCCGGAAATAATTGTTCGAACATAGCTACTATTGTAGGATGGCCAGGAAAGCAGGTATATCTTAATATTTGGAAGAATGTTCCAAATGCAGTTCCTCCTTTGAATGTGTTTACAGAATGTCGGAATATTTCTTGGATAATGATTTTCCAGAAACACATTAATCAGGTTTATAAGGTTTATTTCAACAATGTATGTAAGGGTTAGGTACCATCATATTACAGTGGATTATAACAGCAGAGTGCATAAGAAAATCCTCAGACTATATGTCTAAAACTGTTTCGTTTCACAATAAATTAATTAATTATGTAATTACCGTTTTCTACAGTATGTACTTCCAGTTTTTGATTGTATTAAATGCAAAGAAATTAGTGAAAATATAGCTGATGCCCTAGCTAGGCCTATTATTAACACTACTACTAGGCCTATTATTAACACTACTACTAGGTCTATTATTACCACTACTACTAGGTCTACTATGACCATTACTACTAGGTCTATTATTACCACTACTACTAGGTCTACTATGACCACTACTACTAGGCCTACAAATTACCACTACTACTAGGTCTATTATTACCACTACTACTAGGTCTACTATGACCACTACTACTAGGCCTACAAATTACCACTACTACTAGGTCTATTATTACCACTACTACTAGGTCTACTATGACCACTACTACTAGGCCTACAAATTACCACTACTACTAGGTCTATTATTACCACTACTACTAGGTCTACTATGACCACTACTACTAGGCCTACAAATTACCACTACTACTAGGTCTATTATTACCACTACTACTAGGTCTATTATTACCACTACTACTAGGTCTACTATGACCACTACTACTAGGCCTACAAATTACCACTACTACTAGGTCTATTATTACCACTACTACTAGGTCTATTATTACCACTACTACTAGGTCTACTATGATCACTACTACTAGGCCTACAAATTACCACTACTACTAGGTCTATTATTACCACTACTACTAGGTCTACTATGACCACTACTACTAGGCCTACAAATTACCACTACTACTAGGTCTATTATTACCACTACTACTAGGTCTATTATTACCACTACTACTAGGTCTACTATGACCACTACTACTAGGCCTACAAATTACCACTACTACTAGGTCTATTATTACCACTACTACTAGGTCTATTATTACCACTACTACTAGGTCTATTATTACCACTACTACTAGGTCTACTATGACCACTACTACTAGGCCTACAAATTACCACTACTACTAGGTCTATTATTACCACTACTACTAGGTCTATTATTACCACTACTACTAGGTCTATTATTACCACTACTACTAGGTCTATTATTACCACTACTACTAGGTCTATTATTACCACTACTACTAGGTCTACTATGACCACTACTACTAGGCCTACAAATTACCACTACTACTAGGTCTATTATTACCACTACTACTAGGTCTACTATGACCACTACTACTAGGCCTACAAATTACCACTACTACTAGGTCTATTATTACCACTACTACTAGGTCTATTATTACCACTACTACTAGGTCTACTATGACCACTACTACTAGGCCTACAAATTACCACTACTACTAGGTCTATTATTACCACTACTACTAGGTCTATTATTACCACTACTACTAGGTCTACTATGACCACTACTACTAGGCCTACAAATTACCACTACTACTAGGTCTATTATTACCACTACTACTAGGTCTATTATTACCACTACTACTAGGTCTATTATTACCACTACTACTAGGTCTATTATTACCACTACTACTAGGTCTATTATTACCACTACTACTAGGTCTACTATGATCACTACTACTAGGCCTACAAATTACCACTACTACTAGGTCTATTATTACCACTACTACTAGGTCTATTATTACCACTACTACTAGGTCTACTATGATCACTACTACTAGGCCTACAAATTACCACTACTACTAGGTCTATTATTACCACTACTACTAGGTCTATTATTACCACTACTACTAGGTCTACTATGATCACTACTACTAGGCCTACAAATTACCACTACTACTAGGTCTATTATTACCACTACTACTAGGTCTATTATTACCACTACTACTAGGTCTATTATTACCACTACTACTAGGTCTATTATTACCACTACTACTAGGTCTATTATTACCACTACTACTAGGTCTACTATGACCACTACTACTAGGCCTACAAATTACCACTACTACTAGGTCTATTATTACCACTACTACTAGGTCTACTATGACCACTACTACTAGGCCTACAAATTACCACTACTACTAGGTCTATTATTACCACTACTACTAGGTCTATTATTACCACTACTACTAGGTCTACTATGATCACTACTACTAGGCCTACAAATTACCACTACTACTAGGTCTATTATTACCACTACTACTAGGTCTACTATGACCACTACTACTAGGCCTACAAATTACCACTACTACTAGGTCTATTATTACCACTACTACTAGGTCTATTATTACCACTACTACTAGGTCTATTATTACCACTACTACTAGGTCTATTATTACCACTACTACTAGGTCTATTATTACCACTACTACTAGGTCTACTATGATCACTACTACTAGGCCTACAAATTACCACTACTACTAGGTCTATTATTACCACTACTACTAGGTCTACTATGACCACTATTACTAGGCCTACAAATTACCACTACTACTAGGTCTATTATTACCACTACTACTAGGTCTACTATGATCACTACTACTAGGCCTACAAATTACCACTACTACTAGGTCTATTATTACCACTACTACTAGGTCTACTATGACCACTATTACTAGGCCAACAAATTACCACTACTACTAGGTCTATTATTACCATTACTACTAGGTCTACTATGATCACTATTACTAGGCCTACAAATTACCACTACTACTAGGTCTATTATTACCACTACTACTAACTAGGTCTCACTACTACTAGGCCTACTAATACCACCAAAACTAGGCCTACTATTACCACTACTACTAGGCCTACAAATTACCACTACTACTAGGTCTATTATTACCACAACTACTAGGTCTACTATGACCACTACTACTAGGCCTACAAATTACCACTACTAATAGGTCTATTATTACCACTACTACTAGGTCTACTATGACCACTACTACTAGGCCTACAAATTACCACTACTAATAGGTCTATTATTACCACTACTACTAGGTCTACTATGACCACTACTACTAGGCCTACAAATTACCACTACTACTAGGTCTACTATGACCACTATTACTAGGTCTACTATGACCACTACTACTAGGCCTACAAATTACCACTACTACTAGGTCTATTATTACCACTACTACTAACTAGGTCTCACTACTACTAGGCCTACTAATACCACCAAAACTAGGCCTACTATTACCACTACTACTAGGCCTACAAATTACCACTACTACCAGGTCTATTATTACCACTACTACTAGGTCTACTATGACCACTACTACTAGGCCTACAAATTACCACTACTACTAGGTCTATTATTACCACTATTACTAGGTCTACTATGACCACTACTACTAGGCCTACAAATTACCACTACTACTAGGTCTATTATTACCACTACTACTAGGTCTACTATGATCACTACTACTAGGCCTACAAATTACCACTACTACTAGGTCTATTATTACCACTACTACTAACTAGGTCTCACTACTACTAGGCCTACTAATACCACCAAAACTAGGCCTACTATTACCACTACTACTAGGCCTACTATTATCACTACTACTAGGCCTTTTTATTACCGCTACTAATTGTATTAAAAAGTCTGTACTGACCTCTATCTTGGTGGTCATCAACTACACAATGAATAGATTGTTTTATGATAAAATTTATTCTCATTACATTTTAAATCAGCTTCCAGAATTTTTATGATCTCATATTTCACCACTAAATATTTTCAAAGCACCATATACCTTCCTCTTCCCTTGCATGAAAGGACTGAAATATAGATCATTTTAAATATTACAGTAAATATCCATTATTGTGTCCTTAAAACAATACTAGTAATACTGAAAATTCATGTTGACATTGCCATTATTCAGTATTTCACATACTTATCCCGAGTGTATATGGTTGATTTAATTTACTTTTTAGAATATCGCCAAAGATGAATCATTATAACACTTTAATAAATATAGCGCTCCTCTGCATTCATGTTTATTTCATCACGACTCATCCTTTGTAAAAGATGTTTAAAACAGTGTCTATCACCAGGCTACATCAATGTATTGTGGTACTGTTTTCGAATTTCGCGCAGCAAACACTCCCTTTAATGGCGGATGCTAGCCGATTCAATTTGTGACATTTTTCTTGCCTGCCACTCACGGGTATGTGTCTCTAGTAAGTATTACAAACTCTTTGAATGGTACATACTACGAAATAAAATGACGAGACGGGGTTAAAATCTTAGGAAGCGATTATTATATTACTTACTGCTCAAAGTTACTTAACATACTGTGTGTTCATTTCAAAACTTCCCACCTTGAATAATTTTAGATATGTAGGACTGATTCTTTTGAGGAAAACACGTCGATTTAGTTTTCGAGGGGGAAGTTCAAAACTATTGCCGATTGAATTTTCTGTCCCACCCCTTCACTCCCACTCTCAACATGAATGGTAAGGGGGGAAACCAGGTAAGTCAATTTTGTGCAGAATCGGGAAAAATAATAATAATAGTTTTATTTTCCCCGGCAGAGTTAAGGCCATCAGGCCTTCTCTTCCACTCAACCAGGATCAAATCACATACAGAAAAATACATACCGGTATACAAATATTAACTTAAAATAATGATAAACATAATTAAGTAAAAAGAGAGATTGAATACATATACACTATCAGTATTAACTTTAAAATAACAGTAATAAAAAATAATTAATACATATGAATATAATCTCACAACTAAAGGAATAGTACAATTAGTATGATCAGCACAGCATGTGTTACATTGAGACAATGACAATTACCTAGATGTAAGTGTTAATGGAAAAATAAAGTAATGACTGTGTAAAATAATAATAATAATAATAATAATAATAATAATAATAATAATAATAATAATAATAATAATAATAATAATAATATTAACAACAATAATAAATAAAAATTATACCTAAAAACTACTTCTTTGCATTCAAAATGTTTCTAAACAACCTAATTTTAAACAACTGAGGACTAAGACTACCCCTGATTTCGAGCGGCAGCGAATTCCATGAGCGGGCCATGACTATTGAGAAAGAACTTGAGTACAGAGATGTCTGATGACGTGGTATTGATAGCAACAGATTGTGCTGTGAACGTGTATTACGATTATGATGTGAAGCTAGGAGAGTAAACCGAGAGGCAAGGTAGTTGGGTGTGGAATCATGTATAATTCGATATAGCAGGCAAAGAGAATGTACTAATCGTCGATCTTGCAAGCGGAGCCAGGAGAGTCGTAGAAAATATTCCGATATATAATCATGTCGGCGGATATTGAAAATAAATCGGACGCAGACATTATGTACACGTTGAAGTTTTTGGGAAAGTTCAGCACTTAGGTCGCTATATAAAACATCACAATAGTCAAAGAAGAGTCTGTACTAGAATTTGTTATAAACGGAGTTATAACTTCGAAACAAGAACAGGGACGGGGAGCAGCCTCTCTCAGATTGCTTATATGAAGGCAGAAAAAAAAAGTTGAATTTTTTTCTTCCACCATGTTAATAATGTCAAAAGAAGTGCTTACACAAATTTTGGCCACTCGACTGCAATCACGAGGCCGTCCAGAACGTGATTTTCCCTCGGTCCGTTTACAGAAAAAAACACAATTGCATGGAGAGATTTATTGAAACAGATATAGCAATTGTTGCGATATTTGTCAACATATCTTCCATTGGAATTGAGACATTTGTCAAACCATGGGATCAATCTTTGTATCCTTCTGTCGTAGAAGTCAGCCGCTTGGGATCGGAACCAGAGTTTGACAGCCGTCTGCACCTCTCTGTCGATCCCAAGATATGACAAATATCTCAATTCCAGTGGGGAATATGTTACAAAATAGCTCAACAATTGCTATGTCTGTTCCAATAAATTTTTCCAATGACATTGTGTTTTCTTTCTGTTAACGGTCCCCTGGCGAATTTCTTTTTTACGACCCTCGTAATTACAGTCGAGTGGCCAAAATTTGTATAAGCACTTCTTTTGACATTATTAACATGGTGGAAGAAAAATATAACTTTTTTATCTGCCCCCATCAGAATGTTTGCTTGTTAGCTTCTTCCGCTACATATATGCTGACTGCTGTTTTGCAATACTACTTGTCTGCCTCTGTTAAAGAATATAGAGCGAGTATTACAGTTAAGATATTTAGGGCCATATTCATAGACATTATTAGCGCGGGCTTCCGGTGGATGATCAGCGAACTAACGTTTTTCGTATTCATAAACCAGTGTTAGCGATATGATACGATACGATACGATATGATATGATATGATATGATATGATATGATATGATATGATATGATATGATATGAAACCAGTACAAGTAATGAGTCGATAACCGGGGCTAGTTTAGCACGCTCGTAGCGCGGGCTAGCGAAATGTTTATGCATAGCAACCTTAGGGCCATATTCATAGACATTCTTAGCGCGGGCTTCCGGTGGATGATCAGCGAACTAACGTTTTTCGTATTCATAAACCAGTGTTAGCGATATGATACGATGCGATATGATATGATATGATATATGATATGATATGATATATGATATGATATGAAACCAGTACAAGTAATGAGTCGATAACCGGGGCTAGTTTAGCACGCTCGTAGCGCGGGCTAGCGAAATGTTTATGCATAGCAACCTTAGGGCCATATTCATAGACATTCTTAGCGCGGGCTTCCGGTGGATGATCAGCGAACTAACGTTTTTCGTATTCATAAACCAGTGTTAGCGATATGATACGATGCGATATGATATGATATGATATATGATATGATATGATATATGATATGATATGAAACCAGTACAAGTAATGAGTCGATAACCGGGGCTAGTTTAGCACGCTCGTAGCGCGGGCTAGCGAAATGTTTATGCATAGCAACCTTAGGGCCATATTCATAGACATTCTTAGCGCGGGCTTCCGGTGGATGATCAGCGAACTAACGTTTTTCGTATTCATAAACCAGTGTTAGCGATATGATACGATACGATATGATATGATATCATGATATGATATATGATCTGATATGATATATGATATGATATGATATGATATGATATATGATATGATATGATATGATATGAAACCAGTACAAGTAATGAGTCGATAACCGGGGCTAGTTTAGCACGCTTGTAGCGCGGGATAGCGAAATGTCTATGCATAGCACCCTTAGAGTTTAATGTCTTATATCAAAACGAAGCTAGCATAACTAATACGTAAGATAAATTTAATCACATAACATAAACATTACAACGCACACTTAAACATAAAGCAAGGAAAGACTCTTACCATACAAATGATCGTCTTTAACACTAATGACACAATCCTTATAATCAGCATCATTACATTTATCATCAACATGACTAACAGCATCATCACTACGGGGTTATAATGTAGTTCGAAGTGTGTGCCACTTGCTCGCCTGCAGCTATGCAACCCGTGTCTCTTCTGGGGTTCCTGACCGAATGACCGACATCGCCAGGAATTCGCGCAAATTGGTGACGGCAGTATTTCGCAAAACTCACCCGGTGGCGCTGCCCTGTTGCTAATTACCCGCTGAGTATGTCGTGCCGTTCTTGTCTACTAGCCCCAAGTTACTCAATAATTTTCAATGTAAGAAATTTCTTCATACCTGGCAGTCTTAAAGTATCTGTTAGATCTGCCAAATTTCTATGTGAAAGGCACTAACATAGTCCACACGGTTAGTTGAGAGCTTCTCACTAAATTATTCTCAGTTTTATAATAATAATAATAATAATAATAATAATAATAATAATAATAATAATTTATTTATTTATTTATTTATTATTAATATTTGTGTGCTGAACAACAGCCAGAGGCCAATTATAGTTCAGCACAATACACAAACAGAAGATACAAAGGTGCAAAACAAAAATAAATAATATCATAAATAATAAAAACATACATGAATACAATTGAGTACAAACAGTAAAAACTAATAATCAAAACGAAACTAAACCTTAAAAGGATCTAAATTGTGCCCATGCAAATTGGCATATTTTATGCATCTACAGACTGGAGAAAGTGATTTTGAATTTCGGTTATAAAAAATTTTTTGAAATCTTAAACCTTTTGTAGGAATACGAAGGCTGATATTGTTTATGATAGACTCACAATCAATATCACCCTTGATAACTTTGCAAAAAAATTGATAATCAGGATTTAGATGTCTAGCATAAAGGCTACAACAGTTAAAATATTTACAGGTAATATCATAGTTAAAGTCAGTGGAATTGGGTATATATCGAAAAACACATAAGGAAATAAATTTTCTTTGAATATTTTCCAATTTAACCGAATCGGTTGAAGTAATGGAATTCCAGGCTACAGATGCATATTCAAGTTTAGAGCGAACCAAAGTAAAGTATAGAATTAATAGTGACTCAGGAGTAGAAAAAGAATAAGTTATAGACCTTATTAAACCAAGCATTCTTATTGAATGATTATAAATATATTGAACATGATCGTGAAAGTATAATTTAGAATCGAGTAGTACACCAAGATCTTTATAGAATTTTTTCTAATAATACAGGCGTTATTAAGAGAATAATTAAATTTTATGGAAGTAGTTTTTCGAGAGTACGAAATGACAAAAGTTTTTGTTTCATTAATTTTCATTCCATTAATGTCAGACCAAAGTTCAATGGAGTTAATATCATTTTGAAGAGTTTGGCAATCGGCAGAACTATTTATTGAGCGAAAGATTTTGAGATCATCAGCAAATAACAGGTAGTTTGAACTTATTTTTTTACATATGTCATCAATAAATAATAAAAATAATAGAGGGCCCAATGTAGATCCTTGGGGAACTCCACATAAACAATTAAATGGGTCCGAGTGAGAATCACCAAGACGAACACAACATTGTCTATTAGTTAAATAGTTTTCAAACCAGCTCACTTAGTTAGAAGAGAGACCAAAGTTTTTTTAATTTATTTATCAGAATATTGTGAGGTACAACATCAAACGCTTTGCTAAAGTCGATATAAATTGAGTCAATTTGACCTTGGGTTTCAACAACAGGCATAACAAGATTAAGGTAGGATACTAAGTTTGTAGTTGTTGATTTACCTTTAGTAAAACCATGTTGTGCTGAATTAATTTTATTCTTAACATAAAATGAAACATGTTTGTGGATTATTTTTTCAAAAATTTTTGAGAAATTGTTTAATATTGAAATAGGTCTATAATTGGAAACAACATTTTTTTTACCATTCTTAAAGATAGGAATAACGGATGCTTCTTTCCAAAGCATAGGGTATGTACCGGTTAATAAACTTAAATTAAATATAAAGGTTAAAACGGGTATTAGAATATTAGAACATCCCTTAATAATAAAATTAGGAATAATAATAATAATAATAATAATAATAATAATAATAATAATAATAATAATAATAATAATAATAATAATAATAATTCATTCATTTAGTGTCCAAGAACAGGTCTTTCATTGCAAACCCAGCATTCTCCAATCTTTCCTATATTCTACCTTCCTCTTTGTCTCCTCATATGATCCATATATCTTAATGTCGTCTGTCATCTGATATATTCTTCTGCCCCGAACTTTTCTCCCGTTCACCATTGCTTCCAGTGCATCCTTCAGTAGGCAGTTTCTTCTCAGCCAGTGGCCCAACCAATTTCTTTTCCCTTCTTGGTCAGTTTCAGCATCATTCTTTCTTCATCCACTCTTTCCAGCACAGCTTCATTTCTTATTCTGTCTGTCTGTCCACTTCACACGTTCCATTTTTCTTCAAATCCACATTTAAAATGCTTCTATTCGCTTCTCTTCACTTCGTCGTAATGTCCACGTTTTTGCCCCCACACAATGCCACACTCCATACAAAGCACTTCATAAGTCTCCTCCTTAGTTCCTTCTCCAGAGGTCCGCAGAAGATGCTCCTTTTTCTATTAAAAGTTTCCTTTGCCATTGCTATCCTCCTTTTGACTTCCTGGCAGCAGCTCATGTTACTGCTTATAGTACACACTAAGTATCTGAAGCTGTCGATTTGTTCTATTGCCTCATTCAGAATTCGCAACTTTACCTTCTTTATTTTTCTTCGTATGACCATGCTCTTCGTCTTATTTGCATTTATCTTCATCTCATAGGCCTACTATTCACAGTATATACTTATAATAATAATAATAATAATAATAATAATAATAATAATAATAATAATGATGATGATGATTTAAGTAGCGCTATATTATTCAAGATCTGTAGTGAATCAGAAGCAAATTTCCTTCGCATATTTGATTACCTGACGGTATTATTCAACCACTGCTCCATTGCTCCATTCATTCATACTGTTCTTCCCAAGGGCAGGTCTTTCATTGCAAACTCAGCATTCTCCAATCTTCCCTATTTTCTGCTTTCCTCTTAGTCTCCGCATATGATCCATGTATCTTTATGTCGTCTATCATCTGATATCTTCTTCTGCCCCGAACTCTTCTCCCGTCCACTATTCCTTCCAGTGCGTCCTTCAGAAGGCACTTTCTTCTCAATCAGTGACCCAGGCAATTCCTTTTCCTCTTCCTGATCAGTTTCAGCATCAAGTTTCTTCACCCACTCTTTCCAACACAGCTTCGTTTCTTATTGTCTGTCCATTTCACACTCTCCATTCTTCTCCATATCCACATTTCAAATGCTTTTATTCGCTTCTCTTCACTTCGTCGTAATGTCCATGTTTCTGCCCCATACAATGCCACACTCCATACACAGCACTTCACTAGTCTCTTCCTTAGTTACGTCTCCAGATGTCAGCAGAAGATGCTCCTTTTTCTATTAAAAGCTTCCTTTGCCTGCATTTTATTGCTATATGCATAAGATTTGCTGATGATATGGCGTTGTTAGAAGAAGAGGAGACGATGTTAAGGGATATGATACTGAAGCTAAATGACAGCTGTGAGCAATATGGGATGAAGATAAATGCAAACAAGGCGAAGACCATGGTTATCAGAAGAAAAATAAAGAAAGTAAACGTGCGAATTCTAAATTTGGCTGTAGAGCAAGTACACAGCTTCAAATACTTGGAGTGTACTACAAGCAGTAACATGAGCTGCTGCCAAGAAGTCAAATGGAGGATAGCATTGGCAAAGGAAGCTGAAAGAGGGAAAGCGTGGGAAAAGGATGGGCAGAAATAAAGATAGAAAGAAATTAAGGAAGAACTGAAGGAAATAAAGGAGAAAGAGAAGTTGCAGTAAGTAAATAATAAAAAAAGACAGAGAATAAAGAATGGAGAAATGATAAGAAAAAGAAAAGAAGGGAAAACAATAGATTGGCGGAATGAAAGAAGAAGTAAATAAGAACAGAGAAATGTGAAAAAAGAAGAAGGAATGGAAGAAAGGGGAACATAGAGGAAAGAGTGAAGGACATAAATAAGTAAAGAATTAACTAAAATGGAAACTTTAAAGACAGAAAAGAGAAAGAATAGTAAAAAAATGGAGTGCACGAAAAAAATAAACAAAAGAACAGAAGTAAATAAGAAAATAGGCCTAAATGAAGGAGAAATGGAGAAAACAAATAAAGAAAAATTAGGTAAACCGAAAGAAAGATAAATAAAGGAAATGGAAGAAGAAGAAGAAAACATACCAAAAAAACAATCGATATAAAACATTCATATTCTTATACAAGAATGCCTAACGTAGACGCTATGATTATCTGATAAAAAGTCGTTAAAATGATGACAAAACAAATAACTTCAGGCGAATTCTTTCGATCTTTCAGTTTCTGGTGATTATTCAATTCAGAATGATTGTAATAATCTTGTAAGAGTTGCTCCACAATATGAAAACGTCTGCCCTCTAGTAACGAAATACGGAAGCCGGATGGTCCCACGCGAGGTCACGACACCTATGCCGTCTAAATTTAATTACGTCACCAGTGGCACGCTTTACTCTCATATGCCACTTTTACTCGTGACCTCTGTCGAAGATAATGAGAAGTCTGGAGGGCAAATTCATACACATGAATTGAATTTAATTAAATTAAAATTGAAATAGATTAAAATAAAATCAGTTAAGTTAAATTAAATAAATGAAGTACTATTAAAATAAAATAAAAACGAATTAAATTAAAACGTATACATTATCTACAGTTCTGAACAAACAGAAACAAATATAACAAAAACCACAATTTAGAGACTAGTCGAGCAAAATTATATAGAATAGGCTATATCATAAAAATATCACTTTCGCCTTGATATTATTCATCATTGTCTTCATCCTCTGCTTTTATTACCTCCCTCTTTCTCATTCTTTTTATTCGATTTCTCTTCTTTTGAATTTTTCTCATCTTTTCTTGCTTCTCTCCTCTCGGCTACTCTTATCCTTATATTTGTTTCACATTTTCAAATTTCCATGCATTTTTATCTCCTCTTTTAACTATGCTTCTTCCACTTTTTCTTTTACGTTTCTTTCACGTTTCATTCCTGTTTACATCATCTTCTTTCCCTATGTTTCTTTCGTTTTCTCTTTCTACAACTAATTCACCTTCTCACTTTCCACAGTTACTTCACCTCCTCTCTTTGTACGACTACATCACTTCCTTTCTTTCTACTATAATTTCACATCCTCTTCTTCTGTGGCCGTTTGACTTCTCTTTCTGTGACTATTTCACCTTCTCTATTTCTAAGAATATTTCATATCTCTTTCTATACTATTTCACCTCCCCTCTATTTACGACATTTCATCTTCTCTCTTTCTACTAATATTTCACCTTCTCTCCTTCTATGACTATTTCACCTCCTCTCCTTCGAATATTTCATCTCCTTTCCTACGACAAATTCACCTCGTCTCCTAGACTATTTCACCTCCTCTCGTACGAATATTTGACTTCCTCTCCTTCTACGACTATTTCACCTACTCCACTATGAATATTTCACCTCATATCTTACGAATATTTCACCTCCCCTCTTCTACGACTATTTCACCTCCTCTCCCACGACTATTTAACCTCCTCTCCTATGACTATTTCACCTCCTCTCCTTCTACGACTATTTCACCTCTTTTCCTTCTACGAATATTTCAAATCCTCTCCTACGAATTTTTCACCTCCTCTCCTTCTATGACGAGTTCGTCTCCTCTCTTCCTACGACTATTTCAATCCTCTTTTACTACGATTATTTCACTTCATCTTTTTCTACGACTATTTCATCTCATTTTTCTACGACTATTTCACCTGATCTCTTTCTATAATTGAAGCGTCGGCTGGAACAACATTATAAGTTACATTTGGTAAAATTTACAGGAGCTGCAAAAATGTGTACGCGTACAACGTTGTTCTTATGAGGGTAGCAAACTTTTGAGTGGACAAATTTCACGTACTGCATTGATGGACAGTTGCAAGCCAAGGATTATAGGAAGGTAACATGACATACAACATTATTACACGGAAACACGCCGAATGAAAATTTTGTAACTTACAACGTTGTTTCAGCCGACGCTTCAATTATTTCACCCCCTCTCTTTCTCCTACCACTTCACCTCCTCTTATTCTACGACTATTTCACCTCCTCTCCTACTATTTCATCTCCCCTTTTTCTACTATTTCATTTCCTCTCTTTCTACAACTATTTCAGCCCCTCTATTTGTGCGACCTCTTTTTTTACGATTATTACATTTCTCCTTTCTCTACGATAATTTCACTATTTCTTTTCATGAGTATTTCATATTTTCTTCATAGTAATAATCAAATAATAATAGTAGTAGTAATAAGAATAAAATTAAATAAATAAATAAGTAAATAAATAAATAAATAAATAAATAAAGGAACATTTGGAGAGCGGAAGCTGAGGTGATGATAATGATGATGATGGATGATAATAATAATAATAATAATAATAATAATAATAATAATAATAATAATAATAATAATAGAGTTGTAATGACTTCCACTCTCCAAATGTTTCTTTTGATCACTTCACAAATATTTTTTAAATATCTCCCCCCCCTTTGTTTTACCAACATTTTGTTTCATTTCCGCTTGAACCCCATTGTACCACGAAATGTGTATTATATTTTCGTTAATGCCTGGGAGTATGAGCCGTGTCTTCTGTTTTTCTGTTACATGTGTATCTTTATTGTTGAGTCACAATCATAAAACTCACAGTAGTGAGTCTGAAACAATCGAAAATGCCCAGTTCCACATTTCTTGAAAGGTGGTGATGAAATACACAGCTATATAGAAATAAGGCATTCATGAGACTTTGCCGGATATGATGATGGGCCAACATTCCTCGAACACGAGACCTCGCTGGCGCTTCCTGTCCGTTACGTAAACACGCGACAAGGCTTCAGGCGTTGATAATGGTCAAGGGCAGCGGCTTGGGAAAATTCTCAGACTGGAAGGCATAAGAGTAGCCGTGCGCTTGAAGTCCTCTTCTCTGTTCATATTCTCATCGCTGCTCGTGATTTCTTAGCAGATATTTTTCTGTATTTTTCTCGTAGTTAAAAACTACAATTAAACCATAAACGAATTCCTACACAACCACAAATTTCATGGCAACTGTTAGATATGAGAATTTGTTTGTTAAAGACAGAATGAGCAAGGAATTACGAGGAATTTAATATATTTTTCACTGCGTTGCTGTTAAAATACCCGAAAACTACATTGTCTTCTTATTATTAGTTCACATAAACCAAGGCTAGGATTTCTTGACCTCCTCCGTCATCAAGGAAAACCTGCTGTCTTTCAGTGCCATATGTTTTGCTTATAACTTATTTTGGAAGTCTGTGACATTCTAATTTCTGAACATAGTTGTACCACTATATATATATATATATATATATATATATATATATATATATATATATATATAAATGATACTCGGGAGGAAATTAAACACAGAATAAATATGGGGAATACCTGTTATTATTCGGTTGAGAAAATTTTATCATCCAGTCTGCTATTTCATGTTGAAGATATACCGATAAGCTGTCACAATTTGACTATAATTATGTGTGTATATACCGCCTTTGCTTATCATACAATATGAATGAATTAATTAATCATATTTTTCTCATTAACGTTTTCGGTACGTAACTTGTACCATCTTCAGATGTTTGTATATGATGCTAATTGTTAACCAAGCCTGTGGGTGCATGTATCTGGACTTAAATGGTCGGTGTTTTTGTGCATGCTATGCGATGTCGGTGAAGTGTTGTCATGATTACACAAATGATCACCTTAACTCTTATATACTATTTGCTGGTACCACACTTTATCAAACTTAAATTAAAATGTTTCAGTCATTATTTAAAAAACACTATATAAAACACTGTTTAAAAACACTGTTTAAAACTATTTAAAAGCACTTAGTTTTACATCACTTTGTATCAGCCTAGCATCAAGCACGAGCAGATCAATACACGTTAAAACTACACGCCAGGCGATACTAAAGCCACGGACCTGACAATCTCCATTCTGTTATAATATTACATATGCCAACAACTTAATAGAAGTGTCTCAACATCACTTTTAGAAAACATAGTCATGTTACGATATTGCGTCCAACTCAACGCTAAACAAGATCACCACAAGTGCCTCATTTAACTTCAAACCAGCAAACACCACATAATAAGTGATCACATACCTCACATAGTCAAAGTGATGTAAAACTAAGTGCTTTTAAATAGTTTTAAACAGTGTTTTTAAACAGTGTTTTATATAGTGTTTTTAAATAATGACTGAAACATTTTAATTTAAGTTTGATAAAGTGTGGTACCAGCAAATAGTATATAAGAGTTAAGGTGATCATTTGTGTAATCATGACAACACTTCACCGACATCGCATAGCATGCACAAAAACACCGACCATTTAAGTCCAGATACATGCACCCACAGGCTTGGTTAACAATTAGCATCATATACAAACATCTGAAGATGGTACAAGTTACGTACCGAAAACGTTAATGAGAAAAATATGATTAATTAATTCATTCATATTGTATGATAAGCAAAGGCGGTATATACACACATAATTATAGTCAAATCCAGTCTGCTGTCGAAAAATCTGAAAGTTAGAATTTATAAAACAGTTATATTACCGATTGTTCTTTATGGTTATGAAACTTGGACTCTCACTTTGAGAGAGGAACAGAGATTAAGGGTGTTTGAGAATAAGGTGCTTAGGAAAATATTTGGGGCTAAGAGGGGTGAAGTTACAGGAGAACTTTCTCAAGTTACACATCACAGAACTGCACGCATTGTATTCTTCACCTGACATAATTAGGAACATTAAATCCAGACGTTTGAGATGGACAGGGCTTGTAGCACTTATGGGCGAATCCAGAAATGCATATAGAGTGTTAGTTGGGAGCCTGGAGGAAAAAAGACCTTCAGGTAGGCCGAGATGTGGATGGGAAGATAATATTAAAATGGATTTGAGGGAGGTGGGATATGGTGATAGAGAATGGATTAATCTTGCTCAGGATAGGGACCAATGGCGGGCTTATGTGAGGGTGGCAATGAACCTCCGGGTTCCTTAAAAGCCAGTAAGTAAGTTGTACCACTTCTATTTTTCAAGGATATAATTTTCTAATTACCTCAAAGGTGCTTAGTTTTACTTTCATTTAAGTTTTGTGATGCTATATGAAAGCAATTCACATCTTCTTCTTCTACTTCCAAAATAGACTTAATGCCTGTTCCCCTTCAATAATCTACCTCTACTGTGTCTTTCCATCTCCTCTTTGGTCGTTCTATGCGTCTTGGCTATTTCTACTGCTGTGTCGTTTGTCATTCGGCTTATGTGATCATGACATTCTTTTCTTTTGTTTTTTTTTTTAAATATAAAATTAGATATTTCATCAAAACCTGACATGTCCATTTTCAGAAAATTCAGTTCAGAGGCCAAAAACTCAAATCTCTGCAATGAACAAAATATTTTCTGTGGTGAAATATTATTATTATTTTTTTTTTGCTGTAAATTCTTATAAAATTTCATCACAGAAAAATATTAGTTTATTACAGAGACACATATTTGTAGCATTTTCTGAAAATGGACATGTCAAGTTTTGAATGTTTGCTCCTCAATTTGTCGCTTCTAATTTAGTTCCTTAAGGAAGGAGAATACTGGAATTTTGAAATTTCTTGTTTTCTCCTTGAAACTTACAATTTTTTGTGTACTGGACAACGACAAGTATAAATTATACATTTGAGTATGAGGTTAAAAAAAGCAAAAGGAGATCAAAATTAATGCTGTGCTTTATAGCAAAAAATATGAATCATTCAGGTTCTACCAATATTAAATTATTATTTCGTCTTGTGCCATGATTTTGTGACTATAATATAACACTTATACAACTTTTATAGTAAAATTTTATAAATTTGTTCTTATGAAATATATTAAATTCAGAATAAATCAATTTATTTGGATAGTCAAATGGTTTATTTAAACAAATTCTAATTTTATACGTTTCTGTAGTAAATTTAATGGTTTAAGATAATTTTTGTACTTTCACCTCAAACAATAATGCCATATTGAACACTACACTAAAAAAAGGGCTGAATAAACGCAGAACTCTAATGGATAAGTAGCATCGAAGATTATCTTACGAAGATAAGTAATGTGATGAGATCATCTTAAATTCTGATCAATAATAACACCCAGGTATTTCACATAATATGTGGCTTCTTTAAATGGTGGACATTGTACATCTCTTAGGGTGTAAACACGAATTTTTTAATTTTGAGTGATGACGTCGATATTCAGGGAATGAGTTAACAGTCTATAACGAATGTATTTTATCGTCATGCAGATAATGAATTGGCTAGAAGATCCAGATATTTTATCAAAACGTCATCAACGAATCTGGAGCGAGCAAGAAGCGATGAGGCAGAATTGCGTCTTTTTTCTTGTACGCCAGAAACCTATCTGCTTTAATGTTTACATGTTTTATAATAGATGAAGTGTTTTAATATCGTTAGGGTATTTTTATTCCATTTTTTCCTCTTAAGGGTATATGTTCGTGAACGACCACAAATATTATCAGAAAATGCTCTAAATTTCTAAAATTTTATAAGAAAACGAACTCACAATTTTTCATTTCACAAGTTTGATATTTTTATTCAAAAGAAATATTTTCTCAACTTTTCGTATAGAAAAGTGAAATTTTCAGGTATAGGCCTATTTATTTAGTAGCCTTACAGAATGTTTTCGTAAATCTAATATACCGTATATACGTATTACTGAAGATAGTGTATTGAAAATTTTGAAAATATTCGCATGGAAATTGTTTGTAAGGAAATGAATTAACAAAGCAACTACTGTTACATCATAAGAAAAAGATGCGTGCCCATGTGTTGTAAAAATGTCAGCTCTATAGCTTCAGCAGATTTCGAGAAAATAATTTAATATTCTGATGATAGGAAGTTGCTCACAAATATCACCTTAAAAGCATAATGCGATAAGAGTTTTGTTATGTAATATTAGTTACACTTAAAACAGATACAGTACCGAGGTAACTTTGCTTTGTACTGTAATATTGTTTTGATTAGTTTATTGATTACTTTTGTAAGGCTAAAGATATCATCAATATAAATTCCAACTTATCATGTCATACTCAATCTCTTTCTTTGGAATATCACTTTGTTTATGAATAATGTGTTTCATCCACTTAATACAGTATAATATTATACTACTATGGAATTTAAGTGAATATTTCTTCCTAACTCTCTATTATGTTATTAAGATTTAAAACACAAGTGAAATATTAAGAAATCAGTGTTAGTACTTTTGTTTTACAGACAATATAGATAATATTAAACAGAAAGAAGCCATATAAGAATAACGACATAAAATTTCACTTTCCGTTTGAAGTTTGTGCACCACTGTTTTCTTAATCCAACAGGTTGCTTATTTATATACACAACCCTTCCTCCTTCCATACTTAGCGCTTGCTGCCCGCGCACGACGTCAAGGTCAGAAAAATGCGCTTGCTTTGACATCACTGCTCTAGAAGTCTAGAATCTTATATCAAGAACATTTCTACCTGCTCGAATTGTTTAGCCACTTCTAACAAAGAATCAGAATATACAGGATATTCAATTTACCTTTCTACAACATTCGACAGAGTTCCCTCATGATGAAACGAATTTTCTTTCCCTCTTCGCTCTGCCCCGTACTTTCGCAACGGTCTACATGGGTGTGTGACGGCTTAAACTCCATTATACTGTCAAATAAATTGCCTATTTTCCATATACAGAAATCCACGCTGCCACAGGAGAATTGGTACACAATGCAATGCTGTTAATAACATTGCACAATACTTGGATATTTACATATAGAAGACCCGTTTCCTTATTGGGCAGTGCATTATATATTCAAATAATTACCATTCATTCGCGTTGCAAGATCATGTACCTTCCTACCCAGTCTCTGTAAGTAAAAGTTTTCAAACGTGACTGAGCGGAAGTTTCTTTGGAGAAGTGATTCTTACTGTTTTTATTTCTTATTATAGTAATATTCAACAGATTAAAGCAAGGAGATGCACTATCACCTTTACTTTTTAACTTCGCTCTAGAATATGCCATTAGGAAAGTTCAGGATAACAGGCAGGGTTTGGAATTGAATGGGTTACATCAGCTTCTTGTCTATGCAGATGACGAGAATATGTTAGGAGAAAATACACAAACGATTAGGGAAAACACGGAAATTTTACTTGAAGCAAGTAAAGCGATCGGTTTGGAAGTAAATCCCGAAAAGACTAAGTATATGATAATGTCTCGTGACCAGAATATTGTACGAAATGGAAATATAAAAATTGGAAATTTATCCTTCGAAGAGGTGGAAAAATTCAAATATCTTGGAGCAACAGTAACACATATAAATAATAATAATAATAATAATAATAATAATAATAATAATAATAATGATTTATTTTAGCTGGCAGAGTTAAGGCCGTAAGGCCTTCTCTTCCACTCAACCAGCAAAAAGTGTATATACATATGCATGAACTTACAAAGAATCCAACAATTTGATTTAGATGAGAGTTACATGTATACAAAAGTTATTTACAAATTAAACAACAAAATACTATGAACTATTAATTAAACACTGAAATAAACTGTGTAGCAGAATTAAACTAAAATACATAGAATGTTAATATATTTCAAATAATATTAGGTAATAGAAAGAGATTATTACGAGACAATTAAAATACAGCACAATCAGGATGATGTCTAAAGAAAAAAGTAACAATGTAGTCAGTGATAGTTTAAATCAGTATGATTGGAGTGAAATGCTAAGAAGGTTCTCTTTTAAGCTGTTCTTAAATGACACTCGGGAGGAAATTAAACGCAGACTAAATATGGGAAATGCGTGTTATTATTCGGTTGAGAAGCTCTTATCATCCAGTCTGCTGTCCAAAAATCTGAAAGTTAGAATTTATAAAACAGTTATATTACCGGTTGTGAAACTTGGACTCTCACTCTGAGAGAGGAACATAGGTTTAAGGGTGTTTGAGAATAAGGTGCTTAGGAAAATATTTGGGGCTAAGCGGGATGAAGTTACAGGAGAATGGAGAAAGTTAACACAACACAGAACTGCACGCATTGTATTCTTCACCTGACATAATTAGGAACATTAAATCCAGACGTTTCAGATGGGCAGGGCATGTAGCACGTATGGGCGAATCCAGAAATGCATATAGAGTGTTAGTCGGGGGACCGGAGGGAAAAAGACCTTTGGGGAGGCCAAGACGTAGATGGGAGGATAATATTAAAATGGATTTGAGGGAAGTGGGGTATGATGATAGAGACTGGATTAATCTTGCACAGGATAGGGACCGATGGCGGGCTTATTTGAGGGCGGCAATGAACCTTCGGGTTCCTTAAAAGCCATTTGTAAGTAAGTAAGTAATATTCAACAGATGATTATACTTTGTGCAGTAGATAAAATTGTGTAATGAGGTACAATAATGAATATTAATAATTTATTGCGTTTTAATTAGATGCAATTCACCACCTTTACTCTATGGGTAGCGTACGTGCTTAAAATCCAAACCCTAGTTAGGGAAAGTCAATGAAAAAAAAGTACCCAACATGTGGGACAAACTACCAAATATACTAAAATCACTAACGAAAAGACAGAGGAAAACAGAACCGTCAAAAATTTACTGGATTTATTAACCCTTAAATTGACAGAGTATCCTATAAGATACAACATTTTAATTTATGCTATAATTTTAATAAAATTACAGAAAATAAATTTGTAGGAAAACATAACTTGAAGCAAAATTATAAAATAATATAGAACAAAGTATAGTATGACATTGCATTAGTTGTTTTCTTTACAGTCCGACGCGGTTTAAGAAAAAGAGCGTGGGAGACATTAAGTATGGACACTTCGCGTCGGTACCTTTGATGTAGCCGGACTAATTTGAATGATCTTCAAGCCAGCTAGAGCGTGAGATTCTGCTTTCTCCCTAGAGTTGGCGCTGACATCACACTAGCTAGCAGTCGACACAGTGGAAATATAACACATATAATTAATACATCTAGGTACATTATGTACTCAAATAAAATAAATTGGATCTATAAAATAATAAATCCGTCATTAACTGTAATGTCTAGACTCTAGAGTTCCTTTGTAATGAGAGTTGAGACGTTGACCCCAACAACAATTAAAATATGCAATGATTTGATAGCACTGAAAATGGAAAAAAACAAAACATTTATGAGAAGTAAAACCATATACCTATATTATATTGTATACTAATATTCAACGAATTTGATACAATTTTATAATGTATTATATTATTTTATAATATAATTTATTATATCTGAAATATAAAAAAGTATTATTACAACTGGTTTGTCCAGCGAATAGGGATTACAAAGAATAGACACTGAGCGAATTTTTCTGTGTTTTGTTTCTCTGTGCGCCGGCGTTTAGTTCCACTTTCAAGCGCTAGAGATCAGTGTAATCGAGCACACGCTAAGATAATAATTGTAATAATATTCTAATCTTCTTCAACTTGGTGTGGTTACCAAAGACAAAGAATGTATAAACAGTAACATTTAAAATGATATTAAAAATGTCTTACAAGAAATTTGTTTACAAAAAACTAAAATTTACAGTAGATAATATTTCTTACTTACTTACTTACTTACTTACTTACTTACTTACTTACTTACTTACTTACTTACTGGCTTTTAAGGAACCCGGAGGTTCATTTCCGCCCTCACATAAGCCCGTCTTTGGTCCTATCCCGAGCAAGATTAATCCAGTCCCTACCATCATATTCCACCTCCTTCAAATGAATTTTAATATTATCCTCCCATCTACGTCTCGGCCTCCCCAAAGGTCTTTTCCCCTCTGGCCTCCGAACTAACACTCTATATGCATTTCTGGATTCGCCCATACGTGCTACATGCCCTGCCCATCTCAAACGTCTAGATTTAATGTTCCTAATTATGTCAGGTGAAGAACACAATGCGTGCAGTTCTGCGTTGTGTAATTTTCTCCATTCTCCTGTAACTTCATCCCTCTTAGCCCCAAATATTTTCCTAAGCACCTTATTCTCATACACCCTTAGCCTCTGTTCCTCTCTCAAAGCGAAATACAAGTTTTACAATCAAACAGAACAACCGCTAATATAACTGTTTTATAAATTCTAACTTTCAGATTTTTTGACAGCAGACTAGATGACAAAAGCTTCTCAACCGAATAATAACAGGTATTTCCCATATTTATTCTGCGTTTAATTTCCTCCCGAGTGTCATTTACATTTGTTACTGTTGCTCCAAGATATTTGAATTTTTCCACCTCTTCGAAGGATAAATCTCCAACTTTTATAGTTCCATTTCGTACAATATTCTGAACACGAGACATAATCATATACTTAGTCTTTTCGGGATTTACTTCCAACCCTACCCCTTTACTTGCTTCAAGTAGAATTTCCGCGTTTTCCCTAATCGTTTGTGGATTTTCTCCTAACATATTCACGTCATCCGCATAGACAAGAAGCTGATGTAACCCGTTCAATTCCAAACCCTCTGCGTTATCCTGAACTCTCGTAATGGCATATTCTAAAAATATTCTAAATATAATATTTCACATAATGAAAATTTATAAAAATACAGATAAAAGGACTGAGAAAATTCAACTGTAATTTGAATTGAAATACAAATGTCGCCGTAAAATCTGCAGAAAACCATTCAAACCTATGATAGAAATTTAAATATTTGTATGAAACGAAATTAATATTTAAATTAAATTTAGCTGTAGCCTACATTATATGTTCTGAAGGTACCTAACTAACATTACAAGTACAGTACAATATCTGAAGCCCCCCTCCCCGAAAACCAAACTCTGGATGCGCCCCTGAGGAGGAGGATAAGAAAAAAGAAGAATAAAATATCCACAACGTCATCACAATGCAGCTATAATCAGTACTGTGCTAAGTGTGACACAGAAAAACTCTTTCTCTGCATCTCAGTTTTGTTTAATCTTGACATTGGACTCTACTGAGTACAACGATAAAACCACAAAACAGTGGTGATGTATTTATCGCGTGTGACGCAAGCGACTGTAGATTTTATTTCGATAAAAAACAGGTCCATTGTATTGCTGTGCAGAACATATTATTGTACCATTAAACATCTGCATGATTTTTGCTCTCTGACAAACATGTCTGTCCAAGGTAGATAAATATAACACGTACACATACAAATATGCAGAGTAATGTTGACTTTTTAACCTGTCACAGAATCACAATAAGATAACGTGAACACAAAAAAAATGAAGCTCGAAGAGGTGAAGAGAAAGCAGGAGAAGAAAGTGAAGAGAGAAGTATGAATGAAATAAAATGGGGGAATTTCGAATGGTGACAAATCTGATGTAAGCCTATATTATATACGCGCATACTTGTAAACAATCTCGTACTAGTGAAATATTTGTGTGAGCTCCAGGCTTATTTGCCATTTCTCTCACTTCTGGGTAAACAATCCCATTGATAATTTTGAAATTAAAAGACAAAAATTGGATGCAACGTTTTACACAGAAGGTAGTTTATCGCTAACATGGAGACGATGCTCTACTGTTACCACAGATTGAATAGCCCAAGAGCAGGTCTTTAATTGCAAACCCAGCATTCTCTAATCTTTCATATTTTCTGCCTTCCTCTTAGTCTTCGAATATGATCAATATATCTTAATGTCGTCTATCATCTGATATCTTCTTCCGCCCTTCCTCTTAGTCTCCGAATATGATCCATATATGTTAATGTCGTCTATCATCTGATATCTTCTTCCGCCCTTCCTCTTAGTCTCCGAATATGATCCATATATCTTAATGTCGTCTATCATCTGATATCTTCTTCCGCCCTTCCTCTTAGTCTCCGAATATGATCCATATATCTTAATGTCGTCTATCATCTGATATCTTCTTCCGCCCTTCCTCTTAGGCTCCGAATATGATCCATATATCTTAATGTCGTCTATCATCTGATATCTTCTTCCGCCCTTCCTCTTAGTTTCCGAATATGATCCATATATCTTAATGTCGTCTATCATCTGATATCTTCTTCCGCCCTTCCTCTTAGTCTCCGAATATGATCTATATATCTTAATGTCGTCTATCATCTGATATCTTCTTCCGCCCTTCCTCTTAGTCTTCTCATATGATACATATATCTTAATGTCGTCTATCATCTGATATCTTCTTCCGCCCTTCCTCTTAGTCTCCGAATATGATCTATATATCTTAATGTCGTCTATCATCTGATATCTTCTTCCGCCCTTCCTCTTAGTCTCCGAATATGATCCATATATCTTAATGTCGTCTATCATCTGATATCTTCTTCCGCCCTTCCTCTTAGTTTCCGAATATGATCCATATATCTTAAGGTCGTCTATCATCTGATATCTTCTTCCGCCCTTCCTCTTAGTCTTCTCATATGATCCATATATCTTAATGTCGTCTATCATCTGATATCTTCTTCCGCCCTTCCTCTTAGTCTCCGAATATGATCCATATATCTTAATGTCGTCTATCATCTGATATCTTCTTCCGCCCTTCCTCTTAGTCTCCGAATATGATCCATATATCTTAATGTCGTCTATCATCTGATATCTTCTTCCGCCCTTCCTCTTAGTCTCCGAATATGATCCATATATCTTAATGTCGTCTATCATCTGATATCTTCTTCCGCCCTTCCTCTTAGTCTCCGAATATGATCCATATATCTTAATGTCGTCTATCATCTGATATCTTCTTCCGCCCTTCCTCTTAGTCTCCGAATATGATCCATATATCTTAATGTCGTCTATCATCTGATATCTTCTTCCGCCCCGAACTTTTGTCCCGTTCACCATTCCTTCCAGTGCATCTTTGAGTAGGCAGTTTCTTTTCAGCCAGTGACCCAACCAATTTTTTTTTTCTCTTCGTCATCAGTTTTAACATTCTTCACCCACTATTTCCAGCACAGCTTCATTTCTTATTCTGTCTTGTCCATTTCGCACGCTCCATTCTTCTCCATATTCACATTTCAAATGCTTGTAGTAGTTGTTCTTTACTTTGTCGTAATGTCCATGTTTCTGCCTCTATACAATAACACACTCCACACAAAGCATTTCACTAGTATCTTCCTTAGTTATTTTTCCAGATGTCAGCAGAAGATGCTCCTTTTCCTATTAAAAGCTTCCTTTGCCATTGCTGACCTGCTTTTCACTTCCTGGCAGCAGCTCAGAGAAGAACATGTGAGCAAAATTTCAAAGAAATTGAACTATCTTCTTTTTCTTAATTTCTTGTAAAATTCTAGGAAAAATATAAACTTTTATTTTCTTTTTATTCGCAATTAATTTAAATGATAATTCATACATCAAAAGAAAGCCTATACAACGTGTAACTTATTAGTGTATACGAAATTTTTCTGATCTGTGTAAAATAGTTTCATAGATAACGTTTTAGGGAAAGAAGTTACAGGAAATCTCTTTTTGAATATTATTTTAAATACAGCCTCTATTTTCGTAACATAGTTTCATATCAATGTATGAAGTCTTTATAAATGTAACATTTTCACTTTTCACATTTATGGTACAGCCACAGACGTAAAAAAAATGCAAGAATGCAGTATTATAAAGAAAATGATATATCTGCTCTCAAGAGTATCACAGAATCACAAATCTTGTCTTAAATGAAAGCTGAAAGAATGCAAATATCTTTTTTTACGATTTTTAGAAATTTTAATTTTTATATCGTTATTTTTATTGTGAATTTTTATGAACAGAAAGAAAAGTTGCACGTCTATTTTTAACGTATTGTTTAATTTGAAATTTGACAATTTCCTCTGACAGAATTATTCATGTATATTGTGAGAATATACCCTGAAAATGCTATTCAATTATCTCTGTTATTGTCTGAGACATTACATATTAAATGTTTAAAAATGTAAAATAAACAAATTCCGGATATTCAAAGGAGAAGTTTGAGCACAGATTAAAGGAACAGGAACGCAGAAAAAAAATACGTAAAAGCAATTATTTTCTTCCCAACGACTTTGAAATTTCGCTCAAATTAAGACAATAGGCTATAAATAAAAAAAATGTACATTTTGACACATATTTGGTTATTCTTGTAGTTCCTTCGTCTTAATTAAGGAAAATGTAAGGCAAATATTCGATAATCACATGGAAAATCTTCGGCCCCCATCTCGCCAAATTTCATCTTTATATTCTGAAAATATAATTACAAATTATACTTTTAATCATTTTGAATTTATAGATAACCTTGTAACAGAAGATATCATTGAATAAACCCTGCTATAAATGGAAAAACTGCCTCTATTGATAGAAACCAATTCCAACATCGTTAAATAACCTAGTAGTTGATACAGCGTCGTTAAATAATCAATTAAAACTTCTCGAATTACGCTTTTTATGCAGGTTTTAGTTACCGCAATTTACAATCCTCCCTACGTCCGTCTCTGTAATCACACGAGCTGACTTGTACTGCAATCAGAACATAAACGTCATCGGGTGGAACTGGTCTGTTATGTAAAAGTTTCTTGTACACTAACCACAGTCTCAGCTGCATATACATTTTAAATAATTTGTTTCAATTTCTTGTCGATACGCCAGCGCATAAACAGAGTGCTTCGCTTGAGAAATTGAGAATTTCCTGTGATGGAAATCACACGGATTTAAATCGAGGGATCTCGGAAATTCGACTCACAAAAATTATATGAAATAATGAATAATTTCGAAGGAAAAATTGTTCCGGGGCCGGGTATCGAACCCGGGACCTTTGGTTAAACGTACCAACGCTCTACCAACTGAGCTACCCGGGAACTCTTTCCGACACCGATCCAATTTTTCCCTCTATATCCACAGACCTCAAAGTGGGCTGACAATCGTAGAGCAACCAACATTGAGTGCACACTAACTCTGTGTGACTTAAATTGTGGTTTTCTGTTAACGAACAGTGACGTGTATTATGCAAGTCAAGCTTTCAAGTATAACTCCCTGTAAAGTTGATTTGAATAGTTTCGAAGGAAAAATTGTTCCGGGGCCGGGAATAGATGTTTTTTAATGTTATGTTTTATTTAACGACGCTCGCAACTGCAGAGGTTATATCAGCGTCGCCGGATGTGCCGGAATTTTGTCCCGCAGGAGTTCTTTTACATGCCAGTAAATCTACTGACATGAGCCTGTCGCATTTAAGCACACTTAAATGACATCGACCTGGTCCGGGATCGAACCCACAACTCCGGGCATCGAACCCGGGACCTTTGGTTAAACGTACTAACGCTCCACCAACTGAGCTACCCGGGAACTCTATCCGACACCGATCCAATTTTTCCCTCTATATCCACAGAACTCAAATTGGGCTGACAACCGTCGAGCAACCAACATTGAGTGCACACTAACTCTGTGTGTATGAAATAAGTTTGAGTTACAACTGAAACATCACCTTATGACACCAATAGAATCCTGATAGGTGAGGGCACCACTTATACAGAGTGGAAGAAATATAGCTGTACAGATGCCAATTCCTTGGATAGAGTATAACAAAAAATTCTAATACCTTATTACAGACATCGGCAAAGCAGACAATACGCCCGTAACTGCCTGCCGTCCGGCGCAGCTGCAGAGCAGGTTAAAATTTAAGACTGGTCCATTCAGCCCGGGTTTTATAAGCTCAGTCTGACGGGACTCGAGAAAGCCTGCCTGTGTGCTCGAATTGTAGAGTGACTTGCATTCAGGTATCATGGTTGTCATGAAACAGTACTATGATGAAATCTAAGTTCGTTGGCCATTTAGGCACTTAAAAAATCTGTATTTTCCGGTAAAATACTGCAGAAAATTCTTGATTAAAGTAACATAATTTTACAATTTATTGCACTACAGAATTTAATAAAATAATAAGATAAATATTATACATTTAATTTTTGTGACTAGTTAAAGAAAAAAGAAAAGGAGAAGAGAGGACGGGAAGGGACGGGAAGGAAAAGAGAAGAGAAAAGAAAAGAAAAGGGAAAAGGAAAGGTAAGGGGAGATAAAAGAAAAGGAAACGGGAGAGGATAGAAAAGATGAAAGGAAAGGAAAGGTAAAGGGAAAGAAAAGGAAAGGAAAAGTAAAGGGAAAGAAAAGGAAAGGAAAAGTAAAGGGAAAGAAAAGGAAAGGGGAATGGAAAGGAAAGGAAAGGAAAGGAAAGGAAAGGAAAGGAAAGGAAAGGAAAGGAAAGGAAAGGAAAGGAAAGGAAAGGAAAAATGTTTAAAATACAAAAGGCTGGATAAAAAGTAATGGCAACAGTTCGATAATTCTGACATGACTTTATTCACAGGAGTACAACATTTACCTACCTTCAATATAGTCGCCCCCCTTATTTATCAACTTTTTCCAAATGTTTGAAAGGCGTCGTACACCATCAGTGCGTCCATGTTTGTTGATGTTCCGTATTGACCGCCCTATAGTACGGATAAATTCATCTCTGGTATTGTACCGGGTCCCTCATAGTGGTTCTTTCACTTTGGCGAAGAGATAGTAACCTCATGGACTCATATCTGGCGAGTACGGTGGATGTTACAGAATCTTCCATTGCCAGTGACGCAAAAGATCCTTGACAGCAGCAGCGGTGTGACTCCTTGCATTGTCAAGAAGAATGATGGGGTTTTGTACCACCAAATATCGTCGTTTTCTCCTGAGCGCTGGACGAAGGTGGTGGTGCTTCAGCAGTCCCTGATAACATTTGTGTGCACTACGATCACGTGCCACATCAATTTTGATGCAGGAACGTTTCTCTAGTTTTGTAAACATGGTCTTAGGGCGCTCGCACTATCCCTATGAAAGTCAACGTTCTACACACTGCAGTAGATTGACAGAGTACTGTCGCCGCTGGCTGCACTAACTCATCTGACAGTCCTTGTTCATGTCCACACAGCTGGCAGCTCTCGAACGCACCATCGTCATGTGACAGCAGTGTTGCCATAACATTTTATCCAGCCCTTCATTGGTAACAATTGAAACAGTGATTTCAAGAACATCCCAAGTCCCTATTTTTGCCAAATATGGTTTTACCCTGAATCGTGTTGTACGAAGTGGACTGCATCCATGGGGCTTCGCGACACATCGGTTGGGAACTACTGCCCTACTGTACATAGTCAGAATATGGGTCGAGGAACAGACTAATCCCATGATAACCGTTCATCATATTTGCGTAATAAGAAGGTCATTACAAAGTGCGAATTGTGTCCCACGCGTTTCTGACGAGAAATAAACTTTGGAAGCAATACAATGGGCCAAATACGCTACTACGCAGATCTCGTTCTTTTGCTATCGATTCCTTGTTACATTGGATTAAGTAGATGATAGATTAAACAATACTCTGTGCTTATTGAGAAAGCAACGACCTTTCAGCTACGGCCACGTACTATCTCATCTACAACCACTTTAGAACTGCACGGATTACGCTATCGCCTAGCGACAGATAGGCCTATCAACTCCTTAAGTTACAAGTTATCAGATCTGATTTCTTATTCAAAATACAAAAACAACGTTACACGGAATAATGAATATTGAGGAAGCTCTTACTGCCAATTGTGTTATTAATAAATGCCGATAAACCTTTAAGTATTCTCATTACACTGAAAGGGTACTTAAAACGTACAGCACGTTCAATAACTTCAAAATCACGTAAATTTCATTTAAGCTTACAGGGTTTTTCAAAAGTAAAAGGTGACTTTAATTGTTCATATTTCCCACACAATCTTAAAAATTCCGTCCGCGGCTTAATATAAAACAAAATGGGATTTTTTAAATCACCATGACAACGAGTTTATTTGTTTCTGATTGTTCTGATAGTCGTGTTACCAGTAGGCACTTTCCTGTAACTTGGCCTGCAAGATCACCAGACATTAATTATTGGTTGTGGGGGCCATATGAAGGAAAGTGTGTTCTTGAGCAAACCTACGAAATTTGATCAGTTGAAAGACTCCTTCGCACACACTGTGCTAGATATTCGAGAACACGAATAGAGCTGCTGTATACAGTATTGAAGAGGGACTGTTAATTGTACAAGAACAAAATGTTGGACAAATACAAAAACTATGACGAAGTTATGGCTATGGGAGTGGCGATGTGTGTGTGTATCCATTGTCTACCCACTTCACTTATATGATTCGGGTTTCGCATAATGCTGATAGATGGCAGGACTGTGACCCATTTTCAAGTTGTACACCACTTCGGCTGGCCACGTTATGCATGATGTGTATCTGTGAAGAGTTATGTCGTGTACTAGGTGAGCGTATATTTAAGTGTTCGTGTAATTGTATTGTAGGGAAATGTTGTAACTAAAACCTTGTGCATCCCTCGTGTTTATCGTACGGTTCGTCTTCCCCCCAGACGTTACCTGCACTTTGTTTATGTTTTCACTGTGCCTAAACGAGACGCTCTTCTGTATGTAGGTTGCAATGGAAAATTAGGTTTACTTATTATTATTAGACTATTATTATTATTATTATTATTATTATTATTATTATTATTATTATTATTATTATTATTATTATTATTATTCATAAGCAATATCTACCTTCGGGCCCCTACGAATGGTTTAAGATTTCAAAAAAAAAATTATACCTATAAGCCTAAATATCTCTCTCCAGTTGTCAGATGCATGAAAGCTGCCAATTTACATTGTATTAATTCAGATCCGTTTAATGTCCAGTTTGTTGTTTGGGTATTCTTATATTAAGCATATTCATTTCAACTTCATTCGTTGTGTTGTTTTTAGCCTTTCTGTATCATGTATTTTTGTAATTATCTATTTATTTTGTCATTATTGTTTATTTGTATTTGTCTCTAATTTTAATAATTATTTGTATGCACTGTTTGGTTATTCCTTGTACACTGTAAATCTTGTGCTGAACTGTTATTGGTCCCAGGCTCTTGTACACCACAATAAATATTAGTAAATAATTAAATAAATTATTAATATCATTAATGTAATAATTATTGTGTATTGCAATTATATATTGTGTATTACTTACTTACTGGCTTTTAAGGAACCCGGAGGTTCATTGCCGCCCTCACATAAGCCCGCCATCGGTCCCTATCCTGAGCAAGATTAATCCAGTCTCTATCATCATATCCCACCTCCCTCAAATCCATTTTAATATTATCTTCCCATTTATGTCTCGGCCTCCCTAAAGATCTTTTTCCCTCCGGCCTCCCAACTAACAATCTATATGCATTTCTGGATTCGCCCATACGTGCTACATGCCCTGCCCATCTCAAACATCTGGATTTAATGTTCCTAATTATGTCAGGTGAAGAATACAATGCGTGCAATTCTGCGCTGTGTAACTTTCTCCATTCTCCTGTAACTTCATCCCTCTTAGCCCCAAATATTTTCCTAAGCAACTTATTCTCAAATACCCTTAACCTATGTTCCTCTCTCAAAGTGAGAGTCCAAGTTTCACAACCATAAAGAACAACCGGTAATATAACTGTTTTATAAATTCTAACTTTCAGATTTTTTGACAGCAGACTGGATGATAAAAGCTTCTCAACCGAATAATAACAGGCATTTCCCATATTTATTCTGTGTTTAATTTCCTTCCGGGTATCATGTATATTTGTAACTGTTGCTCCAAGATATTTGAACTTCTTCACCTCTTCAAAAGATAAATTTCCAGTTTTTATATTTCCATTTCGTAAAATATTCTGGTCATGAGTCATAATCATGTACTTTGTTTTTTCGGGATTTACTTCCAAACCTATCTCTTTACTTGCTTCCAATAAAATTCCCGTGTCTTCCCTAATCGTTTGTGGATTTTCTCCTAACATATTCACGTCATCCGCATAGACAAGCAGCTGATGTAACCCGTTCAATTCCAAGCCCTCTCTGTTATCCTGGACTTTCCTAATGGCATATTAAAGTTAAAAAGTAAAGGTGATAGTGCATCTCCTTGCTTTAGCCCACAGTGAATTGGAAACGCATCTGACAGAAACTGATCTATACGAACTCTGCTGTACGTTTCACTGAGACACATTTTAATTAATCGATTAATAATTAATTCAGTTAATATATTGTGTATTAATTGTTTATTATGTATTAATTCTTTTATTGTGTATTAATTGTAATTATTGTGAGTAATTAAGTTACCACTCCATCGGGTGTTTTCCCACTTGCAGTGCAAATACATTCATACAAAACAATTTACCGTAAGTGCCAGATCAAAAATGCAACAACTCAAAATATTTCAGTAGAAACAAACTTCCAGTGTACGAGAGACTGGGAATTCCATCGCTTAGTTCCACTAAGCCTCTCACATCATCTTAAGTGTTGCCAACAATTGTTCGTATAATCCTGCTAGATGGCTTTCGAAAACCCGCGATTTTCTAACAAATATCTCTAGATTTTAATGCATACTTATTATTCAATAATAATAATAATAATAATAATAATAATAATAATAATAATAATAATAATAAAATAACGGTCAAGATAGAGCATCCCTCCGCCAATGTAACGAATACTACACACTATTATCATTGCCAATGTGGCGCTATAAAGCAATTTTGAACACTTTTATCACAGACACAACATTTTAAAATTCTTATTGCACGATATAATATGTTACCGTTAAAGCCCAAAATTCGAAAAAACCAGTTTCAACTAGTAAAAACTAGTTTTAAAATATAGGTAGATAGAAAGCGAATTTTCGTAAGATCTAGAATCAATGACAGGTTAGGTTTGGTTTGTTTAGGTTTTTTTTCGGCTTTTACCAAACAAAAACCTAAACAAACCAAACCTAACCTGACATTGATTCTAGATTATACGAAAACTCACTTTCTATCTATCTTTATTTGCTTAAACTAGTTTTTACTAGGTGAAACTGGATTTGACGGATTTCGGGTTTTAACGGTAACATATATAATATGGAATTATCTCTACATTAACACATCCATTATTTCACAAAAAACACACTGAACGAATTAATAATACATTATGCAACGAGCCTATAATGGTAATAAAGACGCAAGTATGATTGTTTATGAAACGACCGCAAGCGAGTTTCATAATTTTCATACGAGCGTCTTAATTACCATTATAGGCAAGTTTCATACGACTTTTTATCCTCGACCATATTTCTAATTTGAAATTATTTAAAATTAGTTCTTCTTATGGTTATGTGCGAACTGACCTGAATTGTGAGATGTGCGCAGACGCGAAAGTATTGATTTTTTCCGAGGCCGAATGTCATTGGCCTTGGCACAGAATAAGATGAAGATTACTCTGATATTACCTGGAAATTGATTTAGAATTGAAAAACGAGATGACAAATTGAATTTATTTGAATATTATTTACAATTAACGCTAATTATTACGGTAACAGAACATAACCTTCTGCGACAGTATTGGATTTCCAGCCTTCGTGACCATTCGCTAATTGTCTTTCGATTGCATAACCGAGAATAATCGATATAATGGTACAAAGCTGACTTGTCATTGGCTGAACACCTGAACTTTAATGAGTAGGTGTACTTCAATGGCATGAATTAAAGGACTGCTACCAAGTGTATAATTACTACATTTCGGCATGGTCGAGCATAAATGTAATTATGAAAGCCGCTTGTAATGCTAATATGAATTTCATTTCAGAAACTCCAAAGATTAAAAACCGCTAGAATTCCCGCTAAGCGGGATGATATAATTTTACCTGCGAGAGGGTTATCCAAAAAAGCTAAATTTAGCGGGAAAACCGCTGAATTGGCAACACTGATCATCTTCTCCAGCATTACAATTGTGTTTCTTTATCGAGCTGGCGCACATCGTTGTTTATAGATAATGAGACAAATGCTACAAAGGCCGGGATTTATTTACACTGTCCTGCTTTGCAAGACTACTCCATTAGATAACTCTCAGAGGGAAACAATTTGACATTGGGTTATATAACAGCGAACACAATGCTGCTTCAGCACGCAGTTCTGTGGTCGCATCAATCACGATACTGCTTACGTTTTGCACTCAAACGACAGGCACAGTACAGGGAATGTACTGATCTACAGAGTGATTTATATAGAACTGACACATTTCTTTCATTAATTGTTTCAAAACGAATTGTGCTAGCGACAACTTATTATACCTAAAATGTAGAGGAATTTTGGGAGATTATTTACCTCTATAGCAAATGTTGAAAATGTCTTCCATCCTGCATAAGCCACAACTCAACATGTCGTTCCATGTTAGTGGCTACTCGTTGGAGGACTCTGTTGTCAATAGCTTGAATCTCCTGTGTGATGTTGTGCTTCAGATCGTCCAATGTCTGGGGACGTGTGGCGTAAACCCTGTATTTTAAGTAACCCCATAGAAAGAAATCCGGCGTTGTCAAATCCGGAAATCTCGGTGGCCACAACGACAATAATTCAATCTTTTATCCTTATCTGGTTCCTGTAGCTGATGAACAACCGTAACCCTATATGGCTTTAGGCCTGCACTTTTCGCAGGTCTCTGACACATTGAGTAGGTGCACCCTGTCTCCTGCGACAAACGTCTTTATGATTTTTTGGGTGACTGCTCCAGTTGTGCTCTTACGTCAACAACAACCGTGGGAAGCCTAGATGAACGATGCTTGCCCTTTTCACTCACCAGAGATCCAGTTGTTTCCAATTTGTTTACCAGTCCCCGTATTGTGTTTCTTTTGGGAGGATTGCGAACACCAAATTCTCTCTGGTATGCCCTTTGAGTAGCTGTAATTGAATTCGTAATCCAGTTTTGCTTCACAAGGAAGAGTCGTTGATTTAATGTGTACTGCATTTTCAGGTTGACACAAAATGTCGAAAACAGCTGCCAACAATAGGAATAAAACATAAATATCTGCGCATCTAGTGCTGCCAACAATAGGAATAAAACATAAACATCTGCGCATCTAGTGACAAGGAATCGAAACTCCAGAACATTCTGCTTAATTTGTTGCTAAAATTGGGCCATTGAATGAATTTCCAACGGAATAATTAAAGAAAGAAATGTGTCAGTTCTATATAAATCACTCTGTAGATCAGCTTATAAGACCAGGCTACAGCGATATACACAACGGCTATGGGAAGCAGTTTTAGTATCACGGCCCTTGGTTCGAATCTGTCTGAAGGCACGACTCTTTGGTCCAATATTTTGTGTTGTTCTTAGTATTTAGCCGCTTTTCATTGGGCGAACGAACGCTGACGAACGACTTGCTTTGGACAGGTAATAACCAGGCTTCGAGACTTTAGACCCGATACAGTAAGTTTACTGTGCATGTACTACTGGGTGTTCAATTCAAAGTGTGTCATGACTCGCTGTATGCCGTCATGTGGCTAGCCGATGAGCCTAGAGAATTCAATCTTCCTACACTTCCGCAGAGGCGTATTACCTATATGCCAGAGAAGTTGCCTAGCAAGTACGCCGTTCATTCTGAAGAGTACTTACCGATACGTACGGTAACGCCGGTAGTGGCAGGAATGTGAACTGTTTGGAAACATGTACTGAGGTGAGTTTTTTTCTTACTGTCGGGATATGGGGAGAGGGTTAAGACGATTACTTACGTATTTGTTGCCATTAACTTGACGGTCAACGTGGACACGGAGCATTTGATTTGTATTGTGGAATGTTGCCGTACGCAATCGATGATAACAAATACCCTGCAACGACTTTCCCGCGCAAAACACAGTTCGAAAGAGGTTATGGTAGCGTACAGACCGCCATCTGTTGCTACGACGTTCAAGTTACCGTACATGTTCTCAATTCAGATTGAACGCCTTGATTAATAGGCAACTTCTCTGACATAAAAGCTGAAACTCGCTTCAAATCATTGACTCACAACAGTGACGTCATGACACACTTTGAAATGAACATCCAGTACAGGTTGTTGACTTGCTGCAGGTAGATAGAGATGTGTTGAGGTAACAACGTTGCTATTTAGAATAGAGTACGGTAGTATGGGGAAACACAGATATGTACATTCTGAAAGTAAATATACATTATACAATGATAATGTCAAAAGAATATGAAAAGCATTTATTCTCCTGTCTTTTATAAGCTTTTGTGTTTAATTATACACAGTGTTAATGGTGGAAATAAGCATGTAGCAATTTTAATTTTTTTCATTTATCCTATTGGTCGTCTTTAGGAAGTGCAGTTACAGTACCGAATTGAAATGTACCTACTACAAGATACATTCTCAGTGTCTCAAACGTAAATCTTTTTCGGTTATCTGCCAAACACAGTTTGTACTGTGAAAAGCTGCGCTCTACGTCGCATATGACGTGATAGGAGCAAAACGAAAAAACCTAACATCATTGCAGACTCTAGGGGCCGTATTCATAGACATTTCGCAGCACGCGCTACGAGCGTACTAAGCTAGCCCCGGCTATACACTGGTTACTTGTACAGAATTCAAATCATATCCTACCGCTAACACTGGTTTATGAATACGAAAAACGCTGATCATCCACCGGAAGCCCGCGCTAAGAATGTCTATGAATACGGCCCTAAGAGACGGTCCTTTATTCTCGGGTGACTCTATGTCCACTAATTTTCTGTTTATGTTACACAATGTTCCATATCCGTTATTTTTACATAAAATTGATTTCCACTTCTGTTTTACACGTTCAGTAACCGGTGTACTTGGTGTCTCATTAATTCTCTGTGTCATTTTTTAAATTAATTTGAGGGCTTCCGGCATCTCTTGCTCTGACTTTTCTAACCGTGTAATAGTTTCAGACACAGTTTGAAAATAGGTTTGTACGAAAATCTAATTATTCGTCAGAACCTTCAAATCCAGAGCGTTTTCCTTTGCGTATTTGTTGGCATTCATTCTACAGTACCTCCATCCACTGTACGCTTTATCCCTATACTCAATACGCCGTTATGCGGATTTCCCACTGAACTGCTCTATTGGGTCCGAAGTCTCGAAGCCTGGTAATAACTCACTACTGGAACTGTACACATTTTTATGTTATTCCATCACAATTTTTAAAATATTTGTCGTCCACAATTATATTGTTTAAGTAGAAAAGCCAACCCTGCACGCAATCTCTGACCTACACCAGTTATTACGTTGTTAAAAGCACGCCATTTTTGTTGTAGATTCCCATTCGGGCTCTCAAGTGTTGTCGGAAAAATTCACCATTAAAATGGGACACACTCACGGACAGGAGAACGCGAATTCGATTATGCGCACTGTTCAAAATATACAGAGGTGAGCCTGCCTGGAGAGAAATAAAAAATAGGCTGCAGCCGCCAAAGTACTCTTCAAGGAACGACCACTCATATAAATTGAGGGAAAGAAGACAGAGGACGGACACTGGAAAGTTTTCTTTTCTCAATCGTACTATCAGGGACAGGAATGCTTTACCTGCAACCTTACTAAAGGCTTTACCAACAACCAAAAATGTATTTAAAGATAGCTTAAGGACTTTACTAATAGACGGTAATTATACACAGTATTTAAAGGGTGTAAATGATATGTTGTTATTGAAGAGTTGTATCAGTGAAGAATTATGTTGTGTCAGTGAAGTGTGTTGTGCCAGTGAAACGTGTTCCTGTCAGTGAAGCTTTATAGTTTATAGTGGCAGTGCATAGTATTTGAACAATGAAATGTTTTTGAAGTGTTAGTGAAATCAGGATACAATCAGTGAAATGTGTCGTAGTTCCAGTGCAGTGAGTGAGTTGTCAGCGAAATGAGTGTAATGCTGAAAGGTACTTGTGCAGATATGAACATATCATACTCGTGGGTTTTAGTTCGAACTTAGGTTTAAGATACAAATTAGATTTATTTTAAATGCTATTTTAAGTGATCGTGCTTCATTTAATTTAAGATATTCCCCGTTATTATTATTGTTATTGTAAATTATTGTTAGTATTGATTACTAGTATTATTATTAATTGTATTTTTAATTAATAAGTTTATTATTGTCATTATTGAGTGTAATTAGTTACCACTGCCACCGGGATATACCCATTGCAGTGTGAATAAATAAATAAATAAATAAATAAATAAATAAATAAATAAATAAATAAATAAATAAATAAATAAATAAATACATACATACACACACGTACGTACATACATACACACACACGTACGTACATACATACATACATACATACATACATACATACATACATACATACATACATACATACACACATACGTACGTACATACATACATACACACGTACGTACGTACGTACGTACATACATACATACACACACGTACGTACGTACATACATACATACACACACGTACGCACGCACGCACACACATACATACATACACACACACGTACGTACGTACATACATACATACACGCACGCACGCACGCACACATACTGTACATACATACACATACGTACGTACATACATACATACATACAACTACACACTCTACTGCCCACTGCAGTAGATGCACAGTTCAGATCCTTGGTATAGGAGTTCGTTTTCATGTGAAACAAGTTGATGTATTTTGCAATTTTCATTCTATGTTGTAATTTCCACTATAAATACGTTTATTGTGTGTACAAGTTCCTGTATAATCACGGCAGAGCACTCCTGGAATTGAGTCTCTTTTCCCACAAAGACACAATTTTAAATTGCCAGGTCCCAGACCGTGAAATTTGCAGCTATGTTGTATTAGGCTTTAACTACCGTAATTTCGTCGCCGTGCACGAGAAGTAATCCGTCCTCATGTAGCGTGTGTACAAGAAGCATCCCGATGTTCGTTCTGCTCCAAGGTTTAGGTCATCTGCCGGGTCAAGGCTGCTCTATTGTTTTCGCGGATCCCACGTCTTCACTTTCGTTGCATGTCTGTCTCAGCCGAGGCTTCGAAGTCGTGGCCCTCTGTTCGCCGATCGCAGCAGTCACGAAGTCACGAATGGTTTTGTGGATCCATTCAGGAAGTTGTCAAGGATTGATTGTTACTTTAAATAACGCCCACCCTTCGTAAGTAGCTTTCTCATCTTCAAAACTTTATTTTGATATAAATTCCTTTTATTTTTTCATTTATAGATATCACTCATCTCCATATAAGTAATTTTAATTACTATTCATTCATAATTCTGCTATATTTCGTAATTTTCTTTTAAAGTGAAACATTTAAGGGGTTAGGTACAGCTTACAGCAGTAAAATTTTCGGAACTATTCAGCAATTTTTCCCTCCATTACTGTATCTTGTACAATAATGAAAATTAGTATGTGTAAAACAGTGTCCTTCTGATACATGAAAAAAAATATATATAGGCCTATATATATTTTTACGATAAAAAATTATTTATATATATTTTTCAAAATTCAGAATGGTGGCAGTTTACTGTGCAGTGATGAAGCTTTTCCGTCATAACTCATAAACTTCTTAACTTTTTCATGTCATATCTCTTTTATTTTATTGTTGAAACTCATCTTTACAATACCATGCTCTTTCAACTACATTCCTTAACAAATAATATTTTGTTTTATTTTGTGTTAGAAGAAAATACTGATATTTGACCAATTTTTAAATTATTTTATTTTTTATCAGATAATCTATCGAAGGTAAAGAAGTGGTCTTGTATCATATTGTAGATATGACATGCATAAATACATACAAAAATTTCATCACAGAATGTTGGATAGTTTTTGAGTTACTTTTTCCTCCATTACTGTATCTTGTACAATAATGAAAATTAGTATGTGTAAAACAGTGTTCTTCTGCTATATGAAAAAAATATATATATATTTTTACGATAAAAAATTCTTTATATATTTTTTTCAAAATTCAGAATGGTGGTAGTTTACTGTGCAGCGATGAAGCTTTTCCCTCATAACTCATAAACTTTTTAACTTTTTCATGTTATCTCTCTTTTATTTTATTGCTGAAACTCATGTTTACAATATCGTGCTCATTCAACTACATTCCTTAACAAATAATATATTTTTATTTTGTGCTGAAGAAAATACTGATATTTGACCATTTTCTTAAATGGATTTATTTTTTATCAGACAATCTATCGAAGGTAAAGAAGTGGTCTTGTATCATATTGTAGATATGAAATGCATAAATACATACAAAAATTTCATCACAGAATGTTGGGTAGTTTTTGAGTTACGTGGAAAGCGCTTCATCACTGCACAGTGAACTGAATTTTGAAAAAGAAAAATGTAAATCATTTTTTTAAATCGTAAAAATATTTTTCTCATATAGCAGAATGACAGTGTTTTACACATACCAATTTTCATTATTGTAGAAGATACAGTAATGGAGGAAAAATTGTTGAATGATTTCAAAATTTTACTGCTGTAAGCTGTACCTAACCCCTTAAGCGCTTGACCTCCGAGAAATATGGTCACATTTTCTGTTAATTAGAGTAGGCCTTGGATGACTGAAATTATGATGTAATTAAAACAAAGTGGTTTCGAATCCAACAAGCCGTGACAAAAAAAGTGGAAACAAATAAATGTGCCATCATAATGAATTAATTTTTTAACATGGAAAACTTAACAAAAATCAAACTTTATCTTAATTCAATGAAAGATTATTATTCTTAGACAAAATGGGTGACGTGAATATGTCAGGAGAAAATCCACAAATTATTAGGAAAAACACGGGAATTTTGCTTGAAGCAAGTAAAGAGATAGGTTTGGAAGTAAATCCAAAAAAGGCAAAGTATATGATTATGTCTCGTGATCAGAACATAGTACGAAATGGAAATATAAAAACTGCAAATTATCCTTTGAAGAGGTGGAAAAATTCAAATATCTTGGAGCAACAGTAACAAATTAATATAAATGATACTCGGAGGAAATTAAACGCAGAATAAATATAGACCGCTCTAATAAGAGACTGATCTCCATGCACAATCCTCAGGTAGTACTTACAAAACTTTTACCTTGCATTCTATTGAGTCTGTATTGTGAAATTTGGTATGAAGTTAGATTAATGATAATTAACGAGAACAGTAGTCATAATAACAATTATTGTTATTTTACTATTTTATTATTAGTACTATTCTTCTTGTTTTCTCTGAAGATTCAAACTGTGCATAGTGTCAGCACGAATGGCTGTACGGGCTCGTGCGAAGGATCTTGTTACATGAGTTTGTATAATTGTATATCAATAAATGCACTTCATTCATTCATTCATTCATTCATTCATTCATTCATTCAATATATATCGAAGGAATAAAATTCCTGGGAAAGTTCTCCAGGTTGGGGACTCGGTCGTGGGACGGACAACCTTAAATCTTACTCTAGAGATCTTAGCTAACTGGAAAGAGAAGCAATGCTACTGTTACTGAATTATCGTTACGGTTTTGTGACCAGGATTGAACACAGGAAACGCCAGACAGAAGCTGTTATTAAGGCCATAACTCACGTTACAACTCGAAAGAAATTTAATACATCCATTCAATACCTTGCTGCTTCAAGCGTGGATGCCCTCGTCGTTACACCGAGTGACGTAATTTCCTGCTTAACCTTGACAATGTTAAGTCGTTTCTTGCATTACATAAAGCAAGAAAAGAAGGCGGTGGGGGAAAGATATGCCAACTGCATCAAAGCAGGAAGAAATATGCAGTATTACTTCGTGTACATAATTTGTATTAGCATTGTTAAACTAGGAACGTTACATCTTCCATAAATTTTAAAGGCAATTAATGTTTCTAGTCACGAAATAAATTAATGATGTACATCATTTCGCAGTCCAGGACAGAATTTCTTAGTAGGTGGAAAGAAATCCGCTTCGTAATTGTTTACACAACGTACAAATTGTGAAATGTATGTTACAGACAAGACTTTATAATTTACTTATAACAAAAGTCGTCAGTTTATCGATAAAATAAATATAAAGATAAATTATTATGACTATTACACTTTTAGTATGCGGATGACGTGAATATGTCAGGAGAAAATCCACAAACGATTAGGGAAAACGCGGTAATTCTACGTGAAGCAAGTAAAGAGATAGGGTTGGAAGTAAATCCCGAAAAGACTAAGTATATGATTATGTCTCGTGATCAGAATATTGTACGAAATGGAAATATAAAAGTTGGAGATTTATACTTCGAAGAGGTGGAAAAATTCAAATATCTTGGAGCAACAGTAACAAATATAAATGACACTCGGGAGGAAATTAAACGCAGAATAAATATGGGAAATGCGTGTTATTATTCGGTTGAGAAGCTTCTGTCATCTAGTCTTCTGTGAAAAAATCTGAAAGTTAGAATTTATAAAACAGTTATATTACCGGTTGTTCTGTATGGCTGTGAAACTTGGACTCTCACTTTGAGAGAGGAACAGAGATTGAGGGTTTTTGAGAATAAGGTTCTTAGGAAGGGATGAAGTTACAGGAGAATGGAGAAAGTTACACAACGCAGAGCTGCACGAATTGTATCCTTCACCTGACATAATTAGGAACATTAAATCCAGACGTTTGAGATGGGCAGGGCATGTAGCACGTATGGGCGAATCCAGAAATGCATATAGAGTGTTAGTTGGGAGGTCAGAGGGGAAAAGATCTTTGGGGAGGCCGAGACGTAGATGGGAAGATAATATTAAAATAGATTTGAGGGAGGTGGGATATGATAATAGAGACTGGATTAATCTTGCTCAGGATAGGGACCAATGGCGGGCTTATGTGAGGGCAGCAATGAACCTCCGGGTTCCTTAAAAGCCAGTAAGTAAGTAAGTATTACACTTTTACTACGACCAATAAAACGGTACGGAACTTCGTGTTTCAACCAGCCATGGCTGCTTATCCTACAATTTTTATCATCTCCCTAGCATTTGTTTTTTATCGCCTTCTTAACATTGGCTTGATTTTATCACCTTCCTAGAATTTGTTTCTTTGTATGCCAACATTGTAGTTCCAATAATTATATCTTTTAAAATGATTCATATTTATTTCATTATCCTTAATTTAAACTTGCCTCTTATTATCTTGTTTATAATATTATTTAGGTGATGTTATAGCTTCTGCTGTATGAGATTATGGATAGTCACGAATCAGAGATTGTTTAATATACAGGCTGATCCGTTTGAGTATGGATAAAATAAAAACATCGTAAAACATTTAATACTCAACTTTATTAGTTGAAACTTTGTGCATACAACACTGAAAGATGGGAGATTCCTCAGAGCTCAACATGACCCCCATTGCGCACCCTGCACAACTCATAACGGTGATGCAATTCAGTCCATGTCCGTTGCAACATAAGAGGGGTGATTTGTTGAAAAGCTTGAGTAATTTTTACTCTCAGATCATCAATGCTCCTGGGTTTCTGTGAATAGACAATGTCTATGTGGAGATCTAAATTATTGGATTAATTTTGTTAATATTTATAATCTAGAAGCCAATTTATTCCTGAATGATACACATGAAACAAAGGTTTAGTATAAATTAATTGACATCTATTTGAACTAAAAAACCCACAATAGTGATTCATTCAAAATGGGCTCAGTCGATTATGTCTACCTTCGTAATTTATTGTATTTCGTAGAATAATTTGACAAAAGAAATAACTTCACATCGAGAGAGAAATAAGTTCTAATATGTAGTAGTAGTAATAATAATACTTACTTACTTACTGGCTTTTAAGGAACCCGGAGGTTCATTGCCGCCCTCACATAAGCCCGCCACTGGTCCCTATCCTGAGCAAGATTAATCCATTCTCTATCATCATATCCACCTCCCTCAAATCCATTTTAATATTACCTTCCCATCTACGTCTCGGTCTCCCTAAAGATCTTTTTCCCTCCGGCCTCCCAACTAACATTCTATATGCATTTCTGTATTCGCCCATACGTGCTACATGCCCTCCCCATCTCATACGTCTGGATTTAAAGTTCCTAATTATGTTAGGTGAAGAATACAATGTGTGCAGTTCTGTATTGTGTAACTTTCTCCATTCTCCTGTAACTTCATCCCTCTTAGCCCCAAATATTTTCCTAAGCACCTTATTCTCAAACACCCTTAACCTATGTTCCTCTCTCAAAGTGAGAGTCCAAGTTTCACAACCATAAAGAATAACCGGTAATATAACTGTTTTATAAATTCTAACTTTCAGAGTTTTAGACAGCAGACTGGATGATAAAAGCTTTTCAACCGAATAATAACAGTAATAATAATAATAATAATAATAATAATAATAATAATAATGATAATAATAATAATGATAATAATAAATTAATAATAATAAAATAATAAAATAATAGTAATAAAATAATAAAATAATATAATAATAATAATAATAATAATAATAATAATAATAGTAATAATAATAATAATAATAATAATAATAATAATAATAATAATAATAATATGAAATTCACTGGTAGGTGTACATAAAACCAAAAGGCGACTACATACGAAAGGGTTTCGATCATATTCCTTAAATTCGCAGTTCTCTCTCGAAGCATTGTATTTGATATGACCGAAGCAGTACACAATCTTGCAGCCAGTCGGTGAAAGTTACCCCCGATTGACAGTAAGGACACTTTTTATTTGCTTGTCCATTTCAAGTGCAGCAACGATATATGGGCGTGGCCATCTGATGGGTGTGGTCGATGACAGCTAGTTATTCGCATTGCAAAGAAATATGGAAAATTCCTACAGACTTTCTGTTCGAATATCCTTCGAAGCTTATCGTTTTACATAAGATTCTACGATGAATGCCATGACAACAGGATTGACGACGTAAGAGAATTATTTTCTTGTGACAATTGGATAATTACATTACTACACGATGTATAACAAGACATTACTAACAATGTGATTTCAGTTTTGTTTAATTACTGTATAAAATGCAACTGCAGCAATTCGGAGCAGTGCCGGATTTAGGTCTACGCAACCTAGACAGTTGCCTAGGGCGGCAATATCCAGGAGGGTGGCATTCTCTCTCTTTCTCTCGCCCTTTGTTTTTCTTTCCCTTTTTCATTTTAATTTTACAGTGAAATTAGTTTTTAAAACACTTGTTGGTAAATCTTTTCCCAAGTTATAATTAATGTTAGAGGAGAAAAATTCGCTCCGGCGCCGGGGGATCGAACCCGGGTCCTTGGTTCTACGTACCAAGCTCTCACCATTGAGCTACGCCGAAGTCCAATCCACAGCACTGGATGGAACCCCTCTCTTTCAGTGTTTTTCCCTTTGTGGCCTGACTTCAAGTTGGGCATGTACGTTGACATTTTTTATATTAAGTCAACTGCCATTATACAAAGAGCGCACTCAGTTGAGTAACTTGGTGGCCGGGATTCAACAGTAATATGGACAGTAATCTGTACAATAACATGCACTGTTGCTCGAAGAATCTGCGTAAATATTATAATTCTTCTTAGTCCTACAGAATACATCTGATCGAGGAATTGAAGGTGTCTGTAAATGTACATAGTTAAGTTGGCAGCACTGGTACTTTCTAAAGAACGAGATGTAATGATTTTAGGGTGTTGAATACAAACTAAGTTTAAACTCTATTGCGATCGTCCGATATTAATCCATTCACTGCTCGTAGGTGTTATCTATGAACGATGGGCGCTAACTGAAAAACTAATGAGATAGGAATAGCACGTCCGTGCCAAGTCTTGTTCTGTATTTATAACGGATGATTTCCGTATTATGACGTGCTGTTGAATAAGAGTCTTTCGAAACGTAAATATAGTAAATTGAGTCAGCGACAGTCTGATTTCAAGATCTCAAATCTTCTGTCATTTTAATATGAACCGTTTATGCTCGATGTTCAAATGGATAAAACGTCACTGAAGTTTCAAAATCTGACGTCATTTGCTTAGTAACAGATCAGATCCTTGCATCGATATGGTGTTTGCTAGTGGGGATAAACTTACTTTCTTGGGCTCACCAACAAACGAATTGAAACACAGTAATTCCACTATAAACACTTACACATATACAGGGTGTAACTAAAAGATACATAAATTTAAAAGTCATATTGAGTTCAGATAAGTTTGTGAAATAATATCATATGACATATAACATATACCTTTCGTGAGTATTAACTTTTAAAGCCCTCTTCTGGCTTTAATCACTTAACTTCTCTTCAAAATTTTTAAGACACTTTTTCATTAACTTTTTCAGATATTATGCTTCTCACAACGGCGAATAGACCGAGAATTTTCTTTTACATCCACTTTGCTAAAGTCTCCAATATATTGAACTTTATAAAGAACAAGCCTTAGCCTTTACTTTTACACAACAATAATTTTAAACGATTTTAATTTTACAACTCAGGCACACTGCCTATAGTATAAATTATAATTATAATTAATTTCTATCTGAATGTTAATTTAATACCATGTACGCCATTTAACCACTTTAAGAAAAGTATGCATGGTTAGACTATTTATTTGTGTTTTATAAGTGTGTTTTATCTTTATATATTTTTCACCATGTTCAAATGTTTGTTTGTTAGTAAACTATCACCTGAAAATGACTTGAAAGTAAGTCAAAAATATTCGTGACGTATATTAATATTGTATCCTGATGTAACAGAATTTATTTCTGCTATATTAACATGATAAGTGATTGACTGAAAATAAAAACTAATTTATATGATAAAAGATACATGTACGTAAAATTCCGGAGTAACATTCTTCACATCTTACTTACTTACTTACTTACTTACTTACTTACTTACTTACTGGCTTTTAAGGAACCCGGAGGTTCATTGCCGCCCTCACATAAGCCCGCCATAGGTCCCTATCCTGAGCAAGATTAATCCAGTCTCTACCATCATATCCCACCTCCCTCAAATCCATTTTAATATTATCTTCCCATCTACGTCTCGGCCTCCCCATAGGTCTTTTTCCCTCCGGCCTCCCAACTAACACTCTATATGCATTTCTGGATTCGCCCATACGTGCTACATACCCTGCCCATCTCAAACGTCTGGATTTAATGTTCCTAATTATGTCAGGTGAACAATACAATGCGTGCAGGTCTCTGTTGTGTAATTTTCTCCATTCTCCTGTAACTAAAAGATATATGTACGTAAAATTCCGGGGTAACATTCTTCACATCTAGAGGATGAAAATATGTTGTATGAATAAGTTATATGCGCGAAACCACTTTATTTCGTTGTTAGAGCTCTTTTTATACAAAAAAAGCGTTTTTGAAGAGAAAGTTATCTATTACCCATACTACAAAACATTATATCATTTACGATGGGCCCCTGCTCAGTAATTTTTCTACAAATCTGTTTACATTGTATAATGCACGAACTAATTTAATTTTGAATAATTTCAAGGAAAAATTGTTCCGGGGCCGGGTATCGATCCTGGGACCCTTTGCTTAGCGCGCGAACGCTCTTCCGACTGAGCTACCCCAGGAACTATACACGACACCGTCACAATTTTTCCTTTGTATCCACACAACTCACATGAGCTGATAAGACGCCAGAACTCAACTGTGAGTGCACACAAATACTGTGATACCCGGCCCCGGAACAATTTTTCCTTGAAATTATTCAAACCCGCTTTACAGGGAGCTACTACCTGAAATCAGATTTGTATAATACATTCGTTACTGGAGGTACGTTAACAGAAAGCCACAATTTAAAGTCACACAGTAATTGTGTGCACTCATAGTTAAGTTCTGGCGTCTTGTCAGCTCATGTGAGTTGTATGGATATAAAGGAAAAATTGTGACGGTGTCGTGTATAGTTCCTGGGGTAGCTCAGTCGGAAGAGCGTTCGCGCGCTAAGCTTTACAGGGAGCTACTACCTGAAATCAGATCTGTATAATTTACTTTTGTATGAAATGCAGTGTTGCCAACCAAGGAACAAGACATCCCTTTATATCATATTAAAATCACACTTAATTAAGAGAAACCCCCTAAAATGTTTAATTTGTACTTGGAAAAATGCAACAAAAAATTAGATTATACATACACAATACACAATACAATTGAAAAAAATATTCACACTTCACAGTGACACGCAATAGAATAGAATACTCCTTTGATTTCTCGTAATTCGTCCTTGCAGTACGAATTGGTTGTTTGCTGATGGATTGGGACAACATTGTGTTGCATGTTGCAAGTACTGGCACAGTACACTGATAGTCCGTAACATTTTCAGTTGGTTCCTAGTTATTTATTATCGAGGAAAACACAACCATGACGGGATAGGCCCACTCCGGGATTTGTCGTCAGGACCTCTTGGATGCACATCAGTGTTTTACCTCTGAAATACTCCGCTTATGGGCCACAAGTTGTTTTGCTTAATCTTCTACGATAATGCATGCACTCAACAAACGTCATCACTTATGTTTAGACATTTGAGGACCTCTTCAATATGGGGAATTACACCTTTTGTTTATATTGCTACTAGATTCTGCGTCAGTTATCTTCTACTTACTTACTTACTTACTTACTTACTGGCTTTTAAGGAACCCGGAGGTTCATTGCCGCCCTCACATAAGCCCGCCATTGGTCCCTATCCTGAGCAAGATTAATCCAGTCTCTATCATCATATCCCACCTCCCTCAAATCCATTTTAATATTATCTTCTCACCTACGTCTCGGCCTCCCCAAAGGTGTTTTTCCCTCCGGCCTCCCAACTAACACTCTATATGCATTTCTGGATTCGCCCATACGTGCTACATGTACTGCCCATCTCAAACGTCTGGATTTAATGTTCCTAATTATGTCAGGTAAAGTATACAATGCGTGCAGCTCTGCGTTGTGTAACTTTCTCCATTCTCCTGTAACTTCATCCCTCTTAGCCCCAAATATTTTCCTAAGAACCTCTTAGCCCCAAATATTTTCCTAAGAACCTTATTCTCAAACACCCTTAATTTTTGTTCCCCTCTCAAAGTGAGAATCCAAGTTTCACAACCATACAGAACAACCGGCAATATAACTGTTTTATAAATTCTAACTTTCAGATTTTTTGACAGAAGACTAGATGATAAAAGCTTCTCAACGGAATAATAACAGGCATTTCCCATATTTATTCTGCGTTTAATTTCTTCCCGAGTGTCATTTATATTAGTTACTGTTGCTCCAAGATATTTGAATTTTTCCACCTCTTCGAAGGATAAATCTCCAATTTTTATCTCCTACACTAATCCTATTTGAACTGTTACATGAATGCATTAATTGAATATTTTCAATTGCAAATGTGTTGTATTTGAATTTCCTCATACACTATGATACAACTAATCATAGATTTTATTCAAAACTGTATAATCCATCATGTAATGACCAACCGATCTGTCTGTTAACAAACACCTGACTTTGAACACATATATGCAGAATCATTACCTAGTATCTAACATTACATTACTATGGTCTAGTGGGTAGAGCACTGGACTTATAATCCTGTGGACCCAGCTTCGATCCCCGGTCTGCCTCCGATTTATAACTGGTGTTTGGCAAGTCCGTAGTCCAGTTCAGTTTTCTCCGGGAACTCCGGTTTCCTATGGCATCTCAACAAATCTCCATAATCATTTCATCTAATCGCGGGTGTAGCGTAGACCTGCCTCCTATGGCGCAACGATTCTGACGATAAAATGGTCTACACAACTGACTTCATATGGGTGAATGAAGTAAGTCAAGTACCCGCCATTAGTTAAAAAAACATTAATTGATGATAAGTTAAAGTTCATATTAACACATTTAATGATGACTTCTGGCGAAAAATTGACTATTACGCCTGAATTGAGGATTATTATTATTATTATTATTATTATTATTATTATTATCATCACTGTTATTACTATTATTATTATTATTATTATTATTATTATTATTATTATTACTACTACTATTTCTTACCAATGTTTATTGTCTCACTAACATTACTTATCCAACTTCCATTATTCACTTTCATGTTGTTTTATGATCTAGATATTAATGTAATAACTATGTAAGCAACTGTATTCAATTAGAATTAGAATCTGGCTGGGCGGAAGAGAAGGCCTGCTGGCCTTAGCTCTGCCAGATTAAATACATAAATTATTAAATTAAATTAAATTACTACTGCTACTGCTACTACTACTACTACCACCACTACTACTACCACTGCTTCTGCTACTGCTACCACTACTACCACTACCACTACCACTACCACCACTACCACTACTACTACTTACCAATGTATATTATTGTCACACTAACATTACTTATCCAACTTTCATTATTCACTTTCATGTTGTTTTATGGTCTAGATATAAATTAAATTAAACTCAACTCAACTCAACTCAACTCAACTCAACTCAACTCAACTCAACTCAACTCAACTAAACTAAACTAAACTAAACTAAACTAAACTAAACTAAACTAAACTAAACTCTACTGCTGCTGCTGCTGCTGCTGCTGCTGCTGCTGCCGCTACTGCTACCACTACTACCACCACCACCACCACCACCACCACCACCACCACCACCATCACCATCACCATCACCACCACAACCACAACTACTACTACTACTACTACTACTACTACTATTTCTTACCAATGTTTATTGTCACACTAACATTACTTATCCAATTTTCATTATTTACTTTCATGTTGTTTTATGGTCTAGATATTAATGTAATAACTATGCAACCAAATGTATTCTATTAGAAAATTAGAGTCTGGCTGGGCGGAAGAGAAGGCCTTCTGGCCTTAGCTCTGCCAGATTAAATAAATAATAATAATAATAATAATAATAATAATAATAATAATGATAATAATAATTATTATTATTACTATTATTATTATCATTATCATTATCATTATTATCACTATTACTACTACTATTTCTTACCAATGTTTATTATTGTCTCACTAACATTACTTATCCAACTTTCATTATTCACTTTCATGTTGTTTTATGGTCTAGATATTAATGTAATAACTATGTAAGCAATTGTATTCAATTAGAATTAGAATCTGGCTGGGCGGAAGAGAAGGCCTACTGGCCTTAGCTCTGCCAGATTAAATAAATTATTAAATTAAATTATTATTATTTTATTATTATTATTATCATTATTATTATTATTATTATTATTATATGTATTATAACTGTATTACCACAACATTCACTAAATGAAAATTTAGTAAAATATTTCTTATAAAAGAGATAAACATGACGAAAATAATATAAATAAATACAATATGATTATAATAAATTATATAACAAATCATATGACATATATAAAATAATAAGACAATAAAAGTTTAATTAAAAATTTTAAAAAATTATCCAGGGCCAGAAAAGATCCCAGATACGTTCTACGTAATTTTAGACCTTATAGGTTGCGAGGTTTAAAATTATATTAAAACCCCTCATGGATTATAATAAGTCTTCCAAGTACGTTATGTACAGACCTATGCGGACATCCCTTGTTGATAAAAATAGACTCGTTTATATTGTCGAGTTTATCACATATGGTATAAGCATTTCCATGGCAACCCAAGTCGAATGACGTCATTGTAATCCTTCAATTTTTTTCTATTAATACAGGTCGAATATAGATGTTACATTTCAAAAGCATTTAAGTCTTTAATTTAAAATAACAGATCGTGCGTTTATTAAAAGGATCAATTGAATTAGCATAATGGAATACTGTGAGTTTATGAAAGAGTTACGAAAATGAAACTGCAACAACAAGCAATGTCAAAAGTAGCTCACCCTTACCGTATTTTCTGTTTACATGTTTCATAAATCAGACGCTGTATAAATACGAACGTTATAGAAGAAACAAAGTTCGTGGAAAATATTACAAGCGTGAAGAAGTTTAATTACATGTTTTATGTCTACAAGGTGAATAATTGTATAGGCTTGTGAGGAGGAAGCAAGGGTTTTTACGGGTACTGAATGTTAACCTTCAAGTCTATGTACGTACACTTTGTAGTGACACAAATACAGTAGTTGCGATCTGTAAATAACACGTCATTCTTCTCAGAGATGTTATTCTAGAAGTGTTACGAGAATTCCACCACGTGCCCTTCTAGTATTAAGAACCTGGAAAATATTTAGAAGGTGAACAAGTCATTATACTGTAGGCTGATTTTTGGTAATGGACCAAATATGCACGATACCCCACTGTCTAAAATTGGAGCAGAAAAATACTGTACGTCAGCTTAAACGCTGAATGTTCACGCGAAACGTTATGACATGAAAGATTTACTCTGACGTCACTTGTGGTACCATGGAAACAGAAATGTACGCTAGACTTCGTGCCTCGTTTTCCAGGCGATACGTTTCGTTCCACAATAGTTAATTGTGAATGCTCACATTTAAATACATTTATTTTAGCAATATTTCTTTAAGTGTGCTTAAATGCGACAGGCTCATGTCAGTAGATTTACTGGCATGTAAAAGAACTCCTGCGGGACAAAATTCCGGTACATCCGGCGACGCTGATATAACCTCTGCAGTTGCGAGCGTCGTTAAATAAACCATAACATAACATAACAATATTTCCGTTCTCGTTCTTGTATCCGTAACTGGTTTATTGTGAAACAGCCTTTACTTTCATTCACTCTAATACTTGGAAAAAGGCAATGTTTTGCTTAGTTTCAGTTTGTCTGTTGGAAAACCCCATAACATCCCAATTAATTTAATTTTTTTCTTGGGACTTTATATGGGCTATTCCATCTCAAATCGACCGAAATATAGAGAAAATTAACCTTGCAATTTTTAAATACAATGAAACTTTTTCTGTCCGTTGACAACTGTGATACAATGCTTTGTGCAGAGTTTGAGGCATCAGTACTTCATAGTGTTTAAATTAAAAATATTTTAATTTATCGTATTTTCATAAAATTATCAACTTTAAACTGTTGTGGATCCGAAACCCTTTCACCCAGTGATCAAAATCATAGTTTATTTTGATGCTGAGAAGTTAAGGTTTACATTGACATGTAAACAGTTTTTTTTATGGAAATGGAGAAATTTCGATTTTTCTTCATTAAGACGCCTTTGTCCACGAAAAAATATTTTTAAAATATATGGTTAGATTCCGAATTGAAACTACAAATAAACACATATTTTTTACTGGTGCACCGTTAATAAGAAAGTATGGAAAATATCAAATAAAAAAATAAATAGTACGCGCGTGAACTAACCAGCTGACTGTGATACGAGAGCTAGCTTAGGCAAGCAAGGTCAGAAGACATAAACACGTGATGTGTCGTGTAGTAGCGCATAGCTGGACTAGCTTTATCACAAGTTTTCATAAACACAGGAGTAAAATGACGCCCAACGCTTGCTTATCTTCAACTCTCGGCCAGTGCGTGCGGTACTGCACCGTTCAAGTCTAGGCGTGTGAATATAATTTATTTAATACCCTCGAAACTTATTGCCGAGCCACAAAGCAAACAGTGCCGAATCTCTCTTAATAATGCAAGTTTTTTTCTCAATATTTTTTTACATTTTTACAAATGGGCAAAAAGCCTAAAAGTAAGTAAAATCAGATTATCTGTCTCTCTGTATACAATAAAAATAAGGATTACTTCTTAACATAATCTACCAAATGCCAGCTTCAAAATGAGCTCCCGTTCAATGTTCTGCAGTAAACGGTTCCACAGTTCTGAGCGCTGAAAGAGGCTTGTTTTTATAAAATACGCTAAATTTGTCGCTCAATAGTACGAAAACCTTTTGACTTTCGAGAGTATATTTTTGAATGCACTGTCCTCAGCACCTTGTATAAATAGGGAAAAAATTAGAGTATTAAAAAAATGCGAAGTTTTTTTACTGATAGATTTCATATGGAATAACCCATATGTATTATAAAATACAACTAATTGTGAATAACCTCATATTTAGCAACTAAATATGCCTACAATTTGACAATTAAAATAAAATTAATGAAATTAAACAGTTTTTATTGCTTGCCCAAAAGTTTTGTTTTGTCCTTGTGGGGTTTTAAAAATAAACGATTCATTTATTTATGCTACTGTAATCCAAGAAAAAGTACTAAGCAAAGTTCCATTTCATATATTATGGACATAGATGCAGACCACAAATAATTCATGCATATCCCTTCATTTCCATCATAACAGTGCTGAGGTCTGTGTTCAGTAACAACTGAATATCTGGCATGGTTACGGAATAAATTGAAAAACAATATTGGTCCCACTAAAACAAAAGAGAAAGAAGTTTGCACAGTTTGAAGCTTGCATGGTGGTGGGGAAAACCGAATCAAATGTAGTGGCTGGAGGGCAGGACAAAGTTTGAAATGAGTTCCTAGAAGATTTATGATGTATTTTCTCTTCCTCTTGCACGTGACTTTCAAAGTGTTGGCTGGATTAATCTGGTTAGCCTCACGGTCTCGCGCCTGTACATCAAATCAGGAATTCCTTCAATGTTAGCTATGATTTTCTGAGGAACAGTAGGCAACAGAAATTAGCTATCTCACTGTATTTACTGTATAGCAAAAATAAGAGGTATAAGAAAAAGACAAGTGACTGTTGAATCACATTTCTTGTCTCCTCCGCAAGAGCAATGAATGACGTACTATCGCGAGTGGAATGGAGGGGGGCAGAACCCGTTTTGTGTCGGAGAGAGGTAACTTTGTACGTTCACAGATAGCAATATCTAACATTGTTTCTGAATTAAGATAAGCTAGAAATTTAAAACTAACAGCGTATTCCGAATCTCACCGGTCCGGTGGCATCAATGACGTCACGTTGCAACGAAAATAAGGAACAAAACTGCTGGAAGAATCGATGCTGTCATGGCGACCGTGTAAGTGGTTATCTGTGCTACGCTAGCAAAATTTTGCGAAATTTCCGTACTGCCATCTCGTTCAAATAAAATAGATCATAAACAACTTATTTCTTGAACCGGTAGTAATAACTGGTCCGTTGACATGTTCGCTCGTAAGCCATTAACATATTGTTTTTACGTTGTGCTCATTACAAACAATACAGCAGAACACACCGCCATGACACAACAGTGCACGATGTCATTCGTCTGCTAATTCCCGCCCTATACAAGAACCAATCAGATTCACTGATGGCGGCTGATGGAGCCTGCCACCACCTCTGCAAGTTGATGGCACCGGTGCGACACCGGTGGAGCATCAATGACGTCATCGGTGGAATTCGGAACACCGTGATGCCATCGGATTGCTCACCGGTGAGATTCGGAATACTCTCTAAGATAACATTCTAAGGGTTGTTCAAGAGGAGAAATACGAAAAGTTCTTCAGTCATAATAACAAACAAATTATGCTAGGCCAGGGGTTCACAAACTGGGTGTAGCCAGTCTTAGTCGTGGGCGTCGCGGCTATAATGGTGTTCCTAATAAAATCTCTTATCCAGATCAATTTCCAGCAGAATTAATACAAGAGAGTGGAAGCGCATTATCTAACGAAATTTATAAGCTTGTACTTGCTATTTGGGAAAAAGGAAATTGTACCAGAACAATGGAAGGAGTCCATAATCGTACCTATCTTTAAGAAAGGGGGCAAGACTAACTGTAGTAACGTTCGAGGAATATCACTTTTGTTGTCGTCGTACAAAATTTTGTCCAATATTCTTTTGAGAAGATATATGCAGATGAAATTATTGGGGATCATCAATGTGGTTTTAGGCGTAATAGATCAACTATTGATCAGATATTTTGTATTCGTCAGATAATGGAGAAAAAATGAGAGTATAAAGGTACATTTTCCTCGGTGCGACCATTGCGATGATCGTTCAACGATGATCGTGCAACGATAATCGTTGAGCACTATTTCTTTGTATTTTCTACTGGGTGTTCAGTCCAAAGTGTGTCATGGCTCGCTGTATGTCGTCATATGGCTAGCCGATGAGCCTAGAGAATTCAATCTTCCTACATCTCCGCAAAGGCGTATTACCTAAATGCAAGAGAAGTTCCTACCAAGTACGGCGTTCATTCTGAAGAGTACTTACCGATACGTACGGTAACGCCTGTAGTGGCAGGAATGCGAACTGTTTGGAAACATGTACTGACGTGAGTTTTTTTCTTACTGTCGGGATATGGGGAGAGGGTTAAGACAATTACTTACGTACAGTATTTGTTGACATTAACTTCGACGGTCAACATGGACACGGAGCATTTGATTTGTATTGTGGAATGTTGCCGTACGCAACCGATGATAACAAATACCCTGGGTACTACTTGCCCGCGCAAAACACAGTTCGAAAGAGGTTATAGTAGCACACAGACCGTACAGACCGCCATCTGTTGCTACGACGTTCAAGTTATACTGTACGCGTTCTTAAGTTCAGATTGAACGCCTTGATTAATAGGCAATTTATCTGACATAAAAGCTGAGACTCGCTTCAAATCGCTGACTCATCAACAGTGACGTCATGACACACTTTGAAATGAACACCCAGTAGAGTCGCGGCATTCGTTCGGAGGAAAACAGCTCCATAGAAAATACAAAGAAATAGTGCTCAACGATTATCGTTGCACGATCATCGTTGAACGATCATCGCAATAGTCGCACCGAGGAAAACGTACCTTAAGGGTACACTGCATCAGTTATTCATAGATTTCAAAAGGGCATATGACTCGGTTAAGAGAGAAGTTTTATATGATATTCTTATTGAATTTGGTATTCCCAAGAAACTAGTTCGATTAACTAAAATATGTGTCTCAGTGAAACGTACAGCAAAGTCCGTATAGGTCAGTTTCTGTTAGATGCGTTTCCAATTCACTGCGGGCTAAATCAAGGAGTTGCACTATCACCTTTACTTTTTAACTTTCCTCTAGAGTCTAGAGTATGCCATTAGGAAAGTCCAGGATAACAGAGAGGGTTTGGAATTGAACGGGTTACATCAGCTGCTTGTCTATGCGGATGACGTGAATATGTTAGGAGAAAATCCACAAACGATTAGGGAAAACACGGGAATTTTACTTGAAGCAAGTAAAGAAATAGGTTTCGAAGTAAATCCCGAAAAGACTAAGTATATGATTATGTCTCGTGACGAGAATATTGTACGAAAGGGAAATATAAAAATTGGAAATTTATCCTTTGAAGAGGTGGAGAAGTTCAAATATCTTGCAGCAACAGTAACAAATATAAATGATACTCGGGAGGAAATTAAACACAGAATAAATATGGGAAACGCTTCTTATTATTCGGTTGAAAAGCTTTTATCATCCACTCTGCAGTCAAAAAATCTGAAAGTTAGAATTTATAAAACTGTTATATTACCGGTTGTTCTGTATGGTTGTGAAACGTGGACTCTCACTTTGATAGACGAACATAGGTTAAGGGTATTTGAGAATAAGGTGCTTAGGAAAATATTTGGGGCTAAGAGGGATGAATTTACAGGAGAATGGAAAAAAGTTACACAACACAGAACTACACGCATTGTATTCTTCACCTGACATAAGTAGGAACATTAAATCCAGACGTTTGAGATGGGCAGGGCATGAGGCACGTATGGGCGAATCCAGAAATGCATATAGAGTGTTAGTTAGGAAGCCGGAGGGAAAAGGACCTTTAGGGAGGCCGAGATGTAGATGGGAAGATAATGTTAAAATGGATTTGAGGAAGATGGGATATGATGATAGAGAATGGATTAATCTTGCTCAGGATAGGGACCAATGGCGGGCTTATGTGAGGGCGGCAATGAACCTCCGGGTTCCTTAAAAGCCAGTAAGTAAGTAAGTAAGTAAGTAAGTAAGTAAGTAAGTAAGTAAGTAATGTTTCATGTATTGTAGTTATGAATAAAATAGCTATTCAAGCAATTTACTTAATTTCTATATATTTCTTAACTAATACAGTCATTTTTTAAAGTAGACCTGCAATTGTTTAAACATCTTTATTGATCGGTTGGTATTGCTGTCGTATGATATTTGGTGAGAAACAATCGACAATAGGGACGTGCAAACAGTTCAAAGTCAGTGTTAAAAGTACTTTCAGCAAGCTACCGTATAATATACAATATGTTTAACACTCTTCTCTAGAGCTATAGCATCTAATACTTTTATAAATGGCTGTATAAAAATATATTTTCTGCACTGTAGTAAATATTACGAAGAAAAATCTTACCGTACATGCGTTGACAATCATAACAGAGAGGTTTGTGGAACTAATGGTCATAAACGCAACTTACCTGCAAAGAAAGAAACACATTTTGTTACACAGTGTCAGATTATGAACTGGCATATCAAAAGCCTTCTGAAATAGATAAATAATATCACGTAGGAAGGTATGCTTTACATAATTATTACTCGTATTACTATTGGATATATTGCAACAAGATAATGTTCCAAATCAAGTAATGCAATCACTATTTAATATTTATAAATACACTAAAATTGCAGTCAAAATAAATGACGAAATCACAGATTTAAAGCCCATTAACACAGATGTTCGACAAGATTTTCCTCTTTCTTCACCACTTTTTAATATATATATATATATATATATATATATATATATATATATATATATATATGAATTCCGTGATACATAAATGGCGAAACCAATGTCCAACGGTCTTACTAATAAAAACCCTATATACAGACGTTTAACTGTCTTATACTTATACAATGAGTAGCTCGTTTATAAGTCATGTGTAAATTCCTTACTAATAATCACTACGTACGTCGTGTATAACAGTATAACTGTTACACAGCTACGTCATAGTTTCGTCATTACTTCGTTACGAAAGGTAATAGAATATCTGAGGTTCTCTATTGCATCCGGTAGAGCGCTCTGGTGTGGCGTGTTAAGTATCGATAGTACAACTGGCTCTAATCGATTACCACACTGTATTTTGGTCAAAGAGTACAAGCTACAGCAATAATATTCTACTTATTCTGTGCTCTTTGGTGTGTTCTTCTGTGGTTACAAGGCATCCATCATCATAAAATGACAGTCGATACGAACAGCTGTTAGAGGGGCGGCCATTTTTTCTCTATATACAACGCTTAAACAAGGGGTTTCGTGTACGGCAAAGCAATTCCCATTGTATAGTTACAGGCTGTTTATACATCCATCGTTTTTGCATGGTTTATTAGTAACGTTTTCTGTCTCAACGCTGCACAAGTCTCGTATAAAAACTATACACGGTTTATTAGTAAGACCGCAAATAGATAATCAATCCATTGTAACGGAAATAGAAGAAGAAGGGTTCAACGAATTGGAGAACGACTGGAAAAACACTCTTAAAGGAGCTATATGTAAGAAGTTCTTCCCATCTGTACGTCAGAGGATGAAACAAAATATCACGCTGACAGCAGAAGTAACCGCCATGATCTCAGGCCATGGAAAAACCAAGGTATACCTACACCGTTTTGGGATCAAATGAAATTTGCAAACAATTTTTTGTATTTTCATAAATTTTCATACAAATTAGGAGGTGGCTTTATTTAAGCCATTGTGTCACAACTTCACGACATTAAAACAAAACAGAAAGCGTGGTAGATTCAAATGAAGCCACAATGCCTCAAAGGGTTAAAAGTGTGTATCATCTTGAGAAAAACTACTCTAAGCTGGACAATGACGAAGAGGGGTACTCGAGAATAACAGTTACTGAAATGAAATTCTTGAGGAAAATGATAAGATACACAACTCGGGATAAAAAAGAAATTATGTTATTTTAGAAGAACTGGAAGTCAAACCCCTGACTGATTGCCTACATGAATACAAAGCTAACTGGAAGAGCTGTGTAGAAAGAATGCCGGAGAGCTGATGGCCAAAAGACGAAAGCAGTCCTAGGTTAACGCCCTTTCGGAAGACGATCTATTGGAAGACTCTTAAAAGTTGCCATGAAACCATAGACCGCAACAAATCACTAGGTCCGAAGTCTGGAGTGGATGATGATGATGATGATGATTATTATTATTATTATTATTACTATTACCTTGTTGTGCTAACCCATTACTGGAAACTAGCTGTAGATGGATGACGGATTACGGATTACGGATAACGGATAGATAGATAGATAGATAGATAGATAGATAGATAGATAGATAGATAGATAGATAGATAGATAGATAGATAGATAGATAGATAGATAGATAGATAGATAGATAGATAGATAGATAGATAGATAGATAGATAGATAGATAGATAGATAGATAGATAGATAGATAGATAGATAGATAGATAGATAGATAGATAGATAGATAGATAGATAGATAGATAGATAGATAGATAGATAGATAGATAGATAGATAGATAGATAGATAGATAGATAGACAGACAGACAGACAGATAGATTTTTTTATTTTATTGGGCTATTTTACGACGCTGTGTCAAAATCTAGGTTATTTAGCGTCTGAATGAAATGAAGGTGATAATGCCGGTGAAATGAGTCCGGGGTCCAACACCGAAAGTTACCCAGCATTTGCTCACATTGGGTTGAGGGAAAACCCCGGAAAAAACCTCAACCAGGTAACTTGCCCTTACCGGGATTCGTACCCGGGCCACCTGGTTTCGCGGCCAAACGCGCTGACCGTTACTCCACAGGTGTGGACTAGATAGATATATAGATAGATAGATAGATAGATAGATATATAGATAGATAGATAGATAGATAGATAGATAGATAGATAGATAGATAGATAGATAGATAGATAGATAGATAGATAGATAGATAGATAGATAGATAGATAGATAGATAGATAGATAGATAGATAGATAGATAGATAGATAGATAGATAGATAGATAGAGATAAAAAATCAAAACGTACATAAATATGTTTAAAGATTTAAACCCACAGATGGTCACAATGCGGTACTGAATCTTGCATTCCTCCTGGGCATAGTTTTCTCTAACACATGAATATATTTCGCTTGATTTATGACAATTGCAATGCTTGCATTGCCATTGGAATTCAGCAACGTGCTGTCACGTCCGATGTATGGAATCCTGAATGTGGAGAAATAACTCCGGATCAAGTAGACGTTATTATGTGAGCAGACTAAGAAGTAAGACAAGACTTCAGCAGTACGTAATAGTTCTAAGAGAGATTCAGTGAAACTTTGTTGAGGAGAATTGCTTGTTTATGTCAGTCATATCCACAGAAATAAAATACAAAGTCTAACAGACAAAGTTCAAATTTCGCATATGCTATTATTCGGAGATGAAGATGACATAGTGAACACCTGTTATTCTATTACGTTCAAGATAAAGATAAAACAATATTTGTGATAAGTTTTCCATTTCAACTAGAATTTGCGCTGTTTAATATTATAAGAAACATTTATACACACACACACATATATATATATATATATATATATATATATATATCAAGAAAACTATATATATTTTTTAATTACCACGTAGTTTTTAAAAATTGTATTAACAAATTGAAGACATATCGCACTCCCAGTAAAATAGTGTCATAACTCGAAAATTGTGTTTTGTAAATATATGTCATTTCTTAGTAAACCACTGCTGTAAAAACATTGAATAAATACGTACCAAAACCTTTGATTTTTTTATTTATTTATCGGTGCTTCCTCAAATTAGAGGCTGCCATTAGACAAAGCATACAAAACAATACAAGAACAAATAGATAATGAGAGCTAAAAGCGTAAGAATAAAGGCAAACAAATAAACAAACAATGGCAGTTTACAGAAGAAAAAAAAATTCAAGTAAAGAATCAATGAAAGCTAAGAAGGAAAAAGAAAAATGATAATGGTGCGTCAATTTTTTCCATACACTGAATTAGAGTCCATATAGATGGTTCAGTAAAAGTTTGACTGACTCTATTTTATTGTTATAATTTTCTATCTCAAACCAGTAAAACAGCATTGCAAATTAATTAATATAGTAATATGTGATTTACGTAGATGGGAGGATAATATTAAAATGGATTTGAGAGAGGTGGGATATGATGGTAGAGACTGGATTAATCTTGCTCAGGATAGGGACCAAAGGAGGGTTTATGTGAGGGCGGCAATGAACCTCCGGGTTCCTTAAAAGTAAGTAAGTAAGTAAGTAAGTAAGTAAGTAAGTAAGTAAGTAAGTAAGTAAGTAAGCAAGCAAGCAAGGAAATATATGTGATTTTGGACATAAGACAGTAGTTTATTGGGGGTTCAATATTTGTGATGTTAATGCAATACAGTCAATTTAAACTGAATGTGAAGTATGGGTCCGGCAGAGGAAGGGGCGATTATAAATTCTTGGTTATTTACTCCTTACCTTAAAAGGGCAAATGAGTTCTTTTATTCAAAGAATTTACACTTTCCAACAAACAGGTAAATAGTCCTGCGGATGTTACAAGCAGTGAATGGAAAGATGGTCTAAAATTCGCAGGTCATGTATATACTGCACGCACTTCGTGAGGGAGATCTCAAAACGGCAACCACTGTCGACGCTATCATAGTGATATCGAAACTATTGTACATGTCTTGGGTTCCTGCGCTTTCGGTAAAGCATTGAGGAATATGTCACCATTGTATAAGAACGTTAAATGCAGACGCTCTACGAGCAAAACATTATCTTGTATACGGGGAGGTGCATGGGACCTCCCAAGACGGACTATGCAGAAGGATAGACAAGATTTCAATTACACCAGATAGGGCCTACATCTGCTGAATACATAACTATCATGCAATAGGTTTAATGGCTTATAAATTGGACAGATAGAAGTACCTTTTCAAATACGTTACAAAGAACACATCACAGCCATAACCAAACCACTCAAACCTACACAGAACACATCACAAACTCCAACCACAACTACAGCAACATGGACACCGACATGGAAATACTACACATTCAGTCAGTAGTGAGCGTTGAAGGGTGGTGCGTAGGGAAGCGTATTCGACCCTATAATAAGATAGTTTGTATACACCTGTCAGGTTGTATTTATTTGTGTTGTCTGCGTCTTGAGGTTTTTTTTCGTAGTGTGTTCTGTATGCAATATTATATTTTAGTTTCTTAAAAGATGATAATTCTTGTATGTGTTTTTGTTTTCGTATGTTAGTGTGATGTATTTATTGTGTTCATGTGTTAGTGAATGCTTAAATGGCGTTGGCATTATTTGATACAATTTTAATCAGGCATTTTTTCCACGTTTTTGCTCCGAATATCGTCACACGTGACCTTAAATTTGAATTCAAATTGAATTCAAACGCAAACTTACTAGGCACTTGGTCAGTAATTGATTTCTTGTAAACAGTTTCTTTCATGTATCACAAAATATTTTAATATCCAGTAATTTCATCACTATACAATTTTGTTATTCTAGGTTTAATTTGTAATTCAGTAAATATAAAATATTCTTTGTTTTTCTATGATAAATTAGCTAGCTTTAATTAGTCAGGTAATCTTTTCGTACTTTGATTTTTATTGTAATTGTAATTGTAAATTTGATACTAATTGTAATTTTATTTGTAATTGTAATTATAAATTTAATACTAATTGTAATTTTATTCTTCATATTATGGTTGGAATCTCCTGGTTGGACAGAGAAAGCCTGACGGCCTTATCTCTACCAGGTTAAATAAATAAATAAATAAATAAATAAATACATAAATAAATACTAAAAATAAATTTATCTTATTTAATATTTACATCATTGCCTTTTCCGTGTCTCATATCACAATCTTAATACTTAACGTGAGAGACTTGTTATAAAGTATTGCTATGAAACATAATTTTCTGCCCAACAAGGCACTTTGTTTTTAAATGTAGCAACTTTCAGCTTGTTTACTGATACTTTACTGACTTATAGATTTTCCGTAAATCTAATACACTTTTGTGCAAATCGTCATCGTTTAAAAATAGCATGAAAACTAATAACAAAGCAGAATACAACTCATGCTGATACTTCGGTAGCCAGAAACTGAATGAAGCTCGCAAGTTAAAAAGATCACAGGCTTTTGTATGCGCAGAAGGGTTTTAAAAATAGACCGCCTTCCTCTCTGACTGGAAATATAAATCCTTGTCACTACACTGTCAGGTTAGGTGATCGTGATAAAAGTCGGGATGGTGAAGAATGCAAAATGAACATCTGTCCCCACTACTAACCACTAACGTCGCTCTGAGATTTACTTACTGTAGAGAGGCAATGCACCCATGTCGACATTTATGATACGGAGGCTGATAACGTGGACGCATGCCAATTTGCACATGTAATAGCGATGTTAGTTACTAAGTGTTCTTCAGTGTTGATTGACACTCTGCTGATACGTCGTATTTAAGATAAACATCTGTCTTAAATTTTCATATTACGCTGACACATGGAAAAAAATCCATTGTACATTTTTCTTCTCCCATTATTTATTTATTCTTTCATTTCTTCATTTATTAATTTTTTATTATTAATATTTGTGTGCTGAACAACAGCCAGAGGCTAATTATAGTTCAGCACAATACATTTTATTTATTTATGCTCGACCATGCCGACATGTAGTAATTATACACCTGGTAGCAGACCTTTAATGAACCTCATTAAAGTACACCTACTCATTAAAGGTCAGGTCTTTCAGCCAATGACGACTCAGGTTACAACTGTTCAGCCAATGACAGGTCAGCTTTCTACCGTTATAAAACCGCAAGTATCGATTATTCTCGGATATGCAATCGAAAGAGAATTAGCGAAAAGTCACGGAGGCTGGAAATCCAATACTGTCGCAGAAGGTTATGTTCTGTTACTATAATAATTAGCGTTAATTGTAAATAATATTCAAATAAATTCAATTTGTCATCTCGTTTTTCAATGTCTAATTTAATTTCAATGTTATCTCTGTAGGTTCTTATGACCTAGCAAAGTCAATGTGGATATCTGTTCCTCGGAAAAAATCAATACTTTCGCGTCTGCGCACATCTCACAACATACGTGACATTGGTCAAGGTCAGATACAAAGAAAATTAATAATATCAAGTTAGAAATATGGTCGAGCATAAAAAGTCGTATGAAACTCGCCTATAATGGTAATTAAGACGCTCGTATGAAAATTATGAAACGAGCGCATGCGAGTTTCATAAATATCCATACTCGCTTCTTAATTACCTTCATTATAGGCTCGTTGCATAATGTTCTATTATTTTATTGGGTTATTTTACGACGCTGTATCAACATCTAGGTTATTTAGCGTCTGAATGATATGAAGGCGATAATGCCGGTGAAATGAATCCGAGGTCCAGCAGTTGCTCGTATTGCGTTGAGGAAAAACCACGGAAAAAACCTCAACCAGGTAACTTGCCCCGACCGAGATTCGAACCCGGGACACCTGGTTTCGAAGCCAGACGTGCTGACCGTTACTCCACAGGTGTGGAATCTGCACAATACAGAGACAGAAGATACAAAGGTGCAAGAATAAATAATATAATATCTTAAACAAGAAAAAACATGAAAGAAATTGAGAACAAGAATAGTAAATGCGAATAAACGAAACTGTACTATAAAAGGATCTAAATTGTTCCCATGCAAATTGGCATATTTTATGCATCTACAGACTAGAGAGAGAGATTTTGTATTTCTATTGTAAAAAAATGTATGAAATCTTAAATTCTTGACAGGAATACGAAGGCTGATATTGTTTATGATAGACTCACAATCAATATCACACTTGATAACTTTACAAAAAAATTGATAATAAAGATTTTGACATCTAGAATAAAGGCTACAACAGTTAAAACATTTACAGGTATTTTGCTCACTAGATGGCAGCATATTGCAGTTCACTTAATTAGTGCAAAATTAACGTGCTAAGAAATGAAAACGGTCATTGTCTGGTGATCGAGTTAATTAACTAATATATAGACAATTATTATGGATTTTTTTATAGTTTCCTGTAGGCCTAAATGGGTATTTTTTAACTTCAGATAAACTTTTATATAATACATATTTAGAGATACAACTTACATAAAATTGGAGATTAACAAATAGATAGCAATATTATTTTAAAATTGATTGACTTTTGTTTTAGCATTAAATTGAGTCAATCAATGTAGGTTGCGACTTATGACTTTTCATTGTTGTCATTATACATTATACATAACCTCAAAGAGAATTCTGATTCGTAAATATTATAATAATAGACAAAATAAAATTTACAGGTAATCTCATATTTAGAAACACAGGAATTTGGTAAAAATAGAAAAGCATATAAGGAAATAAATTTTCTTTGAATATTTTCCAATTTCACCGAATCAGTTGAAGTAATGGAATTCCAGACTACAGATGCATATTCAAGTTTATTTGGAATCATACCAGGAAAATAAAAAATATGTCAAGTAAAACGAATTTTTCATGGTTTGTGTATTTTATATTGCTCTAAACAAGGAAGTAATCAATAATGAGATCGCGGCTTTTTGACCGTTCAAAATCACACGAGCCATTCGTGCTTAAGCAACGTTGTCTAGTTGTAATATTAAGACTCAGTCGCTGTTAGTTGCGATTAGTTGAATAATACATGCGCCCAGACAAAATATTGTAGCCACCAAGATGAGACTTATGAACTAAGTCCCGTGAACTAACTAAAGGTTGATTCACAATAAACCGGAAACTAGAACCAGAACGAGAACGAGAACGGAAAAATTGTTAAAATGTGTATATTTGAATGTGAGCATTCACAATTATCTAGAAGCTTGCAGGAGCCCAAGAACGGGAACGTGAGGTTGCCCAAATTTCAACTTTGCTGTTCTCGTTTTCGATCACAGCCTACTAGATTCATTCTGTACCCATGATAGTTATTTGATCGTCGTATATTTTGTAGCAAGGAGGCCATGAGATAATTTCTTCTTCATGCCTCATTTCTAACTAACTCGGAAATTCAGCATAATTCCGTTTAATACAGGATGGAAGGTAAGGTAGTACATTAACTGTAGGATGTGATTCCTTAAAATATAACGAACAAAAAAGTCTAATATCATTTTGCTCGTCTTTGCGAGGTTTTTGAAAAAATAATACTTTTATGCCGACATTTCGATCGCGAATTTTAGGAATACTGTTTAAAATATGGTTTAATTTCTTATATAACAAACGAAGAGAAAGTTTGTTACGTTCACGTTGCAGCAGTATTTTAATTAGAAAATTCACAGATTTCGAATTAATCGATTGAAGAAACATTGGAAACATTGATTGTCGAGTCACGTACAGAAGGTCTAAAAATCTGGCATCGCTGTCGAGACGGCGGACTGTTTGTGTAGTACTCGCAACTGATCAGCTGTTGTGATGTTTACATTGGATTAGTGTGCAGTTTGACGTACAGTTCCATTCTTCGCCTTATCCACATTTCAAATGCTTCTATTCGCTTCTTTTCACTTCGTCGTAATGTCCATGTTTTTGCTTCATACAATGCCACACTCCATACAAAGCACTTGACTAGTCTCTTCTTTAGTTCTTTTTCCAGAGGTCCGTAGAAGATACTCCTGTTTCTATTACAAGCTTCCTTTACCATTGCTATTCTCCTTTTGACTTCCTGGCAGCAGCTCATGGTACTACTTACAGTACATCCCAAATATTTGAAGCTGTTCACTTGCTCTACTGCCTCATTTAGAATTTCTAAAGTTTATCTTCTGTACTTTTCTTCCTATGACCATGTTCTTCGTCTTATTTACATATAGGAAAGTAAAAAACACCATACATTTTATAATTGTATTTAATTAATTCCGTTACACATATTAAAAATAAAATATTTGTTAGTGAATGCTGATGTATTTTTAGGCCAATAACATTTTTCTTCACAAAATTTTCCTGTTAAATATAGAAGAAAGATATTATTTATATATAATTGATTTCATATGTTAAAACACTGTGTAATTTACTTGTTCCACACAGTGTATTAGGCTATATTAATACAGTAGTGGAAAAAAAAAATCCGGACCGACCCTTGTAGCTGATTTCAGAGCCTTGTTCGCTCCAGAGCACGATAGACTGGTAACTAAGACTTTCGTGGTTCGAATCCTGCCTGGGAAGGAAACTTTTTTTTGTTCCTTATTCAAATTTATTCCCAATACTTTTCGATTGCTGGTAAAATTCATGTTCTGGAATAATAAGTTAATTAAGTAGTAAAATATCACTGCAATCTAAAAGTATTGGGAATAAATTTGAATATGGAACAAAAAAAAATTTCCTTCCCAGGCAGAATTCGAACCACGAAAGTCTTAGTTACCAGTTTATCGTGCTCTGGAGTGAACAAGGCTTTGAAATCAGCTACAAGGGTCGGTCCGGAGTTTTTTTTTTTTTTGCCACTACTGTACATTTATCGTCAACACGGAACGTCTCCAATATTGTAATGTTCAATTTAAAACACTTCATGTCGCCACAGCTCTGTATTCTTGTGTTGCTACTGGTGCTTGCTCTATAGTCCAGACAGATCTGCGATGCCCCCGGATGCCTGCACGCCGCACGGGACATTGCCCTGAAACTCACTTGGGCTGCGTAATATGGGACCCGGGCGAAAAATAACAATAAAAAAGAGACTGCTGAGCGTCTATTGTGACGTGTGAACGTAATGATGTTGCACCTGGACATTCGCTAGCCTGTACGTTACGTAACGACGCGGACTTCGAATATGCAGCCAGCGAAAATTCGAGGGAAGGCAGAGGTGCGTGACTAAGGAATACTTTTTGCCCCTCACTTGGCATAACGTTCCGTCAATTACAGCTATTCTCACACACTATTACATCTCTTAAGACATTTAATTTGTTGCTTACGACCTATTACTTTAGGTGGATTCAAGGTAATCGCTCCGAACGGGTTCTCTCGTAATTCAATCGGCTGTCGCTAGGATCGCACTTCTGCATACCAATAAGCCCAGCGGATGATATTACCGGCATTGAAATCTATACTAATAATAAATCTGTAGCCGAAATTTTTCTGGTAATTTTCGATTTTCCAAAAATAATTGGTCCTAACATACATAATTAACCACCCTGAAACCGAAAATCGCATTTTTGAAATTTTTGTTTGTATGTCTGTCTGTATGTTTCTTACCTTTTCACGCGATAATGGCTGAACCGATTTATATGATAATTAGAATATAAATCAAGTTCGTTGTAACTTAGATTTTAGGCTATATGGCATTCAAAATATGTTATTTAAAAGGGGGGTTATAAGGGGGCCTGAATTAAATAAATCGAAATATCTCGCTTATTATTGATTTTTGTGAAAAATGTTACATAACAAAAGTTTCTTTAAAAATGATTTCCGATAAGTTTTATTCTTTATAAAATTGTGATAGGACTGATATTTAATGAGATAAATGAGTTTTAAAATTGAAATAACGCTATCTAAGACGGTGCAATGAATTAAGAACAAATGACTTCGTCTATAAGGGGCCTTGGACAACAATAATCGAAACAGGGGCCTTGGACATCAACAATCGAAAGCTATTAAGCACAACCTAAAGAGAATGTTTCTGTGTTTGTATGAAGTAATATAGGTAGCTAAATTAACCGATTTGTATAATTAATTATTATTTCACCATTGGAAAGTGTAGTTTCTCTAGATGGACATAATGCTATAATGTTATTACAGTAACGTCTGAGTAAATCGAGGACAGGTAAGATTAAATAGCTTCTTATGCACAGAAAATTTGATAGGCTATTTTGTACATTCGTTTTCTGTATTTCTTAAAATAATATTTATGTACACTCATTTTAATCTCAGAGAATTAACGAACAACGAGAGTGTATTGATTTAGTATGCAGTAATAGTACGTTAGCTTAGCAATCCATTATTTTATAATTCAAATTTTAACTATGCTCAATTGAATCGTGTTAAAATACATAAAATATATATGCAATAAATGCAATGCAAAAAAAATTGGGTAATGAGCGAAGCAGATTATCTTGCGCTGTTGTAAAAGTTGTTCCCTGGATCAAACGTCCTATTTTAATCATGTAATTACTTTATATTTATTTCTAACAGGTGCAGCGAAGCGCACGGGTACGGCTAGTTCATAATAAAGAGTGCGGCAAAACATCCTCCCTAATTTAAAGTTTAAATAAAAAACAGATGTATCAAAATAAGGAAACTTTATTAATATGAATGGTATCTTAACAGTGGGAATTTTTCATTTTTTTTAATAATGTGTCTCTCAAATACTGTCCTTCACTATCAATGCATTGTTGAATGCAACTTCGGAAATTCTGCATCACTCTAACTAGCATTTCTTGAGGAATAAGACCAATTTCTTCCTGTATTGCATTTCTTAGGTCAGGCAAAGTCCTCGGCCGATGTTTGAATACCTCTGCCTTAAGTTGCCCCCATAGAAAAAAATTGCAGAGTGCAAGGTCTGGTGATCGTGCTGGACAGGGGAAGTCGCCACGTGAAGAAATTAAGCGTCCGGGAAACATCTGAGCAGCGACAACGGAATTACCACTTACCAGAAACGATACCACAACGTAAGCACGTTCTTCACCCGTCCACGGCACAGTTGGAAATTGTTACAGATTTTTTTTTGGCTCTAATTGAATGTCAGTTCCGTGCATTCAATGTCCTACTCAATTCTTGTTGTTTGCGCGTGTCATTTGATATCGCTATGGCAACGCATGTAAATCTAAATTTCCCACTGTTTAGATACAATTCATATTAATACAGTTTCCTTATTTTGATCCATCTGTTCTTTATTTAAACTTTAAATTAGG